>NC_066625.1:65779441-66083412 GCF_025201925.1 Gopherus flavomarginatus
ATTGAATCTGTTCTGGAAGTGACACTCCTTTCAGTATATCATCTCTCTGTTTCTTTTCATTACCAGAATACTCGTTCTCTGGCTCATCATATAGACTGAAAAAAAAATGAATAGAAATTGGTGCCTGAGTCTTAATACTTTTAATTTCTTTCATTTTGACCACATACATAAACATACATAATGCATATTTCTAGTGTACACCGAGGCCAAACTTGTCCCTGTTTTTTAATTCCATTGTCTGTACGTTCTGAGATTTCCGTCTTTGAAATATGGGAAATACTGTGGTTTTCAAATTAGACAAGTGATTCATCAACTCCTAGCTAGTCTTAAAATGTTCATGTTTTAAAATCAAAATGAAACTGCACACTACCTCTGAAGGGCTAATGCCAATAAAGCAGCACGGGATTACTAAAATAACCTTAATAAAGTGACATCTAGTGGCTATGCAGAAACTTATCATTGAAATTATAAGACAAAGTTGTCTTGGAGGAAGAGAATCCATACAACTGATGTTAATGCAGTTTGTGACATGAACCTAGATATTCAGGAGAATAATCATAACAGACATAATAAGGGAATTGCTCTTCCTCACAGTCTGACTGTTTCTGACTCAGGTTTTTAATACACGACTGATAAATCTTCTACAATAAACTCTCCTCCAAAATACATAACAGCATGGAATTACTGCTGCAACAAAACTACTGCTTCTTCAGTTGTTCCCATTTGATTTTCAAAAATCATATAAACCATGATATCAACAACTGCTTTCCCAGGTTTGGTACCTGAGCCTGCAGGTAGCCAGTTGTAATTTTAAGTGTCTAGTATTTGTGCATGCAATCCCTGGAAACAAGCTTCTGGCAATAAAACTTATTACATACTTTTAAAAAAAATCTGATTCAGGTTTGGATGCAGTGGTGGAATGATCAGCTACTTTGACTCCTAATTGTTAGTACTAAAATATACTAATGTTTTGAAGAAAGGACTCTGGCTGGCTATTGCAGAGTTTGATGTCAAAGTTGTTAGTTTGGGTCAGTAAAAGTGCAGCAATGAAATTACGCCCCCCCCTTATTTTTTTTTTTGAAGAAAAAAAATCTCCAACTTTTTCACCACCACCTGTTACCTGGTGATTCTGAGCTCATCTCATGGGAAGCAGTGTATCCTTGAGGTTAGAACTCAAGACTGGGAGTCCAGATCTGGCGTGAAATCCTAGCCCTGTCAAAGTCAACTGAATCAGGATTTCACCTCTAGATTTTAATTCCAGCTTTGACACTGACTTAACTCTGTGATTTTATATGAATCAACTAACCTCTGTTTCTCCATCTGTAAAATAGGAATAATATGATAATACTTTTAATTCTCAGTATAACTTTCCAGGAGTGCTGCAAGGTTTTATTTAACTAGTGTTTACAAAATGCTTTGCCATTCTCATGTAAGGTGCTAGAGAAGGGTTAAAGTAGTAGGGTCATTCAGTAACTGATGCATGACCCACCCGCTCTTTGAATTTTAAAAACTTATGTGTTGCTGAAACTAGAATTTTGTTTTTGTTTTTAAAGGGGGGGGTGATAAAAGCAGAGTTTAATGTCATCTTTCTCTCAGAAGTGGAGCATTTGACAGGGAATTGGAGAGCAGCATTATAATCTCACCATTGTCCTTTCTGCATAACAATACTAACATGCGTGTTTTACTGCTTAAAAGGTGAGTGACTGCCTCATACTTGTGTCTAAAACAACAAACCAAAGAGACACCTCTTCTCCTTATTCATCTTGAGTCTCAGGATTCTTTCATTAAATACACATGCCACTGATGTTGTCAATGACCTATACAACTTGTGCCAAATTCTGCTCTCATGTGCAACCTTTATACCTCATTGACTGCCAGGGATAGAAGTGAGGGCATAGTCTCGTTGCTCAGAAGTACTGAGAATGACCCAGGTTTCAAAAATATTTGTAATGTTTATGCTGAGTTTATAGCTTCTTTGCAGTATTTTATTTCATCGCATGCATATCCATTTGCCTTGGGTTCTTAAATAACAGTTGCTTAATGTTAACAAGGACAAATTTGCCAAGCATATCGAAGTGTTGCGTGTTTAAAACAGAACATGGACTTTAGAGAGAAGTTTGATATTTTAGGTCTCTTAAATCTGACCAACAAAAGCACTGCCGTAACTTACTATGTTTCTTGTTCAGATGCTAAAGAACCATGGTCATATCTGGCAACTATGGGAGAAGATTGCTATGAAAGAGCAAAAGTTTTTTTTTTTAATTATAATAAGCACAGTATTTCTAGCAAAACTGACATGATCCAGAACAGATTCTAAATTCATTTGGCTTCTCTGTTGAGACTCTAGATTTACACCATTTGTAAGTGAGGAGAGAATCAACTCCCAAGCTTCTGGATTTATTAGTAGGTTTTTTATTCTAATTATATAAAATAGAATTAGGTTGTGGAAGAGAAATGGAATAGAGCTGCTGGTTTCCAACCCTAATAGGTGGAAGCATATTACAAGAATTTCAGAATTGAATGAAGAAATTCTGATTATTTAGAATACATGAGTGCTTAAAAAAAATCAATCTGTTCTGAATAGTTGAATTCAAACTTTAATCTGAAGATGAAGTTGTTTGTGTTAAATCAGAAGTGGCTTGTGCAGCTGTGAATCAATAGAGTTTTAGAGAGACAACCCTGGGAGTCAGGAAACTTAGAAAAATAACAGGAAGCCCACACTTCACAGAACGTGGGGCGGGTGAGCACTGGAATGGCAGGCAGCGGCCAACTTTCTAATCGCACAAAAGCAAACACTCTTGCTCCATGCCTTCTCTGAGGCCCCGCCCCACTGACTCCATCCCTCCCCTCCCCGCCCCGTCGCTCGCTGTTCCCCACCCTCGCTTACTTGCTCATTTTCACCAGGCTGAGGAGGGTCCCTTTTCCACCGCATGTTCTAGTTGAAAAATGGACACCTGGTAACCCTAGGCAGCGTGCTGGATGGGCCAGCCCTGGAGCGCAAGGCCGGACCCCATATGCCCTCACCCCAGCCTGGGGCCCACGGGGGCGGGAAGAGCCCCTTGCAGCACAACCAGAAAGCAGGAAGGGGGCTGGGGACAGAGCATGAGTGGGACCACGCAAGGGTGTTTGGGGAAACACAACCTCTCACTACCCACTGTTCATCATTCCAAGCCTTACTTTCCAGCCAGAACTTTGCCTAAAAAATGTCTTGGCTTCCTCTCAAGTCCACCATAGAAAAGCTTAATTGGCTGTCTTCTCCCTTTTCTGGTCCCTTCTGCCTACTTTCTGTCTGTTTCTGATGTGCACACAGTTCCACGTAATTAATCCTCAGCCCTTGTATTTGCATTCAGTCTAGTCTAGTCTTTGGATAGTCAGTCCCCAGCTGAATGTTTCCTATTGCTCTGGTTATCACTAAACAAAGGGAGAAGATGGGTGAGATAATATCTCTTATTGGACCAACTTTTGACTAGAGGAGAGCTGTTGGGGGGATCCTCTGGCACATGGATGTGAGATCAGAAAGGGATAAGTTTTGGAGATCACCAGGGATCTTTTCCCCTCTGACTCAGGGCTCTGGACAAAGCTGAAGACTGCATGTGTTCCAGAGTGCTCATTCTGTTTTCCACCAGTGCTATCTCTATCGCAACACAGATGGGACAGCTGCTGCTCACCTTCTCTTTCTAGCTGAATGCCAAGTGCTACAGCACACACTATGCTTGTTAGCAACTAGCAGGAGGGAGAAAGAGAGTCCAGCAAATCAGCAATGATTTTTAAAGTTAGCATTTGTTTTCATGTTTTATCATGATTCTCCCTGCCCTAAACTTACAGCTGCTGTTGTGTTTGAAAAGCTATCTCTGCATGAAACAGGACACTGATGACTGGTTTGATACTTAACAGCACCCTCAGTTTCCCTAAAACCCTTTCTCTGGAGAGATCAGATGTTTCCTGTTTCAGAAAAAAAAAAGAAAGGGAAAAGTCAAAACAGTTAGATATTTCATTGTGAGGAAAATTCAAACTTGAGCTGTAATCTTCCTTGATAAATACCCCAAGAGTGTATGCTGTCCTTGCTCTGCTATTACACTATCTTTTCTTTGTTCATTTTAATGTTTCCTACATCACTGCAATGTATGTTCTCTGGGGTATTTAAAGCATTATATTTACTTGTATATAATTCAGCCCTTCTCGCTCCTCTATCAGCTGTCATTTTTTTTGTTTTGTCTCATCAAATATTTCAACAAATTTTTTTCACCTAAAACAACTTTTCATTGTTGCTTTTTTTGTGGGTAATTTACCAAAGCTAATATTTCCTGTAAAAATAACTTGCAAATGCTTCACTCCAGTGGCAGAATGTCAGCTAAACAGTGACATGCCTCTTGCTTGTGCAGAAAGCTTGAAAATAATTTGCTCTCATTATACTGGGTTCCATCATATAATGGGAAAAGGGAAAAATCTAAACAATTTAAGTTTCATTGGGAGGCAAATCCAAACATGAGGCATAATCTTTGATAAATACCATAGTGGCAATAACTAGATGTTTATATTGAAAACTTTTAATTTTAAAATGAGGCTGGGTTGCTTGAGGTTGCAGGACACTATAGCCAATGGTAAAAAGAACAGGAGTACTTGTGGCACCTTAGAGACTTACAATTTATTTGAGCATAAGCTTTCATGGGCTAAAACTCAAATAAATGTGTTAGTCTCTAAGGCGCCACAAGGACTCTTCGTTCTTTTTGCTGATACAGACTAACACGGCTACCCCTCTGAAACCTATAGCCAATGGAGGCTCAGATGTATATTTGCAAACATGCTTTCATTCAAGGTCCTTTTTTGCCTGTTTCTTTACGCTCTGAACCACTGATCAGACCCTGTGCTGTAGAATGGGATGTTCCAAACAAAAACACACCCACCATGAGTACCCCTCCCCCCTCTTTTAACTGCTCTTTGAACTCTTTATCTCATCTTTGCAGCAAGCACAGTTACACACTTTCCCTGAAATACAGGGCATGCACTGGCCACTCAAATCAACAGCAATGCCTCCCTCAGGAGGGGCTCTGTGATCTTTGCGGCTATTACTCTGACCTACAGAATTTGAGAAAATCATTGCCAGTTTAAAAAAAAAAAAGAGAGAGAGGCCAACCTGCTGGTTGAGATGATCAATGTTCTACATCAGAAACTACCTTTGCTAATTAATTTACCGTCTGTGAGATTCCCTGACTAGCTGTTAAGAAATGCATTTGTTATATAATAGATTGCATTTTAAGAATGGCAGAATGCACTTCAATGAGTAGAATTCTGAATAGTTGATTTAAACCTTCTGCCTTTTTATTTTTTTTTTTTAATAATGTCTCTAAGCCACCACTCCTGTAAACCACTCCTAAGCCCACCACTCCTTTTCAACTGACAGATACTGTGTCGGAGGAAGGGTTGCATTTAGGAAGGGTCAGCTGAAGACTCAATTCTCTAGCTGCTAGGTGTGTGGAACTCCTACTGGAGTGAATGGGAACTTGTCATAAGGTGCAGGCTCTGAGAAAACAGCTTACATGATTTCCTAATGCTGACAAAAAAGTCTCTATCTTCTGTGTGCATTACTAAGCAAACAGTGCAAACAAAAAGTACCTTTGACTTTCCAAACAGAGTCAGAGCTTGTTTATAATAAGAGATGGCCTGATCTGAGTAATCTAGGCAGAAACTAGTAGCACCCAATCCTTCACAGACTTGTTGCTGGCCATATAAATCACCTGTAAGAGATCATATCATTGCTATTCAAAGTTTTTGTTATTCTGTCTATACAAATTCAACTTTAAAAGACAGAATGGACAAGTCAGCGTGTAAAGGGTTGAAATTTGTTGTATGTAGGGTATTCCTGAGCTAAATGGATGATGGTTTGGTCCTATAATTTCCAATAAATAGTGTGGAGGTGGGGTAGGGTTATTGTTTGGTTGCTTTATTTTGCTTTGACAATCAGGACATTGGAACTTCTATTTCAGGAAAGATAAGATATTTCAGGAACAATTGCTATTGATTTGAAGCAACATGGAATGCAATGATTTCAGGCTCACCTATCTTAACTAAAATATTTTTTCTCCCTCTAATAATTTTAGCAGTAGCTAAACTACTGCTAATTTAGGGCCTAATCCAATGCACGTTGCCAGACATTAAATGAATAACTGCATACATGATAAATTCTGTGTTTTCAGATGTAATGAGAAGTCTGAGTTTAATGAAGAAATTAAAATTTGGATGGCAGTTCCAATATACAATTGCATTCTGTGTTTCTAACTTGAGGGAAAACATTTCTTGCTGAAACATGGCACACTTATTCATATTAAAATGTAGTTTGTTGATTTTAAATATTTTTTGTTTTTACATTCATAACTCAAATGCTTAGTTGATCTCAGCTACAAAATAACTATTAAAAAAAGAATTCAGCAAAAAATTATGGCTCCATGTAGGCAAAACAGTGAAGACATATACTTAAGTCCATACAAAGCACTTAAGCATGAGTTTAAATATAATGTGCTTAAGTATTTTGCTTAATCAGGGCCTAGAACAGTCTTCAATGAAGACAAGAAGAAAGACTCATTGGCTTCAGTGAGCTTCAGATCAGGTCCCTATTAGGTTCATACGCCACCATTTGGATACATAGTATAGTAGGTAGATGTGCAAATGACCAGACAACTCCATAATGACTACACAGCACTAAATGTTAGAGAACAGGTTATTCCAGAGGAAATGGGCACTAGCTTGTCCCTTTTCAGGATTTCTGAAGATGCAGTATGGCTGTGTGGTGGTTTGTATTGAATTACACCCACTATTGACACCATATTCCCTTTGAGTGTTCATCTTACTAAAATGTGAAAGACTTGAGGAGGAGAGGGGCCCAGCAGCAGGTGCTAAATTAAGTGGAGGACACTGATGACCTCTTAAATTCTGAAAGCCACATGTTGGAAGTCAACACTGCAGACCTGATAGTATTACATTGCCCCCAAAGTTCAGGTTAACTGATAAACCTGTATCTGAAATTTCCTTGCCTTTATCTACTCATCATTAAATTAGGTGCCAAGGTAATGCAGGGATCTCAAATTGGTCTCAGTACAGTGGGAGATATTATTTACTGTGCCACAGCTAGTTTAAGTACTCACACACGTCATGGTGATTGGAACAGAATGAGAGACTTAATGTTAAATTATTTTACTTTTAGTGACTTAATGTATATATTAATTGTAATTTAACAGAAATTATTTTAATTCAAGTGTATTGATGTTGAAAGAGATTATTTCTCTCTGGTGCTCATTTAATACCAAAGAGAAGAACATTCTTTTCCTATTGTAATGCCTCACTTGGCAAGGGGGAGCAGAGGGAGAGCACAAAATAAGAAAATCTTCTATTGTATTGTAAACAATTGTGCTGACCTTAATAAGCAAGAAACTCATGAAGCACTTCCATCTAAGTAGAAAAATCTTCCATTGATACTGGTAACTTTAAAAGCTCTGTTCCAGACCTGATCTTATGCCAGTGAAACAATTGTTGGCTCCTTTCAATGAAGTAACTCCACCAGAGAGGTCCTTTGGGGCCATCTGCCTGTCCCAAGTCAGGATAAAGGAGGAGGGTTGGGTGTGGGGCTAGCAACTCCACCTCGTAAAAAAATCAACCTGCTACAGAAACGCCAACAACAGAGACAACAGAGACTTTTACCCTGGAAAAAGAATGGTCTTCAACTCGAAGATGCTTGACGCTGGGTGGTAAAAGCCGTGAGGAAGCCACTAAGCCGATTACCCTTCTTGCAGCCAGGAGGATTACCATAGGCACATGGAACGTGAGGACCATGTACGAGTCAAGAAAGACGGCGCAGGTTGCAGCAGAGATGAGGAGCAACAAGCTGACCCTATTAGGCATTAGCGAGACAAGATGGACGCAAGCGGGACAGAGATGACTGTTGACAGGAGAGCTGTTGCTGTATTCAGGACATGAAGAGAGCGACGCACCCCACACACAGGGAGTAGGCTTCATGTTATCCAAGCAGGCACAGAGAGCACTGATTGGTTGGGAGGCACATGGTCCCAGGATCATCACAGCATCCGTCAGAACTAAAATGAAGAGGATTAAGATGAATGTTGTTCAGTGCTACGCTCCAACTAATGACAGCGAAGAGGAGGACAACGATTATTTTTACAACAGACTCCAGAAAATATTAGAGATTCTCCCAGACAAAGACATCATCATCCTTATGGGAGACTTTAATGCCAAAATTGGACCTGACAACACAGAATACGAACAAGTCATGGGGACCCACGCTCTGGGAGAGATGAGTGAGAATGGAGAGAGATTTGTGGATCTGTGTGCACTTAACAACCTGGTCATAGGAGGTAGCATCTTTCCTCACAAGCAGATCCACAAGAGTACCTGGATATCACCAGCAGGCATGACAGAAAATCAGATCGATCATGTCTGCATTAGCAAGAAGTTCAGAAGATCCTTGCAGGACGTTAGAGTTAGAAGAGGAGCAGACGCGGCGTCCGACCATCACTTAATGGTGGCCAGATTGAAGCTGAAGCTGAAAAAGAACTGGATAGACGCGTCAGACAGAAGAGTGAAGTACAACGTCAGCCTTCTGAAGGACCATAAGACCAAGGAAGATTTTGGACTGACGCTAAAGAATAAGTTTTCAGTATTACAGGATCGGTCTGAGGAAGAGGAAGACAGTGTACTAAACAGATGGCAGAAAGTGAGAGAGACACTTAGGTCAGTATGCCAGGAAGTGCTTGGAATTAAGAAACACCAGCAGAAAGAGTGGATCACAGCTGAGACCTTGATCAAGATAGAAGACAGAAAGAAGAAGAAGGCAGCAGTCAATAACAGCAGGACTAGAGCAGCAAAGGCCAAAGCTCAAAAAGAGTATGCTGAAGCCAATACAGCAGTGAAGAGGAATATCAGGAAGGACAAGAGAGAGTTAAAGACAAGCAGGGAAAGTCTATAACAGGAATAGAACAACAGATGAACAGATGGGCGGAGCACTTTGAGGAACTTCAGAACAGACCAGCACCACCAAATCCACCAGATATCAACCCAGCCAACGAAGACCTCCCAATTAATTGTGATAAACCAACCAGAGATGAGATCAAAAAAGCCATCACCATGATGAAGAATAGGAAGGCGGCTGGACCTGATGACATCCCAGCAAAGGCCCTGAAAGCAGACCTGGATGCTTCAGTGGAAATGCTGTACCCCCTCTTTGAGAAGATATGGGAAGAAGAAGTGATTCTGGTAGACTGGAAAGAGGGATATCTCATCAAAATCCCCAAGAAAGGAGATCTTAGCAACTGTGCCAATTATAGAGAAATCACACTCCTGTCAGTGCCAGGGAAGGTCTTCAACCGAGTCCTCTTAGAGAGAATGAAGGATGCCGTCGATCCACAGCTACGAGGTGAACAGGCAGGTTTCCGACAGAATAGATCGTGCACGGACCAGATAGCAACGCTTCGCATCATAGTCGAGCAGTCTATGGAGTGGAACTCCTCGTTGTACATCAACTTTGTTGATTATGAGAAAGCGTTCGATAGCGTGGATCGAGAGACCCTCTGGAAGCTCCTTCGGCACTACGGCATCCCAGCAAAGGTGGTCAACCTGATCAAGAACTCATATGACGGTATACACTGTAGAGTGATCCATGGAGGGCAGCTTACTAACAGCTTCCAGGTGCAAACTGGAGTCAGGTAAGGATGCTTGTTGTCACCACTTCTCTTTCTCCTCGTCATCGATTGGATTATGAAGACATCCACTTACGAGCGTAGGAACGGAATCCAGTGGACGTTGTGGACCCATCTTGATGACCTGGACTTTGCTGACGACCTTGCACTGCTTTCGCACAGTAAAGAGCAGATGCAAGAGAAGACCAACGTAGTGGCAGCCACGTCATCATAGGTGGGCCTCAACATTCACAAGGACAAGACCAAGATCCTTAGGATTAACTCCATCAGCAATGACCCAGTCACACTGAATGGAAGCCCCCTGGAAGAAGTGCAGTCCTTCACCTACCTAGGTAGCATCATCGACCAGCAGGGTGGCACAGACGCAGACATCAAAGTAAGGATTGGTAAGGCAAGAGCAGCCTTCTTACAGCTCAAGAACATCTGGAGCTCCAGAGAGCTGTTTTTGGCAATAAAAATTCGACTGTTCAACTCCAATGTGAAATCAGTCCTACTGTATGAAGCTGAAACCTGGAGGACAACCAAACAACCATCAGGAAGATCCAGACCTTCATTAATAGCTGCCTCAGAAGGATTCTCCAGGTTCGCTGGCCAGACACCATCAGTAACATCCACCTCTTGGAGAGGACCTGTCAACTCCCAGCAGAGGAAGAAATCAGAAGGAGAAGGTGGGGTTGGATAGGACATACACTACGTAAGCAGCCAACTAACATCACCAGACAGGCACTGCGGTGGAACCCCCAAGGCAAGCGGAAAAGAGGCCGTCCAAGAAACACCTGGCGACGCGACCTTCAGGCTGATAGCAAAAAAATGGGCTATACCTGGAACCAGCTAGAGCGAATGGCCCAGGATAGAGGACTCTGGAGATCTGTGGTTGGTGGCCCATACCCCGATTGGGGTGACGGGCATGAGTGAGTGAGTGAGTTCAATGAAGTACAATGTCAATGGACTTCTTCTAGTTTAGACATTTGTAAGTGTCAGACATTTTTATGTTGTATAGACTTTTTGAATACCAAACAATATCAATACAAAGGTATGGGACACTTCCTCTGTACTGAGAGCTGGTTAATTATGGGTTCTCCAAGTATGATATGAAGTGGATTCAGCCTGCTGCAAATTAATACTACTGATTTATTAAGAGCAGAAAATAGGGGTTTATTACAAATCTGAAATTATAGTGACTGGAGGCAGCTCTCTTACCCACATCCACAAATGCATTAATTGCCTCTTGATAGTAATACTCTGCCATGTCATAGTTTTTCAGCTGGCTGTAAGCATGTGCTAAATTGCAAAGACTTTGTCTTTGGGCGTTTCTCTCTCTCAGTGCACCTAAAGCAAAGATTAATGTAAGTGATTCATGAGTTATAGTTACATAAACAGATTTTGACATCCTCCCATATTCTGCATGAACAATTGGGTCCATGAATGTAGTGTTTAAAATTATCTATGCAATTAATTGTTTAAGTATCACTATTTTACTTGTATTACATTTTAACTTACAGACCTATAAGACATGATGTGCTCTGATGCAAAGCAATAAACCTATATCATTATGGTGGAGATTGAAAGAAATAATTTGTTTGCAGTTACTATAGAATCATTGCAAGTATCTGGGGAAAATTCCTTTGTTATAACTTGTCTTGGTGTCTATTTTAATATGAATTTGTTCAGGGATGGCTCTAGACCGGAGCAGGCAAACTTTTTGGTCTGAGGGCCACATCTGGTTTCCAAAATTGTATGGAGGGCTGGTTAGAGGAGGCTGTGCCTCCCCAAATGGTCGGCCATGGCCCGTCCCCCCAACCCCATCTGACCCGCCCCTGCTTCTTGCCCCCTGACATCCCCCCAGGACTCTTGCCCTATCCAACCCCCCCGTTCACTGTCCCCTGACAGCCTCTGGACCCTCTGTCACCCCATTCAACCCCCCCTCTTTCCTGATGGCCCCCCAGAATCCCTGCCCCATCTAACCACCCCTTCTCCCTATCCCCTGGCCGCCCCTGGAAGCCCTGCCCCTGACTGCTCCCTACCGCCCCATCCAACCCCCTCTCTCCTTCCTGACTGCCCCCCCTGGAACCCCTGCCCCCATTCAACCCCCTTGTTCCCCATCCTCTACCACCCTGACCCCTATCCACACCCCGCCCCCTGACCACCACCCTGAACTCCCCGGCGCTCTATCCAACCTCCTCCTACCCTGCTCCCTGCTCCCTTACCGCACTGCCTGGAGCACTGGTGGCAGCTGGTGGCACGACAGCCGCGCCGCCCAGAGCAGCAGGACAGGCAGCTGCACCACCCAGCTGGAGCCAGCCACACCGCCGCACAGCACAGAGCACTGGGTCAGGCTGCGACTCTGCAGCTGTGCTGCCCCAGGGGCTCGCAGCCCCACCACTCAGAGCATGCGGGATGAGCTGAGGCTGTGCGGGAGGGGGCGAGCCTCCCAGGGCAGGAGCTCAGGGGTTGGGCAGGAGGGTCCTGCGGGCTGTAGTTTGCCCACCTCTGCTCTAGACATAGGCTAAGTAGTTAGTTTGAATTCTAGGCCTAAACATGTGACCCTTTAAACCAGGTTTGATATAAGCAATATCTTTCAGCCAGCTAGCTGAGAGGGACAAGACTTTGAAAGACACTGATTAGCCAAATGTATTTAATTAGCCAGGGAATGAAAGAGTGCATCAATGGTAGGAGAAAGCTTACCAAAGCCTGGTGCAAACCACCTTTAAAACAGAACAAGTCAAGGACAGAAGTTGATAGAGACAAGGTAGGTGAGATAATATCTTTCATTGGACCAGCTTCTGTTTTGTATAGAAGTTACAATCTTTCAAGCTACACAGACCTCCTCTTTGCATATTACCTCACCTACTTTGTGTCTCTCATATTCTTGACCAGCACTGCTGCAACAGGACAGAAATTGTAAAGATCACATAGAAGGATTTCTGAGCAATTATTATTTTTACTGTAAAAATTGGAACAATGAAAAGAATTGTAGTGTGGGCTTATGTCTGCACAGCCTGAAAGAAGAGCAGAGAAAATATCAAAGTGGAATAAAGTACAAAGAGAGCAAACAGTACTAAAAATGTGCTTGAACTGGGTGCACAGGATATGTGCTACCCACACTCCTCCTTCCACCACTTCTTCAGATGGTACTAGTGAGAGAGGTTTCGCTCATTTCCATCCCTGCCTAAAAATGTCATTTACCTTAGTGTGTAGGCTCTGAAAACTTCTGTACCTGTTTGCAGTATTAGCTGTAGCAATGTTGGTCCCAGGGTATTAGAGACACAAAGTGGGTGAGGTAACATCTTTTATTGGACCAGCTTCTCTCGGTGAAAGAGACAATCTTTGGAGCTACACAGAGCTCTTCTTTAAGAGGAGAGCTTGTCTCTTTTGCCAACAGAAGTTGGTCCAATATAGGGTAACTAGATGTCCCGATAAAATTGGGACTGTCCTGATTTTTAGGTGTTTGTCCCACATCCCGATCAATGTTTGGCCAGGACGCAATTTGTCCCAATATTTCGCACTCCTGTTTTTTGTTTTGCTTTGTTTTTGTTCCATCAGCAGGACTCTGCTTTTTTTTTTCCCCTCTGCTGGCGGGACTCCGGGACTCCGTGCTTAGTTTTTGCTCCGTTGGCAGGACTTCACCCCCCCAACCCCAATGTGCCCTGATATTTTCTTCATCCCATCTGGTCACCCTAGTCCAATAAAAGATATTACCTCGCCACATTGTAAGAGTTAGGTGATGCAGTGGGACAGACACAGTCTTGTGTCTTTTGTGGCAGTTACATGACCTGGATGCATAGAAAATGTGACAAAAGACCAGTGTGTTGTGTTGGTGCAGGGGAGACAAAGAAGATTTTATTAATTTTTAAATTTTAGAATCTGTCTTGTTTTAAGAATCACTGATGTAAGGCTGCAGCTACCTTAGTTACTGATACTTTAATAAACAGTGTGTCTAGAAACAAGTCTTGCCTAAGTACTATGTAATGTATTTGTTTACCCTGTAAGGTTTTTTTTAATTATTCCTGGGATGTTTGCAGAACACATGATCTTTGCTCCTTTGGAAATTTGCTGAGTTTTCCTCACCTAAAGTCATTTTCTTTGCTTTGTTTTACAATAAATATTGTTTGTTAAACAGGGAGGAACTGTGAGGTCACAGTCAGAGGCTTGTGATTTCAGGATAGGGAAAGCCGGCAGGATCAGATGACCTTCTAAAGAACAAAAAGCCTGTTGTCGTACAAATATCCAACTAATGAAAACCAGGGGAAGGAAAAGCATAAAATTAGATGCTGTGGAAGCAGAATTGTTCTAATAGGGATCTTTTTCATGAGGCATCAATGGTTCTTTATAGCTGCTTTATGACTAACCTAAATCCATTATAAGCATACTGTACCTTTTTGAATGTACAGCATGCTGATATCCCATGCAAAATGCATGACTAGCCTGACTAGAAATACAAGCATTCAAAAGGATGCCACAAAAATATCAAAAAGACAGCAAAGAAGGAAAAAAGACAATGTCTGGTTCAAACCTTACTATCCTTACCTATGACAAAATCCTGCGATCTTTGAGTATCCAAAGCTCACTGACTGAAATATACATAATTCCTCAGAGTGACAGTATAGTCCAGTGGATGGAGCACCTGGCTAGGTATCAAGATACCTGGATTCTGTTCTGGCTCTTGATGCTCAGTATGAAAACTTTAGCAACTCACCTTACTTCTGTGCCTCAGTTTCCCCCATCTACAGATGCTTACTCACCATTGTGGAGCATTTTGAGATCTATAGATAAACATCGATAGGTATGCTAATTAAATTGAAGGATTGGGCCTTCAATTTGTAGTCCGACAGAATTTCTATTCACTTTGATGGGACTTTTGCCTGAACAAGGACTGCGGGATTTGGACCTGTGAACTTTTATTAGGTTCACCCAAGGAAAATAGAGCTAACAACCAGATTTCCTTAACAATTAACGAGTACTTTATACGACTTAATCTGATTAAGGACAACTGAAATACTGGTCATGTTGAGCGGTTAACAGCCTCTGCACCAATCCCAGGGGCATTTTCCTTCTAGACATTGTTTGCCATAGTGAGTGATCTTGCTGCATTAAGGCAACACACTTGAATTCAATCTTTTTTTTAAAAAAGTCTGTTTAGTGTTTAATGAAAACACTATGGAAGATCTGTACTTTCTCATTGTTAGTTATTTATGTAAGTGCTTGTGCATTGTTCGCTGCCTCTCAATCAAGTTAATTAAAAACGTAGGCCCGTATTCACTCTGCTGGGATTGTACTCAAAGCCTTGGCAGCTGTGGGTGTAGGCACGAGGTCCAAGTATTTCAAGCTGTGAGGCTTAACCTTAAATCTTTATTAGCATATTCACTCATTCCCCAAATTCTCTTCCTTAAAACATTTCATAGGCTAGAAGATGGCACAAAATAGTTTTGCTGATTCTGTCCCAAATTCTGTAGCCAATTCAGCAAAATACTTAAGCATGTGTTTAAGTCCCATTGACATAAAGTTAAGTATGTGTTTGAATGCTTTGCTGAACGGGGGCCTGCAATGGGGTCTACAACCTCCCTAATTCTCAGAGACAGAAGTGGGAGGAGAACCTCTCTTGTCTACAGGCAAGCAGCTTGACCACACCCCCATGTGCTGGCACAGCAGCCAGTCAAGGAGGCAGGCACCCACAGCTGCAGGCAATGGAGGCAACAAGGCCTGCTATAAAAGAGAGAATGCAGAGAGGGAAGGGGAGGTAGAAAGTAGTCTACAAACACAGTCAAGAGACTGAAGCAGACTGCTCAATTCAGTTAGAGGGGAGGGTCCAAGAACTGCCTTGACCAGGGCCAAACTAAGAAGGTCTAGTCAGGAGTGGCAGGGACTTGCTCAGAAGACCACACCAGGAGCTGGTGCCAGGGCCTTGCTGGATTTTTTGACAGGTTTGTAAAGTCAAGATGACCATCTGATCCTTCAGGCTTGGAGGAGAAGTGAACCTCTCCACCCTGCTGAATGAATCACAGGTTTGACACCTCACCGTACAGATGTTCTGCCTTGCTGTGATATGTCAATGAATTTTCATACTGACATAAGCATTGTAGATTGCGCCCAGGTTTTGTAGTAATACAGCTCTCTTCCGTATAGAAAAGTTTACCTCATTGCAGATTTGCATGGCTTTCATAAAGTATTTCCCAGCTTGGTAAAAGCACATCATTTCAGCATAGTGCAATCCAATGTGGTTGTAGAGTTTGCCTAAAAGGTAGCACAGCAACATTAACATTAGATAGCTGGGGTTAGGCAAAAAGAGAGGGTTTAGTACAATTTAGGACTAATAACTTAGCTATACTTTTCCAACCATAATATTTCTAATTGGCTGAATATATGATTAGCTGCTTTCAGATGGTGATGTTTACAAGGCTATTTTAGGTAAATGATCTCCAGATCAATGTACAACATGCTGTAGCACAGGCTCAGCCTGCTCACATAATGCGTAATATGTTGTACAATTGGCTGACTCCTTCCTGTTGCATCTGGAAGTGCGAATGCAAAACTATCGCAACTGTGACCCAAAGTCAATGCTTATGTACACGGGGCTCCTTTTAAATAATGGTGGCAAGTAAAAAGAGCAAGTAATAAATTAGCCATTTGTAGGAATTACAGTGATACTTTGCTGTTGTTGGTTTTCACTGATGGAGATACCTGTACCACACTTGGAGAAAGGGATTGTAATTTTGTGATATGGGTTTTGAAATAGATATGCAGCTGAAATCCTCTCACTCTCTATGGACCATGATACTCGCTATCTATTAGCTAAGGCACAAGACTAAATAAAATGATTAAAATTTGGCCTCAGTTTAGGCGCACGAATCAGGAACTGGAAACAGCAGCAACAGGCTAAAGCTTGCTTGCATGCCAGGTAAAGGCTTTGTGACACTGTTCGCTACATGCAAACACCTTTGAGAAAAGAAAGCAGAGAGATTTCTGTCTGGTGTTTAGACACCTTTGAAGGTTCCGATGCCTTATATATAGTACTTGGCTTGATGCACATTTTTATCTCTTTATCTTTATTGAAACAAAATTGGTAGCTAAAGTTACTGACTCACCTAACAAATCCTGGTTAGTGATTCCAGAACACAGCTGTGCACTGCACATTCAGCTAAAGTCTCGAGCGCGTCTGCCTTTGAGAACTTTTGACTCTGCTGCAATGTTAAAGTAGAAATCACCATCTTTCTCCACAGGTCCCTTTGATTTACACTTCAGCAGGCACTTCAGTCCTTTCTTCGGTTTGCCCATAGCAATATAGGCAGCTCTTAGATTGAAGAGACACTTCTTCTGACTTTGCGTCTCAGGAACCCCATCAGCCAGAATGTATGCTTTCTTGAACATGCTCAGAGCCTGGGCTGTTTCATTGTTTTTTAAAGCTGTAGTCCCAGCTTTAGACAGCTTTTGTATTTTATCCTGGATGGATGGATGGTGGCTAATGGGCTGCACTTCAGAGGAGCTGGAGACCAGAGTAGAGGCCATTTCTTTGTATTGAATGCAAACTGTGAAAGGAAGTAAATATTTATACTAATATTTCAAAACTGAATTGAAATTGACTGGATTTATGCTTTCTAAGATGTGTGATTGTTTTGCATTCATTAAGAACTGAAAAATATGTTCTTTATGATCTTTAGAAAATTGATTCCCATATGGGCATGCTGGGTATTTCTAAGGGATTTTGTGGGAGGTCAGCCAGGGTTTACAGCAGGGGAAACTGAACTGGGGCTCTCTGCAACATAATTCACTGAGGACAAATATATTCCATCCTCAGCTCCATGAGGGTTAACATTTTGTAAAGAAAACATAAATTGCTCTCAAAATAAGTGCTATGTGCCAAGTTTTTTAGCTGCACAGAATTTTTACTCCTAAATTTATAAACATCTGAAAACAGGGGATTGTAATGGAAATGCAGCCAAACCCTTAAAATAGCATACAAATCCAAACACTACTACTATCAGAAAACTCTGCTAACAGGCAAAGCTGTATGTGCTGTTCACAGTATGGAATCTAGCATTGGCTACAGTCCTACAATATTGCCTGGCTCATCCTGCCTACAAGACAGGGAGCAAATGTAATTCTAATTCAAGAAATAACTGAAACACTTTAGACTGCTATTACAAATAACTTGTAGATCAGCTGGATGATTTATTTTAAAGGGCTGAGAACTCAGTTTGAAGGGGAAGAACCACAGAGAATGGGCAGGCTTCTATGGAAGGCCTCGAGTAAAGGTCTGCAGATGACTTTAAGGGGACTCGAAGGAAACAGCCCTGACTCCCAGGCTGTGTCCCAGAGTCACCGAGGGTATGTCTACACAGCAATATTAGACCCTAGTAGGTGACTTGGGCTAATGAGCTGTTTAATTGTGATGTAAACATTCAGGCTTTGGTTGGTGCAAGGAGGGAGGGTCCCAGAGCTTTAGCTGCAACTGGAGCCTGAGGGTATGTCCAGACTACCCACCGTATCTGCGGGTAGCGATCGATTTTTTCAGGGATCTATATATTGCGTCTCATCTAGATGCAATATATCGATCCTCGAACGCGCTCCCGTCGACTCCAGAACTCCACCGGAGAGAGCGGCGGTAGCGGAGTCGACACGGGGAGCTGCGGACATTGATCCCGCGCCGTGAGGACCCGAGGTAAATCGATCTAAGATACTTTGACTTCAGCTATGCTGTTCACGTAGTTGGTGTTGCGTATCTTAGATCGATACCACCCCCCACCAGTGTAGACCAGCCCTGAGTCAACTGGCAGGAGCCAGCTGCTTGTGTCTATTGCAGTGTAGACATGCCCAGAGAAATGAAAGAATAGCCCAGAGGGGCTGATTGTGTGAGAGGGACTTAGAGCGATGAATTCCAAGCTGCTTCCTATCTTAGGATGGAGAGACTTAGAGCCCAGAAGGAGGGGAGCCCAAGCAAGCAGAAAAGAACCTTTTCTGTTTTTGAGACTTTTTGTTTGGACACTTGTTTACCTAGAAGGGGATTGAATGCAGTGAACCAGCAGAAAGCTCAACCACATGTGTGCCTCTCCCCTCTCTCATCCCCAGAGACAGGAAACTGGGGCAGGAATACCTGCAGTGCACACTTGGCCACCAGGGAGTGCTGCAGGACAGGCAAGATGCATGATGAGCCCTAAAAATTATAATCTAATGTATAGGTTTTGGCATATATTCAACATACTTTGGTACGATTCAAATTGTAGAGGATTTTGGAGTACGTTTTCAGACTTGTGTGTCCTTCAGACCATGGAATAGTTCTTTTTTAAATGACCTTTATTAAAAGTGAGAAGTAAAGTGCTTATGATCTGATTCTGAGTTTCAAAGAAATTCTGGAACAAAAATATGTAGACTACATACAGTTTCAGCTATCCTGGGAGCTCATTAGTTTCTCAGATGTTTGGCATAAACATACATTTTATTTCAAGTAATTTTGTAATGAACTTGATGATCTAGTTTCCTGTATCAAGTGTGCAATTTTACATAGGTAAAAATTACTTTGCAAACAGGAATCTGATTAAAAATCATTATTAAAAATAATAAAAGTGACCACCAATTTTTGGTCCCATATGACCAGAGGTAATCTTGTAGCAGCATAAGACAATATACTAAGCCAATACATTTTATGTGGCTTAGTGTTATTCCATCACTTCTTTCCTATACCTTCTAATAGTATAACATTCTCTAGGCAATACTTTGTTCTTGGTAGTGTCTGTGCTGCAGTTTAACCCAGGGCTCTCTACTAGGGCTTGATTTTTTTCAGCCCTTGACCTTCACTCATGTGCATGTGAACCTGCTCATCAATATTGCAGATACAAACACCTTCAAGCACAGCTGGTTGAAAAATGGAAAAACAATTTCACAAAAATAAATCAAAATTCATTTGTTTCATAGGGTTTGGAATGGGATAATTTCTTTTCAAAAATTTGATTTTTTTTTTAAATTCCAATTTTCATAATTTGTTGTCCCTCTTCTCCCCCTCGCAGTGATTGTAATAAACTGAATAGTAGAAGGATTTTTCCCCCTGATTTTTTTCCTACTCTAAATTTTCAAAACTACTTCAGCTTTAGAAAAGTTAGAGTTGGCAGACTTATAGCATTTCATTTTTCCTTTTGCCACTTCTTAATGTTTGGAAAGTTGGGGAGATTTTGAAAAAAATTAGTGGAAAAGGAAGCATTTTCAACCCCCACCCCTTTAATTTGGAGATTTCAGAAAACAGAAACAAATAGCCTTTTTACAAGCAGAATGAAAATGAAAATTTTGGTTTGTTCTGAAGTTTCCTGTTGAAAATCCAAAGTCACTGAAATACTTTCTCCCTCAATTTTATTTTTATGCAAACCTATTTATTTTTTTTCAGCTGTAAAACTTCAACCACTGTGCTCTTTAAAAAGACTTACAGACGGACACAAATTTTGGAATTTTCAGTAGATGTTTGCATCTGCAAATGTTAATAAGTTTATTTGTGCACTGTTTTAAAGGTGGGTGCACACATGTGAATATTGGATAGAGGCCCAGATGAAAATCTACCCCTCAGAGAGAGAAATGCTAGTCACCAGAACAAATCTTAAGTAAAAGCGCTTCGTGTTTAGCTACTACATGGTTGCTGAGTTGATGGAACTCTCTCCTAACCTGGAGGAAGGGTACAGAGAACCTTGGCAATTTGGCCATTGCCACTACCACACCACACTGGGACCCTAGTTTTTCCTTGTATCCCTAGGTGGAATTACAGTTGAAAGTCCCAGAAGCCACATTCCTGCCACTTAGCTGTCTCACAACTCACTCTCTCTCCATCCTTCTGTAGAGTGCTTGCCACTGCAGTACTTAGGGTATGTCTACACTACAGGATAAATTCGAATTAGCTAAAACCGATTTTATAAAACAGATATTATAAAGTCAATTGTGCGCGTCCACACTAGGCACATTAATTCGGTGGTGTGCGTCCGTGGTCTGAGGCTAGCGTTGATTTCTGGAGCGGTGCATTGTGGGTAGCTACTGTAAAAGAATGAGGCCAATAACGTCGATTTGCGTCCACACTAACCCTAAATCGATATAATAATATCGATTTTAGTGTTACTCCTCTCATTTTGTAGGAGTACAGAAATCGATTTAAAGAGCCCTTTAAATCGATATAAAGAGCAGTGTAGTGTGGACGGGTGCAGCGTTAAATCAATTTAACACTGTTAAAATCGGTTTAACAGCGTAGCGTGGACCAGGCCTTAGAAGTCATTTTGTAGGGCCTCTCTGCTTTAGGTCCTGGTGTGCTGGGGCAGCACAGCATTTCTACTGAATTTTTGGCCTTCCACCACCATGCTGTAGGCACAGGACTTAACCCTTAGAGAAATATGAGGTGTTAATAAATGAGTAAATTGTTATGGCCAAGTCCCTCCTGACATAAGACACTCCAATAATCTATTT
Source organism: Gopherus flavomarginatus (assembly GCF_025201925.1). Taxonomy (NCBI): domain Eukaryota; kingdom Metazoa; phylum Chordata; order Testudines; family Testudinidae; genus Gopherus; species Gopherus flavomarginatus. The sequence continues at coordinate 65,800,573 of NC_066625.1, forward strand.
CATAACAAGCACTTCCTTACTTTAAAATTTTTATTAAGGTTCCCAATAGGACAATAAGGGTCAATCAGCCTAACTACAAGCTCTCTAGAATGGCTCAAGAATATTCCACTTGTATTACCATTTAAGTTTATTTTATTGAATTTTGGCTCCTGCCCCACCAATTCCATTATCTAACAGCCAACATGGTAATGGAAGATCCCTTCTTTCCCCCAACCCTTTCGGTCAGAGTTGAGGCACGCTGGGACTGTGTGGAGAAGCTCATTATTTATTTGTATCACAAAAGTGCCTTGGGGCCTTAATAAGGGCCAGAGAGCTATTGTGTACAATTGTAAAACAAAAAAATGGTCCCTGTCTCTCAGAGTTTACAATCTAATTTCATCCTCCTGCGCTATGGATAGAGGACTTTACTGTCCAGAACTAAGTCCTGGCACCTTCCACATATATTAAATTCATAGCATTTAGAAAGGACAATGTTACCCTTTATATGTGAATTTCTGCTGACTACTTGAGCTGCCCTCTGTTGGAGAATGAACAAGCTGCAGGGATCTATAAATAATTTGCTTGTAAATTAAATTTTAACAAGCAGTTACCACTTGAAAAATGTACAAATTAAGATGTCAAAATAGGCAAACTTTTTTTTTTTGACACAAAACTAAGTATGGACATGGCCTTTGTATTTCAAAGTGAAGAATTGTGCTGAATAGTTTGGAAAATAAATCTGACCTTGCCAGAGTCTGCACATTTACAAAGCACATTTCCCACTCAGAATTAAAATATTGTATTTCTGTAGCATTTAGTCACCTATTTCTGACTGCAAGTAATATAACAAGTAATAGTGAAGAACAGCAACATGCCTTACAAGTTAAATTTAAAAATAAAAAAAGCTTTGTAAGAAAATCCTGGGGACAGCATGGAATTGATAATAACTTACCAATTCAATCGGTCATATAATTGTTTGAAAAAATTCCAGGGATTCTTACATTACTAAAGAAAGCCAGACGGATTGAAGTGCTGCCTTTTCCCCAAGCTTTGAAATGTTTGTCAGAGCCCTTAGTAACTTTTATTAACCTTTCCTAGGAGTGTTAAACCAAACCCACACTCAACAGAGGAATCAGGTGACTGGGGTATCTGCTCACAGTCATTTCCTGCTGTTTCACTTCTGCAGTGGAGATTGTTATATTTGCTGTAAAGAGAGTGAAATTACATCTATCTAGATTCTTATAAGGCCCTCATTACTGTACTACTTGAGCACCTCACAATCTTTAATGTATTTACCCTCACCGCACCGCTGGTGAGGTTTAGAAATATTGTCATCCAGATGAGGAACAGACACTTGCTCTGGATCACGCAATGAATCCATGACAGAGCACAGAATTGAATCCCAGTCTCCCAAGTCGCTGGCTTGCATTCAAACCACTGGCCCATCCTTTCAGATGCCTATCCTAAAGACTCAAGGTCCAATCCAGTCGTCGTTATGGCAAAATATTCCCTTTGAGGCAAATGACCTTACTGAAACTGATGTGTGAGTTTTGCCTGCAGAAAGACTGCAGGATCAGGCCCTCAAGGGTACTGCTAACTACTGAAGTGCTGCAGTTCACTGGAAGCTGCAGTACATAATGCAGGGATCTCAAACTCCCAGCCTACAGGCCATCTGCGGCCCATGAGCCTCCCCAATGTGGCCTGTTGGGCTCCAGCAGTTTTGGGGCCGCGTCTCTCCCTTGGCACCCCATCTGCCGCCCCTGGGCACTCCCCCCTCAGGGGACCTGGCAGCGCAGTGGAGCTGAGTGGCGTCTACCTACTCACCTCAGTGGCTGCCGGCCTCGCCCTGCAGCCCAGAGGCAGGGCAGGGCTGTACCTCCGCTTGCTGCCCCTGCCCCAAACACCCCTGCAGCCAATGGGATGCTGCGGGGGCAGTGCCTGGGGGCAGAAGCGCACGGAGGCCCCCTGGCCCACCCTGCCTTGGAGCCCCAGGTAAGTGCTGCACCTCTGACCCCCTCCCAGCAAACCTCCTCCCATCCCCAAACTTCCTCCCAGAGCCTACACCCCCTCCCCACATACCCCCTCCTACCCCCAAACTCCCTCCCTGAGCCTGCACCCTCTTCTCCTTCCTGCACACCCCCTCTCACCCCCAAACTCCCTCCCAGAGCCTGCAGTCCATCCCCACGCATCCCCAGCCCCCAAACTCCCTCCCAGATCCTACATCTGGTCCTCACACTCCCTGCCACCCTCAAACTCCCTCCCAGAGCCTGCACCCCAGACCCCTTCCCCCACCCAAACTCCATCCCAGAGCCGTAGGCAGGTGGGGTCTGGAGTTTTTTGGGGGTGGCTTTTTTTGGGGGTGGGTTCTGGGCAGCATGAGTGACATTGGCCTGCTGGGAGGATGTGAGGACTGGCATTGGCCCTAAAATAAATTGAATTTGAGACCCCTGACATAATGTATTGCTCTCCCAGCAGTCAGATGGCAGATGCATGAAAAGAGGGGAATGGCAGTGCAGTCTAAAGTTAGCCACTGACACTTGGAAGTGAAAAGGTCAAAGGGAAAACCACGCACGTTTCATGACTAAGTAACAGAAATAAATCCATACAGAACAAATTACTAAAAACAGGAATGTAGAAAATAAAGAAGAGTTGGCTAAATGAACACACCTGAGACCTGCAAAATAGTTGGAGAAGAAATTATATTAATACATTAATAAAAGCAAAAGCTTAGCATGATTGTATAGATGTTAAATGTGTCTGTGTTAGTGATTATTCGTTGGCCATTTTTAAACATCACTCTCTGAGCCACAATAACATTTAAAAAATTATGAAATGGACTTAGTCACTTCTATCACTTGACTTCTAAATAAGTGTTTTATGTATGGTAATGGAATAAAGTTTCTAAAGCTGGGAAGGTTTTTTGTATTCGTTTTGTTTTTGTTCTTTTAATACAGTGTTACTCTAAAAAGTGACTGAAAAATGACATCTTGGGGTTCTGGGTTTAGCTCGCTCTAATGTGCATATCAAATCACCTCAGACTACAGACAAAAAGGTTTTTTTTTCTAACTGACAATATCACAGGCTCATCTGGGATCTGAAAGTCAAGCTGGGTTCTTACTGGCTCATGCATCATACCCATAAATAAAAATTCTTCAGTCAGAACTTAGTTAACAAACTAATAATTTTTTCCAAATCAAGGTTGATTTTGTATAAATAGAATCCCCCACTCCCTCAGATTTTGTATGTTCTAAACTTCAAATTAAATTATCATAAATTCTATTCCTAATACACCACAAATCATAACATTTGGGCCTCTTGAAAAAGCATTTGTCTCACTTACGTACCAAAAGCTCATGATTCTGTTGAGACTCATCCAAATTCCTTGAAGCGGTAATTTCTATCATGTCAGGCTCCTGTATGTACCACATCTGATAAACAAAAAGACAAAGGAGTGTGATTACCAGAGAAGTTGTTGGAAGCCCAGTTGATTAACTTGCTGAGATAGAGCTTGAAAATCACTTTGGTTTTTTGTTTTTGTTTTTTTGGCTTCATGAAATGAGAAAGTTGCTGATGGGAGCTTGTGTTCAAGGGAATAGAAAGACAAGTGGCACATAGTCAAGACAGGAGCTGCTGAGAGACAGAAGAAATCTTGCTGAGAGAGAGAAGGGCCTGCTGCTGCCGGTTATACGGCATAAAAGACTTGGAACCAGAAAAGGATACAAATACTCTTGCTGGCAGGATAAATATTTTAGATGGAGTTTTTCTTCCTCCTCTGTCTTTGTTTGAAAGCTGTTCTTTTCAACCGCAACATTTCTCAGATTTCAAAGAAGCAATTGTGCTGTCAGGCTGAGGTCCTAAAGCCCCAGCTGCTGGGTCTACAGCTTTGATTATTTTGTACCTTTTTGTTGTGGAGTAGGTTGGAATGTGTGTGGTTTGCTTTTTATATTTTGTTTAGCCACAGTGTTTTTACTGATTCAGAAGCCTTTGAGGTGCATGTGGTGTTTGGTTTGATCTCTTTACAACAACGTACATGGCCTGTGACTTTAGATTGTCTACTATTAAAAACTACTTCTTCAGGTACAGCCAGTTGTCGTTGGGAACATGTGCCTCTAAGCAGAGGTTTGTGCAACTGCTCCTCTCTCTCCCCAAGACTTCATGGAGCAGCTTGTGTGCTTACTCTATCCAGTTTGTTGTAATTAGGCGGTGAGGCTGGGCAGCAGCTACGCTCCAGGGCTTCCTTTCCTTGTGATTATTTTAATCTCCAAGGGGAAAGTAATTCTTTTGCTTATGCTTCTGATGGTTCCCCTTCCATGCCACCCTCTCCAAAAAAATACATGTGCCTGATTTTGCTCCTTTCTGTGTAGGGAGGTTAGCACGAGGACCACGAACATTAGATTCATACAGGGATCTTAGGGTACATCTATACTACCCGCAGGCTCAGCAGGTAATATCTCTCTATCGGGGATTGATTTATCGTGTCTCGTCTAGACGTGATAAATCAATCCACGAATCGATGCCCATACTCCAGGTCAGCAGGAGAAGTAAGCAGCTTCGATGGAGGAGCCGCCGCAGTCGACTCACCACCTTAAGGATGGCCAAGTAAGTCGAACTAAGATACTTCGACTTCAGCTACGCTAATAGCATAGCTGAAGTTGTGTATCTTAGATCGATTCCCCCCCCCCCAGTGTAGACCAGCCCTAAGAGAGACAAGGTGGGTGAGGGAGTATCTTTTATTGGAGCAACTTCTGTTGGTGGAAGGTACAAGTTTTCGAGCTACGTAGAGCTCTTCTTCAGGTCTGTGGGACCGACTTGGCTACAACACTGAAAACATATGGGGATTTAGACATTTAAGGTGAAATCCTCACCACCTTGAAGCCAATGAGAAAGCTCCCACTGACTTCAGTGAGCTGAGGATTTCATCCTTTGGTGGCAGGAGGTACCTGTAAAACGACTACCTTGCAATGCTTAGTCAGCACTAACCCGTATTTTGATCAAATTTTTTGACGCTAACCTTCAGGATGGTGTCACCTGTGATGTATGTGTGATAGGGAGGCAATGATATTATGATTTTGTTTTCTGTGTCATGCAAATTAGATGTCTGGGATTGCCCTGCCAGTTGTTGGATGTTGAAATAGAGTTAATTCAAGATGGTTGTCATTGTGTATGCTCGCTCTCTCTGCCTCCCCTTCACCACTATGAAGACACTAAATTCATTCTTTCTTAGGTGTATTTCCTTACTCTGAAATAAGTCATCTGGTTTGAAAATGCAAGTTTTTGCTTGCGTATTAGAAAATATAATACCCACCAATTCTAGGCCCTGGGTGAGTTTTATCACTGAGTATAATTTGCAATTTTACCCCATTCAAGAAAACATTAGATAAAACTAACATCAATTTAAGTTAGCAAATTTTGCTGCCAAACTTAGGCATGTGTGGCTGCATGTTAGTTATCTGAGGTTAATTAATTCTGTTGAATTCTGTTCAAGTTTGTTCCTGATCTCTGTATTCAAGTGTAGTGTTCTTGAGTTTCAATGTGGTGCATGCTCTGTTACTTTCCTCATTGACAATCCTGTTGATATGACTGCAAAGTTGAAATGACTGGAGTACAGATGACTTTTTGAGGATGCTGAAAGTATTCTTGGTGTATTAGCGGCAAAGAATTCTGTGACACCTTATAGACTAACAAACGTATTGCATGCATCTGATAAAGTGGGTATTCACCCACAAAAGCTCATGCTCCAATACATTTGTTAGTCTATAAGGTGCCACAGAACTCTTTGCCGCTTTTACAGATCCAGACTATCACGGCTACCCCTCTGATATTTGGTGTATTAGATTATTATTAAGTGCTATTTGTGAGCACATTAAAATATGAAACATCATTCACACAAGACTCAAAAGTTCAACTTTTGATAAGTAATATTTCTTTGTATTGACTAGTGATGTGTCAAAACAGGTGCCTGAATTAGAATGTACTAATTTCAGAAAGGTTTGAATTCACTTCTGAAACCGGATTTTAATTTCATGAGTCAAACATGATGCTCGTGGTGGAGAAAGAATGGTCGTGATTAAGTGTTGTGACAACACACCTCTTTTGTCATGTCAGGGTCCAGTGTTTCTCCCTCTAGTGTTGGGGGAAGGGGCCTGGAGTAAATCAGCCTCACTGTAGAGGTTTAATACTTCAATATTGATAGGGTAGGCCTTGGGGTTTTCATCTGAGGGCATCTTTAAACAAACAAAAATACATTTCCTAACGCCCACTGGAAATCTGTCTCCTCTTATGCTACCAGTTGCCAGCAACCCTCTCTAACCCACTAGGGCCCAGCTACACTGGGAATCAAGGTCCCCTCCACAAACAGAAATAAACACAAGATATCCCCTTATAGGGAAAAACTGCCTTTTTCCTAGGAGAAGCCTGTCCCCCTTGCTTTACACAACCCTTCTGCAGCTGGCTTCTCACCCCTCCTCCCTTTGTTCTCTCACAGGAAGAGGTTTTTAAAGCTCTCAGACTGCCCTTAATTAGGTGCCCATAATTAACCTGAGGTAACCTCTAAGTTCATAGGAATCGTTAAAGCCCTTTTTCTAAGGGCTTCTCTATACTTGAAATGCTACAGCTGTGGTGCTTCAGTGTAGGCTAGTGGTCTCAAACTGTGGATTGGGACCTCAAGTGGGTCACGACCCCATTTTAATGGGGTCACCAGGGTTGGTGTTAGACTTGCTGGGGCCCAGGGCCAAAGCCCTACTGCCTGGGATTGAAGCCAAAGCCTGAGGGCTCTAGCCCTGGGCATCAGGGCTCAGGTTACAGGCCTGGGACTGAAAACCTTGGGCTTTGGCTTCAGCCCCCCTCCTGGGGTCGTGACCCACTTGAGGTCCCAAATGTTGACAAAATAAACCAAGACATGAAGGCCAGCCACAAGACAGACATAATAAATGTTTGGCCACTTCAGGAAAATAACATTGTCTGTGGAATGTGACATAAATAGATAGTGGTGAAAAGCAACTGTGACCTGACAATTCTGGAAGGTGGGTAAGGGCAGGTATATCAGTCTTAGGCTTAGTCTACACTAGCAAATTAGATCAGTTTAATTACGTTGATTAGGGGTGTGAAAAATCCACACCCCTGGGGGCAGAAGGACTTGGGCAGGCTCAGGCTTCAATCCCCCCTCCTGGGGTCATGTAGTAATTTTTGTTGTCAAAAAGGGGTTGAAGTGCAATGAAGTTTGAGAACCTCTGGTGTAAACACTACCTGTGCTGAGGGAGGGGTTCACTTGTCTGCATAGCTAATCTACCTCCTTGACAGGTGCTAGCTAAATCACTGGAAGAATTCTTCCATTGACCTAGCACTGTCTACACTAGGACTTAAATTGGCTTAACTATACCGCTCAGGGTGTGGATTTTTCACACCCCTAATCAACGTAATTAAACTGATCTAATTTGCTAGTGTAGACTAAGCCTAAAACTGATATACCTGCCCTTACCCACCTTCCAGAATTGTCAGGTCACAGTTGCTTTTCACCACTATCTATTTATGTCACATTCCACAGACAATGTTATTTTCCTGAAGTGGCCAAACATTTATTATGTCTGTCTTGTGGCTGGCCTTCATGTCTTGGTTTATTTTGTCAACATTTGTGGATTTTCTGTACAGCACATTTTCTTATTGTTTCTATAATGTTTGACAGAGATTCCTGAAATTCAGATTGCTTGCAAGCTCCCTAACTCTTGCTGACATCATGCCTAAAATGCAGATCATCCTCTTAGCATCTACTTGCTTTTTTTACAGCTCCTTCCTTCGCTTCTGATAGGTTTAGGATATGATGCTGAGGGACATTTGTCCCTCTGATATAAAACATAGAAGAAGCTGCTCAGAACTTTCCATACTTTTTTTCCCTCATTTTTGATGATTAGATCTATTGAATGACTTTGTAGTTGTACAACATTTATGATTCCTACCTGTCTAAATAGAGCCTCATACTGTGCCCATCAAGATCATAACTGAGCATTATGGTGTCCATTCTCAATCCTGGGATCATGTCCTTTAAGGATGAGATTGTGCCATTAGGCACATCCTGGAACATACACCACCATCCCAGGAATACCCTTAGGAGGCACTGTCTCAGAGATGTCCCTCTGAGGCATAGTTCTTTACCTACTTTCCCTTGCTTTGGTGTGCAGTTAAGTAATTTAGCTGTTGGTCTAACTTACAACATCCTCTGCTCTAGTGCATCTATGCTGGCCAATGCACTATTGTGGCAGAGCAAAGATTCCAGCCACTCCTTAGTCCTCCCCACACACTTCCCCACCCCTGAAACACATGGGTGGAGAATAGTGTTTGCACAGCACTCCCTGATCCAAGGACTGAATATCCTGTGCCAGGAATGGATTTACAGGTTCTTATCCCCCGTATGCATCCTGCAAGGGGAAAGTCATAGTCTAAATCTAAAGCTGAAGTCTCTATAAAATTGAGAGGGAAGCCTAGCAGCACAGAAATCAGACCTCTTTTCCTTTCAATATAATGGGAATTTAAATTTCCCTCAAATCAATGGAAACATGCAGTCTTGTATTTTTATTGTGGGAAGGGGTAAAGGATCTTATTATTCTGTCTCTTAACTCACCCCTCCCCAAAGCAGTATGCTTTCCAACAAACAGCAGAGAACACTTCATATTTATGATGCTTACCAGCAGGCCATACATATCACTCCATTTACAGTTAGAAAGGCTTGCTCAAAGCCTTTAGGGGAGCTGTTGCGTAAGGTGGCGCGTGCGCTGGTTGGCTGACATTGTTGGTTTGCATTGCCAGTTTTTACACTGTCCACAATCATTCTTGTTACATAGGAGTGAAGGTGTGGGCCTTGAAATATGGTGTAAAACAGGGGGAAGGCTATATATTTGCAATTATGTAGGCAGAGTGTAAACACTTGAGGAAACAATATGGTTATATTAGCAAAATATAATACCGTTTCCCAACACTCTTTCCCAAATGATAGGAGCCATCCCATTGCTGCTGTTTAGTAAACAATCTGTTTTTTCCTAATTGATATTTATCTTTGTTTTTATCTGACTTATGGCTGTTTCTTTCTACCACTAAAGAGAATCCCTGCTTTGCTATCTATTATTAAGGTCTTCGAAGCATTACATTAATGATAAGGAATAGATTTTATGTTGTACTGTTGTCCTAGAATGAAAAGCCAATATAGACAAAAAGAAATGGCGAGTCTCATTCTCCTCTAATTTACTTCACAGTAAATCCAGAATATAACAAAGATCAGAATTTGGCTTAGTGTGTGTACCTAAATATGCATGCCATTGCAGTCCAAGGTTTCGTAGTAGAATTTGTAATTGTTCTAAACATGTAAGTGAAAAGATGCTACCTAGAAATGTCCCAAATCACAATAGGTGTCTGGAGATGGTGTTGAATTATTGTACAAAAGATCTCCAAATTTAGCTCTCTTCTTGCATTATTTGCACATGGTATCTTTACTTTAAATTTAATTTTAAGAACAGTAAAGTGCAGCTAAAAGGTATTTCTAATTCTTTAAAGCATATGAAAGAATGTTATTTGTTTGTGGTGTCTCGTGTATTAACCTGCCATTAACCTTTTCATAACTAGGTCTTTTATCATGTGCAACACACTACCTACAAATACAACATCCTTGGTCAGCCCTGAAAAAATTGGCCTGGGACTTGCAGGACAGATTAACTCCTAACTGGGCTCTAGATCTAAGCCATCCAAAGAACTCATCCTACAAACTAAAACGCATCCTGCTTCCAAAACAAAAGTATTCATGCCTTTGCACACTTCCTAACAGATTCTGAGATGTAGACATTCATTTCTGACTTCAGTAAATACTAATTAATATAGGATGCTATCTTCAAAAGCACTCAGCCTTGGCAAAACTCTGTTCCCAGTGAAGTAAGTGGGAGTTTTACAATTGATTTCAGCAGGAGCAGAGGTAGAGCCAGTGATAGTACTTTTGAAAATTCGACTCTTAGTATAAACAGCCTACTGCATGCTAGGGCATGAGCTACAGAAACAAAAAGGAAACTGATCAGTCTGCATCAGTTGCCTTCACTGAGTGAAATGCAAAAGCACAACAGCATAAACTGCAGTGTTGTCAACTCTTGAGATTTTTATCATGAGTCTTGTGGTGATTGTTTTTTTGAATTAAAGCCCTGATTTCTGGAGTCAGGTGATGACATGAGACTCTCTGATTTAATTAAAACAAACAAGCAAAAATTTCAAGCCCTCATTATTATGAAGCCAAGATCGAAAATGTGGACTCCCTAAAGGTAAAAAATCCAGAAGGCAAATAAAAAGAAACCCACATTTATTATTTTTAAATCTCGTGATTTTTAAACCAATCTCATAACTGGTTGGGGTTTGACTTTATGATTTTTGAATGCTTGGGATCGGAAATATGGAGACAGTGAAAAGTAAATCTGATTTGTGCTCAGTTCGGGAGGATGTTAATTGCATACAGAAGAATAAGTTTTGATTTTTTTTTTTCCTGATAACATCCCTCTAAGGAAGAAAAAGAGAAGGAATGAGGGAAAAACTCACAAGTATAGCGTGCACAGTTTCCTCTTTCACACCTATATAGGTTTCTTTAGTGTTCCATTTAGACACCCAGAGCACGTATCAGTGGCTTAAAATCATTACTTACTGTTCATTCTTGGGTGATCAACAAACAGATGCTGTACACCTTAGGCTGACTAGAAAAGCAGAGACAGTAACAGTAGTAGTGCCATACAAAGAAATAATTTTAACAAATTGAGGTAAAAAAAAACCTAAAATAATGTTATGCACAGATGATGTTTTTTCCTAAATACTCTTTTTTGTTACAGTTTAGCAACAGATTAAAAAGTAGAAATTTTTTAAAAACTACGGCACCACAGAGCCAGTAATGCTATGCAATAACAATTGTACCGAACAGACAGAGAACAGCTGTTACTGCATCTTAGTCAGTTTACTTGTATTTTCCAGTGTAAGGTTGTTTGGTGGGAGAAAAAATGCAGGCAACTGCCAAAAAAAAAGCATGTGAGGTAAAACTTGTAGTTGCTCTCATGAGAACATTCTCAGATTTGAAAGTAGCTGAAAAAAATGCTGAATATAAATCTCTGGAGAGCCATTGCACTATATAGAGAAAGAGCAGAGAAAATAGAGATGACTAAGGAAAGAGAGAAGAACATACCTCCCTACAGCTTATGGTCTTTCTGGTAGTGTAATACTCTGCAGGGTGGATGAAGAATGAAACATCAATTACAACTCTGAATCTCCTTGCTTGTGCTGATTTCTGTGACAAAGTGAAGAACTCTACTTAACCACTGTTTTGTTGGGTTATTTCCTTTGGTTATTGTAACCTGTACATCAAATTTTTGTTATGTAAATTTAAATTAAAGAGTAAAATGCATCCCTGGTATAACTCTGTTAACCTCAATGGAGCTCTCTGTGGATACGTTGGCCTGAGAGATTTTAAAGCACAGTAGGCCAAATTCTGACTATCTGTGCATGCCTTAAAATGGATTGCTGAAATGAGACTTATGTAGACAAAATTATTCCACCCTAATTCCTCCTTTAGTTCAGACCTGTTGGAAAGCTACTTCAAGAGTTTTTCCCCAAGCAGAACTGCAGAGCGGAACAGGCTGAGATATAGGGGCTTGGTCCACTTTGTCTGTGCATGGATGCCCCCTGACTGCACAATGGGCATTATTCATGCCCCAGCATTCCTGTGCTCCTGGCACAGCTTCTGACCCAAGTAATTTGGGAATAGGGTTAGTTAATGTGTTCTTGCAACACCAGTCTATAAAACACTGTAGGTCATGGTTAGTGGCTATTTATTTCTTAGTATTTTCCTCAGTGCCAAAGAGGAGGATTTTGATATAAATAAAAATTGGTATTAGAATGTACTCAATATGGTTTGGATTATAACTCATTTGCAGTATAATCCAATTTTTTTTTAATCAAACGTATTTGAAAGTGCAGTTTCAGCTACATTAACAGCCTGATCCTACCAACACTTACTACTGGCCACCTTGCTTATTACTGTGAGTGGTGCCATTGACTTCTATGGAACAATAGCAGTAGTAAGCATTTGACCCTATGTTGTTTGCAAGATCGGACTCTCAATTAGTTAAGCGATTAATTAGCTTTAAGACACTATTTAAATTTGTCCAAAAGATAACCTGAACATCAAATAATGTGATCTTTCTCCAGGAGCTGATATTTCAGATCCAAATTAGTACATTGAAGCCTGCTCAATGTCAACTCACTGGCTGGAAAATCTCTCTTAATGGAAAAGCTTTTCTTTGTACCTGTGTCTTATATTAACTCAAGCAATGGGGACATTTGCACTATCAATTGATAAGAGACAATGTCATGATTATGTAAACTAAAAATACTTTTGTTCTGCGCAAACTGAGCTTCATGAATTGAGGCCTGTAGCATAAGATGGAGTTCATGTTTTCAGCTGTGTTATGGAGATGCTGATCGTGACTCCAGAGTTAAGATTGAGCTGAGTTTTGCACTCAAAGCAAGGATTCAGTTTCTTTGTTTGGCATGAATAGTACAACATATGCTCTCAAAAACTATAGCACTTAGGCCTTGGCTACACTGGCGCTTTACAGCGCTGCAACTTTCTCGCTCAGGGGTGTGAAAAAAACACACCCCTGAGTGCAGCACGTTACAGCGCTGCAAAGCGCCAGTGTAAACAGTGCCCCAGTGCTGGGAGCGCAGCTCCCAGCTCTGCAAGCTAATCCCCATGGGGAGGTGGAGTACCTGCAGCGCTGGGAGAGCTCTCTCCTAGCGCTGGCGCCGCGACCACACTCGCACTTCAAAGCGCTGCCGCGGCAGCGCTCACGCAGCAGCGCTTTGGAGTTTTGAGTGGAGCCAAGCCCTTAGTTTCTGGGTGAAATCCTGGCCCCCCCTGAAGTCAAAGAGAACTCTCATTTGTACAGAGGGAATCTTCTGAGAATGTAGAAATAAACCCATTAATTAGTTTGAGTTAAAATTAATTTAAAAAATAGATCCCTGCGTAGAAATGATGGAGTGCCCCAAGGGTCAGTCCTGCGGCCGGTTTTGTTCAATACCTTCATTAATGATCTGGAGGATGGCGTGGACTGCGCTCTCAGCAAGTTTGCAGATGACACTAAACTGAGAGGAGTGGTAGGTACGCTGAAGGGTAGGGATAGGATACAGAGGGACCTAGACAAATTAGAGGATTGAGCCAAAAGAAATCTGATGAGGTTCAACAAGGACAAGTGCAGAGTCCTGCACTTAGGATGGAAGAATCCCATGCACTGCTACAGACTAGGGACCGAATGGCTAGGCAGCAGTTCTGCAGAAAAGGATCTAGGGGTTACAGTGGACGAGAAGCTGGATATGAGTCAACAGTGTACCCTTGTTGCCAAGAAGGCTAATAGCATTTTGGGCTATATAAGTAGGGGCATTGCCAGCAGATTGAGGGATGTGATCGTTCCCCTCTATTTGACATTGGTGAGGCCTCTTCTGGAGTACTAAGTCCAGTTTTGGGCCCCACACTACAAGAAGGATGTGGAAAAATTGGAAAGAGTCCAGCGGAGGTCAGCAAAAATGATTAAGGGGCTGGAACATGTGACTTATGAGGAGAGGCTGAGGGAACTGGGATTGTTTAGTCTGCAGAAGAGAAGAATGAAAGGGGATTTCATAGCTGCTTTTAACTACTTGAAAGGGGGTTTCAAAGAGGATGGATCTAGGCTGTTCTCAGTGGTTCCAGATGACAGAACAAGGAGTAATGGTCTCAAGTTGCAGTGCGGGAGGTTTAGGTTGGATATTAGAAAAAACTTTTTCACTAGGAGGGTGGTGAAGCACTGGAATGGGTTACCCAGGGAGGTGGTGGAATCTCCTTCCTTAGAGGTTTTTAAGGTCAGGCTTGACAAAGCCCTGGCTGGGATGATTTAGTTGGGGAATGGTCCTGCTTTGAGCAGGGGGTTGGACTAGATGACCTCCTGAGGTCCCTTCCAACCCTGATATTCTATGATTCTTTGTGTACCACAGCTAATACACAGACACATGCTATAGGTGTAGACCAGTTGTTCTATATCCTGTGTAAAATGTCCCACTCAGAGATTCCTGACCCATGCTTCCACACTTTGTACCATGGTGCATAATCCAAAGGAAACAACAGCTTGTGGTATGTGGGGCATGCTAACTGTCTGTGGCCTTCTTGTGGAAAGTCCTGGCACAACAAACTTTAGCCTGTTTTAAACATTCCAGGCAAAACTTATTACCCTCGTTCAGTTGCATAACACATGCATATTTTTATCTTCTGCACAGATGCTTCCGATAAGGCACTGACTTCAGTGGGAGTTAAGGGCACTCAGCAACTTGCAGGATCACACCCTATGTGATTTTGGACAAGCTACTTAACCTCTCAGTGCCTTGGAGTGTTCTGTAAATTAACGGACTGTGGTTTGTTGAGCAGATATTTGGAGGGTGGGTGTTACTAATTTGTACTACAAGTGAAGGTTATTGTTAGAGTTTATAAATTCCATTTTCTGACAGCCTTGTATTTTACTGTGTGATGTCACAAGCTGTAACAGTACAATATATCAATATACAAGGCAGAGGAGGAAGCTGCTACAGCTGTAAACCCTGCATATAGATCTGTATAGTTAGCAATCACGTATTCGTCATACACTTGCTTTTCCTGTATTCTTCCCTTCTCCAAAAGGCATGGACCAGCTATGCCTGTCCTTCCATTTTGTTATGGTGACTCTCCAAAAAGTGGTGCAATATAACAAGCAAATGGATCTAACTGAGTATGTTTTTGAATACAGTAGTCCAAAGCAAACTGGTCATAAGCAGAGACAACATTTTTCACTGTGCTTGTATGGTGACTTGGCAATGTGAGTGTTTTATGGTTGTGTATATTTTCTTAAAGTGTCCGTTGAAAATGGAGTTATGCTGATTGGAAAACTGTTCCCAGAGAATAGTTCTCAAGTCAAGCTGGAAGGGCATGTTGAGTGGGTTCCAGCAGGGATCAGATCAGGGTCTGGGTCTGTTCAATATCTTCATTAATGGTTTAGATAATGGCATTGAGAGTCTACTTATAAAGTTTGCGGATGATATCAAGCTGGGAGGCATTGCAAATGCTTTGAAGGATAGGATTGAAATTCAAAATGATCTGGACAAACTGGAGAAATGGTCTGAAGTAAACAGGAAAAAATTCAATAAGTACAAATGCAAAGTACTCCACTTAGGAAGGAACGATCAATTGCATACAGACAAAATGGGAAATGACTGCATAGCAGGGAGTACTGCGAAAAGGGACCTGGTGGTCATAATAGATCACAAACTAAATATGAATCAACAGTGTAATACTGTTGCAAAAAAAAAGCAAACATCATTCTGGGATGTATTAGCAGGAGTGTTGCAAGCAAGACACAAGAAATAATTCTTCTGCTCTACTCTGTGCTGATTAGGCCTCAATTGGAGTTTTTTGTCCAGTTCTGGGTACCACATTTCAGGAAAGACGTGGACAAATTTTAAAGATCTGAGAAGAGCAACAAAAATGATTAGAGGTCTTGAAAACATGACCTATGGAGGAAGATTGAAAAAATTGGGTTTGTTTAGTCTGGAAAAGAGAAGACTGAGGGGAAATGATAACAGTTTTCAAGTATATAAAAGGTTTTTACAAGGAGGAGGGAGATAAATTGTTCTAGTTAACATCTGAGGATAGGACAAGAAGCAGTGAGCTTAAATTGTAGCCATGGCGGTTTAGGTTGGACATTAGGAAAAACTTCCTAATTGTCAGGGTGATTAAGCACTGGAATAAATTGCCCAGGGAGGTTGTGGAATCTCCGTCATTGGAGATTTTAAAAAGCAGGTTAGACAACCACCTGTCAGGGATGGTCTAGATCAGTAGTTCCCAAACTTGTTCCTGCAGGGGCCGCAATTGGCCGAACCTGCAGACGTGGCAGGTACACAAACTGGCCCGGCCCGCCAGGGGCTTTCCCTGCACAAGCGGAGGAACAAGTTTGGGAACTACTGGTCTAGATAATACTTAATCCTGCCTTGCATGCAGGGGACTGGACTAAATGACCTCTCGAGGTCCCTTCCAGTCCTATGAATCTATGCAGCTCCTCAGGTAAATGGTATCGTCAATGTCCAGTCAACAATGCAAATTCAAATAAAGCTTTTGTCTGACCAGATGATTTTCTACCTTTTTGCAGCCATGTGCTGGGCCTCTAAATTTTTACTGGCATATTATGTCAAGGAGGGGGAGTAACAGACCTGCCCTCTGGAAATTGGGAGAAGGCTTCTGACCACATTATTCCCAAAACCATTTTTTTCAATTGTTGGAGTGGCTGGCCATAAAAACAGTTCTGCACTCCCCAGTGTAGATACTTTGGAGAAAATGTTGTGGGTTTTGAGGATGGATTGAGGTTAAATAGGGAACAATAATACCCTAAAATGAGTGAATAGAGTTGATAACCAGAGCTTTAAAACACAGCTTTTGAACATGAAGTCTCTTTATTCACAATCACAGCCATATAAATATTAGAGATTGCTTTGAGCTAATTTGACACATTCCATTTACATTGATAAAACAGGAAACTGGATTTTCAAAGAGAGGACTTGATAATGATACTGACTAGCATAAACTAAATAGTGTGGAAGTAGAATACATCTAACCATCTTCATTAGAGAAAGACAGCCCACTCCTCACAGCCTGTCTGACTTTGAACTCAGTCTGGATCTCAGAGTTCAATGCAGTTTGAATCTGGGGTCTGGCTTTGGATCTATTTCTAATGTTAATGACTGTTTTTGTGAGATGACTTGAAGCCACTAAAACAAAAATTGCTCCCTTTTAGAGGATGAAATTCATCCTGTGCAGAGTGCCCATACAAGGCCTCTTATGAACTTAAGTAGTGCATAGGACTTGTCTGCATGGCGCAAGCCTTGTGCTGCTGGCCCTCTGCCCAAGGATGAAATTCACCCAGAGAACATAGCAAGAGACATTTGGATGAATAATCTAGTTTAGGTTTTAAATAGATTCCATTAAGATTAATTGATTGGTTTGAAAACCTACTTGGAGCATTACAGCTATGAAGAAACTGAGCAGAAGTATCAATATTGTCTTTTGGATTAGAGCTCTAGACAGAGATTTCTTACCTTTTGTCAACATGTTGTCTATTATCAATCCTCACCACTTGCATATCCTTTCACAGCTGTCCAGTTAATACCCAGATACAAAATTAGGTACAAACCACTTCAATTAACTTTTGGGCAATTCTGATATTTGTTTTTCCTAAAGCGTAATCTTTTCAGCACGTACCTTTTTTAAGTATATGGCTGTAATGAGTGAATTTGTTTCTTTACATGGCAATGCAGTACTGGACCACTTAACTGTCTCTGCGCAGGCAGTTTTGTGACGCAGTGCCTCATCCATTAGTGGTTAGTTAGATTACTTGACTTATGGATTGTATGGATTGAATTAGCAAATCAGTGTATCATCCCATTACAATTTCATCTAGGAGAAAACTTGACCTGAAAACCACAGAAAAAAAAAACAGCATTTTTTTCCCTGAAGCAAGTAAGTAATTTAAGTCCCAGATTTTGAAATAATCAGCCTTTCCTTCAGGGGAAGAAATCCTTTTTGGACTTGTTTTCTGTGCAGGTCATGTAAATTATGAACTGTGTACTTTAATTGAGGCACACAGTGTTTGCAGAATGACCTATATAGTCATTCTGCTTTAAATCTGAACAGGGTGCTGATCGCAAATTTTCTTCTTTCTCCATATTGGAAAGTTCATATTTCTCATACATATCAGTGTCTTCTTCCAGATGTGTATCTGAATGGTGAATTTCAATAAAAATAATATAGGTAACGGCTCCAATTACTCCTCCCATCATAGGTGCAATGGTAGGAACCCACCACCAGTTATTTCCAGCCCTGTAAGAAAGAAAAGCAGAATTACTATTCACTATGTTGCTAATACTAATCTGTTTAGAAGCTAAGTTAGAAACACTGTATGGTGGTATTGACTTTACTGCAATATTTCGTATAGCTAAAATGCCTATTACAGTGAGGTTTTTGTACCATATCTTTTAGGCCTTGGCTACACTGGTGCTTTACAGCGCTGCAACTTTCTCGCTCAAGGGTGTGAAAAAAACACCCCCCTGAGCGCTGCAAGATACAGTGCTGTAAAGCGCCAGTGTAAACAGTGCCCCAGCGCTGGGAGCGCGGCTCCCAGCACTGGGAGCGCGGCTCCCAGCGCTGCAAGCTAATCCCCATGAGGAGGTGGAGTACGTGCAGCACTGGGAGAGCTCTCTCCCAGCGTTGGTGCTGCGACCACACTCGCACTTCAAAGTGCTGCCACGGCAGCGCTCCCGCAGCAGCGCTCTGAAGTTTCGAGTGTAGCCAAGCCCTTACTGTGGTAAATGTTTACTTTGACCTAATGTTTCTGTAGATTGGTGACAACTGTTATTTTCCTGTACACGCTCTGGTTGAAATATGCTAACAACCCCCGTGCCTTAGGTCTGAGTACTGTATATATTCTTTAGAAAATAAGGCCTCCTAACTACCAGACCCTTAGGGGACAGGGAATTTGGGAAAGTTGGGATTTGTTGGCTTGTAGTGAAATTAAATGAAACACATTTTTTGCACTACATTGTCAGATGACGAACACACTAATGGGTAGCTAGCAACATCAAGTGTGATGATTGCACAGGTATGTCTCAATTTTTCTGCTCGTATGAGGAACGGTTTGCAGGATCAGGCCCTATATTCACATAATATACAATGTTTTGCTCGAGAAGTAAAGTATATTTTGTGTGTCTTGAAGAGTATAGTTTAACATACTAAAGTGTAAAGTATATTATGCTTGACTAGAGTGGCCAAGATTCAAGTTTCATAACGCAGTTTATTATCTCTGTTTAAGATGTGAGGTTTTTTTCAGTAATAGTTAAAAAAGATACTGTCAAGTTTTATAGGCCTGAAACTGAACCTTCTTATAATGGCAATTCTCTGATGGAAAGTCTTGTAGAATCTAAGGGTGAAATTTTGGTTCCATTGAAGTCGATGGAAATTTTGCCATTGATTTCAATGGAGCTGGGACTGGTAGGTAATAACTATGTGTGTATCAGCAGCAGTAGTTAATTCTGAGCACTGATCCCAGAGCTCTGATGATATACTCAGCTGTGCTGGTATAATGAGCTGTTTTGGCTCAATAACATGATATATCAATTGAAGATGTTATTCTCAAGCAGAAAAGAGTCACGTACATTTAACGCATACTGGAAATGAAGAGGGAACATATTTTCCCCAAATACAAAAAGATAAATTTAATTTGAGTGAGGATTTTATTGGAAGATGATTCTAGGAGATTACTACAAACAGTGGCAAATCAAAATTTTAAATGATATGAATGTGCATGACAGCATAATTTTATGTAGAAGTGAATTTATGTTTAGCCACAGTACAAGTACAATAGTATTTGTTGCAGTCTTCACAATGTCCATTTCATGAAATTATTCTTTTACTCATTCTTTATGCCATAGTCTGGAGTTTCTCCTCTGGAGTTGTTAAGATCTTGCTGGAGCAGAGGTGGGCAAACTACAGCTGTGGGACTGTTCTGTCCCTTGAGGTTCCAGCCAGAAAGGCTAGTCCCCGGCCCCTCCCCTGCTGTCCCCCCTTCCCCACAGCCTAAGCTCGCCATGCTTCCAGCTCTCTGGGTGGTTGGGCTGCGAGCTTCTGCTGGGCAGCGCAGCAGCATAGCTGACTCCGGACAGGTGGCGCAGCTCAGGGGCGGATTTACCAGCAAACACAGGTTGCCCTAACCTGGGGCCCCCTACCACGGGGGTCCCAGGGCCGGGAACTCGGGCAGCCTGGCACCAGCACATCCCCCACGGGTGGGGGGCTGCACTGTGGGGGCAGGAGAGCAGGGAGGGATGTGCAGGTGGTGGGAGTGCTGCGAACATGGGCCGGAAGACTCGGGAGGAGCATCCGGTGGCCAAGCAGCTAACTGGAGAGAAGCAGCACTTTGAAGGGGAAACTGATGCTTCTCTCTGGCTGCGTGGCTGCCCCTGCTCCTCCTGAGTCCTCCGTCCATGTTCGCAGGGCCACATTCTGAAAGGGGATTTTGATGGGGGAGGTTTGGTTAGGGGTGGGGTCCCGGGCGGATAGGTCAGAGGACAAGGAGCGGGGGGGTTAATGGGTTGGGAATTCTGAGGGGGGGGCAGTCAGGGAGTGGGAGGACAAGGTGTACTCAGTAGTCTTTGTTTTGTTGATCTACATATGATTGGTTTGGTCACAGATATCCCCTTGGGACTGTCACCTGATGTGCTAAAATTACCTCTGAGCTTGTTTTCCCTGCCAGCTTGAGACTCCAGAACCCTGTCTTGTTGATCCAGACACACTAGCCTGCTGCAAACCAGATTCAGGGTATGGTCCATGCCCCTAAAGCTGCAGACTTAATGGAAAACAGCTCAGCTGGTACCTATCTCCAGCACCCAGACACCAAGCTCCCAATGGGATCCAAACCCCAAATAAATCCATTTTACTCTGTATAAAGCTTATACAGGGTAAATTCTTAAATTGTCTGTCCTCTATAACACTAATAGAGAGAGATGCACAGCTGTTTTCTCCCGTAGGTATTAATCACTTACTCTGTTTTTTAATAAACAAAAGTGATTTTATTAAGTATAAAAAGTAGTATTTAAGTGGTTTCAAGTAATAACAGACAGAACAAAGTAAGTCACCAAGCAAAATAAAGCAAAAACACACGTCTAAGCCTAATACATTAAGAAAGTGATTACAAGTCATCTCTCACACTCAGATGTTCTAATAAGCTTCTTTCATAGACTAGACTCCTTCCAAGTCTGGGCCCAATCCTTTCCCCTGGTACAGTCCTTGTTAGTTCCAGCAGACATTTCAGATGGTAAACAGGGGATTTCTCATGGCTGGCCTCTCCTTGTCCTGCTCCACCCCCTTTCATAGCTTTGGCCTAAGGTGGGAATCCTTTGTCTCTCTGGGTCCCCGCCCCTTCTTCTAAATGGAAAAGCACCAGGTTTAAGATGGATTCCAGTATCAGGTGACCTGTTCTGTGAGACCCCAGCCTACATTCTTCCAGGGCTGGCCCACATGTACACAGGAAGGTTTGCAAGTAGACAGAGCCATTTACAGGTTATTGATTCTGAAGCCCCCTTAATGGCTTCCACTTAATATGTTTACATTAGTATTACAAATTTATATATTCTTCTAACTCCAGACATAGAAATAATACATGCAAACAAATAGGATGAACACACTCAGTAGATCATAAGCTTTGTAATGATACAAAGACCTTTTGCATGAAGCATATTCCAGTTACATCATATTCACACTCATAAGCATATTTCCATAATACATTATGGAGTGCAGTGTCACACTACACATGCGAAACTCCATGTGTGTCTTGCATGTGTGTGCGTGTCCCTGTTCTAAACAAAGTCTGTGAAGATGGGGCCCTAGTGCTTCCTATTTTATCTTCTCTAAATTATGGCCCTTACTTGCACTGGAAAACTGGCATTTTCTCTCCTGCTAGGAGAGTGCAAGAGCAGATGTTCTGGAGCTGATTGCAAAGCTAAACTGAGATCAGGACATGCTTGAGTTATGAGTTGCCATTACCCTCTATGCTCCTCCTGAACCAGAGGCAAGTACTCTTTGTGATGTCCCTTAGCTCCACTGATGCACATTTAGTTCTCCTGTTGCCCAGCATGCAGCTGTGCTGCCAGGTCAGAAGGAAATCCTCCAATTATGTCTTTGTGATAATAAAGTCTTTTCTCTCCCACTACTACTAAAGGGACGCATTCTGCCCACTGTATTCATGCAACTGAAAACTAAGGGAGCTTGCAGGTAGTTTCCTTTGCTGCAGCTAGGGATTCCCTCAGGACGAAAGAGTTCACAGTAGATGCAGAGCTGACAAAGCCAATGCCTATGCTTTCTTACCTGCAGCCCCTGGCTCAGGGAGCATGGTATAGGTGGGGGAGTGGGAGTGGTTGAAGTACACTGCACTCTGGTCATCCCCAGCTAGTTCATGGTCCTTTGGGGAGCTGGGGCAGAGAATCAGGGAGGTGTAATTAGCTCAGTAACAGCTTTGCTACACCCAAAACTGGGCACAGCAGAAAATCTGCCCCATTGGGACAGCTCTCATAAGTAGGGGTCTAGCAAATTCGCAGAAAATCATGTCATGGATCGTGAAATCTGGTTTCAACTGTGAAATCTGGTCTCTGATCACCTAGCTCTGAAGGCAGAGTGGAGAGTGGCAGCTGCTGGTCAGGCACCCAGCTCTGAAGGCAGCGCCGTGGCCAACCCACCTTACTTCTCTGCTGCTGCTGCTGGCAGCAGTGCTGCCTCCAGAGCTGGCGCTCGGACAGCAGCCACTGCACTCGTGCTGCCTAGCTTCAGGAAGTGGTGTTGCCAGCAACAACAGAGAAGTAAGGGTGTCAATACCATGCCCCCCCCTCCAAAAAAAGATTTGCAACCTCCTTGTGGGTCAGGGCCCCCAGTTTGAGAGAGGCTGTGGAGAAATCACACATTTTTTGTGGGTTGGTCATGGCATAAATAGCAAATTTCGTGGATATGATGCATGGTGTAACACATCTGCAAAATTTGCTATTTATGCCATGACCAACCCACAAAAAATGTGATTTTTTTTCTCTGATTTAAGTAGATTTCCTACTCATAAGTAAAATAAGTAGGGATTTGGTCCAGTATCCCCCATCTGTAATAGAACTGCAAATTAAAAAAAAATGGATGTGGTTAATCAGAAAATCTGGGCTGCAACTATATGGGATAAAATATATTAAACAAAATCCTGTGGAGATTTTTAAACATGGGGCAGCTGCATCATAGAGAGAACATTACACGTATGAGCGGCAATTAACTACGGTATGTTACACTTTAAAGGGAAACTCTCAGGTTCAAATCTAGTCATTTTAAAAAGAGTTCAACATTGTACGGAGTGCTTAAGCCCCCTTGCCCATTTTGATTGTTTTACCGTCACATTTTCTTTGTTTTAAAAATGCTTGTCCTCTCCCCTGTTGCTGTTTGAAAGTTTCCCAACAACAGGCGAAACTGGTTCGTTGAAGGTACATGCACAGAGAACCTAAGGCTATTAAGAGCAGCAAAGAGTCCTGTGGCATCTTATAGACTAACTGACGTATTGGAGCATGAGTTTTCGTGGGTGAATACCCACTTTGTCGGATGTATGTAAGGCTATTAATGCACCTTCCAACACATCTCTCACCTTTTGAAGTAGGATATTGAAGTTAGAATAATTCTGAATTGATTTTTCAGAGAATTCAAACAGTTTAAATTCTGGGAATTTCTGGAAGCTCCTTCACATTTTAAAACAAATGCAAAATGATGCACAAAATCTCACTGTACACAAGACCTTATGTAGTTCTTTTGGACTTCTCTAGAACAGAAGTTGGTTTTAGTTAATGCTGTTTGCGTCACTCAAACTAGGCATGTCAGCAGAGATGTGTGTAGATGGTAGATATCTGAATGCTATCTATAACCTTTAAATAGGAGAAGCTGATAGCCGATAAACCCCTGAAGCTTCAGTATGGAAATATTAGGACTGATCTCTTGCAGCTAGCCACCAGAGGGCACTATTACTATATAGTATAACTAAAAAATCCCCAACACATTTTAAATCAGATAAAGGAATTCTGATCTGAAGAAGGGCTCAGTGTGGCTTGAAAGCTTATCTCTTGCACCAACAGAATTTGATCCAATAAAAGATATTGCCACACCCACCTTGTCTCTCTAAAGGAATTCAAAGGCAGTTTCAGGGGAGTCTAAATACACTGCAGATGTAATGTTGAAAGAACAGTACTGGCTGCACAGCACATGCAGAACTTTCAGTCTGCTAGTCAGTGCTTACCTAGCCTTTCGGAATCATCGTGGGCCCTGGTTAAAAAGGAAGGTATGATAAACACGGGGAGGGTGGGGGGAGCGGAAATTCCACTGCTGCTAGATAGTTTCAGATACTGTAGTAAAATACTCATCTGTAGCAATGTCCCTCATCACCTCTTCACATTTTGTTAACCCGGCAGCTAATCAACTGCAAGGTTGAGCATTTGTATCTGAATCTCTGGCTTTTTTTTCCCCACTGTAACCAGAACTGTTAGTGGAAACCATGTTTAAGTATGGTTTTTAGGAGGCTCTAGCATTATTGCCCTGTTCAGGTGGCTAAACCTTGAAAACTTTGGCTTTCCATTGATACAGTAGCCTTCAATAGGACCTACTTGTTTGAGTAAGTTATCCGAACTGTACTACAGACAACCTTCTCTGTCCCCTTCTGAAGTATACAGAATGGTTTGACAACACAATTCTAACATGGGTTAGGCAAAACCAAAGCTGTCCACAGTGATTAGAGAAATCCTGCCACTGATCTGCTTACAATATTATTCAGACTTTAGCATATGCAAGGCCTTACCCGTATTCTGCAACCAACATACTGTACCTAAGTTTCAGCCCAGTTATGTAACACTCCATTTAACCTTCTGTACTCCAACTTGGAACTATGTTGTAAATGGGTAAGGGAACAAGC
This sequence comes from Gopherus flavomarginatus, assembly GCF_025201925.1. NCBI lineage: Eukaryota > Metazoa > Chordata > Testudines > Testudinidae > Gopherus > Gopherus flavomarginatus. The sequence goes on from NC_066625.1 coordinate 65,825,130, forward strand.
GTGTTGTAACTGGCTCCCCAGTTACAGCTGTAGGGTAAAGCTGTAGAGAGGAAGCTGTCCTACTTCATTTGTATGTCTCTAGGACTGTTCAGATTATTTTTTCTCATGGTTTCAGAGATCTACTGCAATACATTCTGTGCTCTCCCTTTTAAATGCTCAATATGGTCCTTACGGTGTGGACATATTTCCCACCTTACTATAAATCCCAAGCAAAACTAACAGAAATGATCTGAAACAGGTAACAAATGCATTTACTTCTGTTTTCCTGTAGATTTTAAAATAGAAATGTGTATGACACCTCATACGAGGAGAGGGGAGTTCCTAGAGAATCAGTGATTAGATTACTGCATGACAGGGCTTCCCAACCTTCTCCAGCAAAATTGCCTATTTATAATGAAAGTTTTTTTTTTCCCTGGATATGAAATCTTACACTGCAGGTGCTCCATTTTTTTAATAAGGCAGTGTTGTCTAGTGGATAGAGCACTGCCCTGGAACTCAGGAGACCTGGAATGGATTTTCAGCTCTGCCACTGGCCTGTTGGGTGACTTTGGGCAAGTCACTTCCCAGGCACTCTGTGCCTCAGTTTCCCTGTATGGAAAATGGGGTAATGCTACTGACCTATTTTATAAATGCTTAGAGATCTATGGATGGAAAAACGTGCTATGTAAGAGCTGCATAGTAGTATTAAATGTCTTTGTATGGAATATTAGGGGCTCTGGATATTTATCCTGTAGATATCTAGGGGCTTTAAGTAGTTGTGTTGAGCACTTGGGATTCCTACTTGTAAATAATTAGCAATACAAAACTAACCAACCAGAGGAGCCTCCTCCTGAAGAAAAGTTTGAAAACAGTGCTGTTTGTGTATGTACAAAGCAGCACCTGGATACAACTGGATACAGATGGGTGAGCTTTGCTTTTGGTATGTGCACGTGGCTAACTGTGTGCCTAGCCAGCTCAGTTTGTGCAAACCAGGGATTTGAGAGTGCATGCTGAAATACGAACACTAAGGAGGTATCACGCAGCCTAAAAATCAGGCCTTTAGATTTTTCAGATTTCTGCAATTACCTGCATTCAACTCTCAAAATAGTAGTCCAAGTCAACCTGCTCTATTTATGTTGTTTTCAGATTATTGTGGCCAGGTGTGTCCCAGGATATTAGCGAGATAAGGTGGGAGAGGTAATATCTGTTATTGGACCAACTTCTGTGAAAGAGACAAGCTTCCAAGCATACACAGCGCTCTTCTTACCTTTCCCAGACCTGAAGAAGAGCGCTGTGTAAGCTCAGACTTGTCTCTTTCACCACCAGAAGTTGGTCCAATGAAAAGATATTACCTCACCCATCTTGTCTGATCTATCTATGGCTTTTAGTGCACCTATCACTGCACTAATTGCTGACTCTCTGCAGCAGTTTTTGTTCTTCATGAAAACTGTTGTGGGAGAAGAAAGCATTTCCTTTATGCTATTTTCAGTGTTATCCAAGACCCCATAATATTTTGGGAGAGTGTATCTGAAACTGTACCTGATATTTGAGGAAATGCAAGTTTTATTTTCTGGATGTGCTAAAAATCCTCATTAAGGCACGGTACTTACTTTATCACGTGTCAAACTTCAAGTACATGACTAGATTTCACTGGAACTATTTCATACGCCAGTGAATATGGTATGTGCTGAAGTACCAGGCTTGATCAGGGTCTTAATCTTTCAGCAGAGCAACACTTAACAGGGGTATATTCACATCCCACTGATGCAAGAATTACTTACGTGAATACTTCGAAACCCCATCCTGCTATAGCTGTGAAAATCCTTGGGCTTAGGTCCCTGGCTGGGTTCATGGCACAGCCACTGTTCATTCCCAAGGAACAAGTGAGCAGAAGGATTAGAAGTCCAACTGCAATTGGTTCCAAGCCCTTTGGTACACCCAAATTTTTGGTGTCAAAAATAGCAAAGATAACCAGAATAAGAAGAGCTGTTGAAATCACCTGTCCAATGAAAAGAAAATATATTGAATAAATACACACATAAGCTCTAAATAGAGAGGGGGCCATCTGGATCAGAATCTGAACTTCTCCAAAATTTGAAGTTTGGATTTGATGATCAAATTCATCCCATTATGGGGAGATGACAGAGCAGCCCAGTTGCAATCCTACTGTCCCTGTAGTTCAAGGTGTTAGGAATATGGTCTGGTTTGTCCCCTATTAGCAATAAGCATCCAAAATAAAAAAATCCACCTCCACCCAAATGTTCATCATTTGCAAACACATAACAGAAAGGTGCCCAAGCAATAATAGATCTAAAAATACTGAAAAATGCAAGCAGAGAAATGCAATGTAAACTGAAGCTGTTGGTACCTGGCAGATCACATTCCTTTATGCAATAATTTTGCCAGCACAAACCTAATTGCTTCATATTTCTGCTTTGCTCAGCAGTCTCTCTTGCACATTTTGATAGTCAACTAACACGGCTGCTACTCTGAAACCTGTATTTAAACACAGCATCCATGCACATTAAAAATGTTGCTACAGAATCATTTGCTTATGATGGGCTTAATCCCGCAGACTATGTACAGGCAAAACTGCCATTATTCAGCCCAGTGTGCTTACATGGAAATGTATCTAGGGTTGCTTTACTTGCTGTCTAGGATGCTTCTGAAGAAGAAAAATCACCTTTCCCACCCCCTGAGTACTTTATACCGTCACAGCTAGCTCTGCTTGATTCTAGTTAACGTTATGTAAAGTGTGTGTACATAGACACAAAGGACGAGACTGTCTGAACAGAAAGCAAAGGACAAATCTTAGAAATGTAGAGAAGGAAGTGGCAAGATTTGTTTACGAGCTTGAACGAGTGGAGCAGGAGAGAGAGAGAGAGAGAGAGAGATGTCCCCCATGTCTGAGGACTCATCTACACTCAGGTTTTTGTAGTAATTTAGCTATTTCAGTTAAGAGTGTGATTTTTTTTTTTTTTTTTTTTTTTTTTTTTTTTACCGATATCATTAAATTGGTACAACTCCTAATGTGGTAAGTTTTATATACCAGTATAAAGGTGACATGCTGATACAGCTTATTCCCCTAAATTTACAGTTTAAAAAAAGAGTGAGAGAACCTTTATTTTGGTATTACATCCAAAACCTACATTTAAAGAACAATAAGTTTATAAAGCTAAGCACTCAAAAGTTAGGAAATGCTGGAATTTTCATTGCCTGTACAACCTTAATTTGGGTCTTTTGTGCATATGACTTATGACATAATTTTTAATAGAGCTGCATGGAGAAACTTTGACAAAACAGTTTTCTGTCAGAAAAGACAGTTCTGACAAAATCAAAATACTTTGCAAAGTTGAGTCAATTTCCCCAAAAGTTTATTTTGGAGAGAGACCTCTGTGGGGAGTGGTAGAAGGGGAGAGTTCAGACAGTGTTGAAACATTCAATGTTGACGTTTTTGGAATGAAATTTTTTTATTTTATTTTTTTGCTTTGAAATGACTTCATTTTCAATTTTTTTGGTATATCATGTTTTTAATATAAAATAAAAAATTGATCAATACACTACAGTTTTTTAAAAATTCTTTTGCAGAGAATTTTGAAATGTTCAGGTTTTGTTCAGATTTGAAATGACGCCATGTTTTTAAAGTCTCAAAATCCTTCACTTAATGCAATTTCTATCCTTTTGACAGTTCTCGTCTTTACATAGATAATCACATGCTATTTTTCCACAGTGCTGGAGAAGGCAAACAGAGGGATTAGAGGCAGACAGTAGGTAAGAAACCACGCTGTCATTGAACGAGGAGAAAGTGAAGGTTTTGGAAGGGAAGGAGAAAGGTAGAAGTTGTGGTAGATCTTCTCAATTTTTCTTTAATCATCAAAAATGTGTGCAGAGCAGGGTGCAGTAAAGAGGCATCTATGAGGAAGTTAAAGGTAACAAATAAATGATTGCAGTTCTAGGAGTAAACTGCTATTTAGCCAGGGATAACATACATGTACCTACTGGGCCAGAACCCCAGCAGGTATAAATTGGTGTACTCCTCTGGAGACAGTGGAGCAGTGCTGATTTGCATCAGCTGAAGATCTGGCTCAATACATTGACAAACCATAAAATAGTAGAAGAACTCCAAAGACTGTGCAGATAAGAATAGCTATTATCTGGGGTTTAACATGGCTCTCACTGCTGGAAAGAGCAATTTTAAAGAGTTTTCCTTGCAATCTGAATGAAATTTTATCTCTACAAGCAGTAATATCTTGTCATTACTATAATGCATAACAAGGAGTGACCAAAATGATAAACTTGGCCATAGTTGTTAGATTTTTAATAGGTTTTTTTAATTGGCCAATTTAATGTTTTTCAACATTTTGTTTCTACAGTCAAGACAACAAATGTAACAAGACTAATTTTTTTTGTTTTTCTCTGGGTACTTACTTGATCTGCAAATCCACTTATCAGGGACAGATGTGGAGCTGGATAAGTTGCAAAAATATGTGCGGTTGCATTAGATCCTGTAACTGTAAGCTCTCCACCACTGTAGTTCATGAATGCATCTACAGAAAACATCCATTGCCTGGTTATGCTTACTTATCAACATTACATACAGTGGGAATTGCACATCACATTCTCATTTGGAAGCTATTGGATCCTGTTTTATTTATGGCCGAGGAATGATAAAACCACCTCCTCCATGTCTCATTTCTGCTCCTGTGCATTCAGGCACTGCAGTGCACCTCTTGTCTCTTATGGTCCATCTTTCAAATCCAGGCTCATGTGTTCCTTCTTTCTGATTGCTTGCCCCAGACCAGTGCTTGGAAAAGTGTCCTGGTCTTGAACACATTTATATTGTTCTGCAAAATGTTTCTAGACCTGACATGACATCTTCAGGTATCCGATTTCAGCAGCATTCTGATTTTACTGTTGTAAAACCATTCAGGTCATCAGCAGCCACAGAATAATGCCACATTACTTTTTGCATTACATTACATTATACAGTCCCTTGCTGTGGTAAAGGAACATTCTGAGAGATCTCTGGCCCCAAAGAGCTTGCATTCCCTGCTCTGTGAGAGGGCTTTACTTCAACCAACTGCCAGACATTTCTTCTGATACCCAAACGTCTGCCTGCCTGGAGAAAGGGAATCACTCCTCTCAAATGTTGCCATTCCCCAGCCAAAGAGTTCAGCTCCCTGGAAGGACCTGCTTGGTGGCATGGGAGTTGGTGCCTTATTACCCTTAATTTCTCTATCTAATTTACTGTTTCCCAAAGTCTTCAGAGTTACATTCCTTTTCCAAATTGTAGTCCCGCCTAAAAGAAATGACTCTCTCATTTTCCTAGCCATCCAACCTACTTTTTCGTCCAAATAGCAGACAGAACATGGTTAGTCCTCTCTTATCTTTTTATCTGTACGTAAGGTATTACCACTTCTAGCATTGGTCTTCATTATGGCCACGATTTTTTAAAGTGACTTGTGATCGATTCTTGGGTGCTAAACCTGAGACACTTTATAGGGACCTGATTATCACGATGTGCTAGGCTTGTGAAAGGCAGGTCTCTAAGGTGTCTCAAGTCAGACATCCAAAATCACCCCTCAGTTCTGAAAATCTTGGCTGAGAAAGGAATATCTCCTTGCCACACTACAGCTACAGCATGGTATTGTGGGGGAAGCTCATTAGGGCAGAAAGAAATGAAGACTCCATTATATATATCAAAATAAGGTATTTTAATGTAAAACTTCCTGTAATTTGACTTACAAAATTTGAGGTAACAAAATTCTGGTCCTAAAGATCCAGCTTTCCAGATCTCCTGCCTGGATCCTAACCTGGAATGAGCTTTTACTAGAACTGGCTCTAACTTAGGGTGGGCTCCAAGGCCATGGAAACCTGCATTAATAGTCCCTTTGCTCCACCTTTCTTTCAGCCAGTCAGCCCCACTCCGCTGCCCATGTGGTGGGGCAGGGGGTTCATAACCTTTTGTCTGTGAGTTTGTAGTGTGTCAACTATCTAAAAACAACTTGCTACCTTGGCACCCTGCCTGACCAGGAGGAAGGAAGGGGTCACCAACACCAGGGACCCATGAAAACAAACAATGAGAACAAACTGAGCATTGCTTTCTGTGCCACACTCCTGCCTTCAAGTAGTGCTATGGGAACGTAGAAATAGCCTCACCTCTCTCAGAATGGAGGTCACTGGTAAGTATTGCTGGTGTTGGCTACAGCCGGCGGTGACCCAAAATGGTTTTAGAAACTTCTCAGACATAAGAGTGCCCAGGTCTCTACTTTTTGTAATAAAAGGGCAAGCTTAAGAAAAAACAACAACTCCGCTGCGTACACCCCATGGTTGTTTTTTTCTTTCTAGCTTTGTGTAGAGTTGAGATTAGTTTAACTGCAAATGGCTTTTGGGTTAGCCCTTGACTAGTTGACCCCTCCTCAGGCTTCCTGCTTCTCATTGGTGGATGGTTCCATCACAACTATCTACGAATAAAAAGGGAAAGGAAAACTTTTTAACTGTGCCTTACTTTTGTTTAATTCTGTATATCTTTAAAAATTCCATATGTACATCAGTCAGATTATCACAGAATCCTGTTGTGTGAAGTACCATCTCTCTCTGGGACATCACTGGTGGTGAAGGAAAATAGCATAGGCACGTGATGTGGAGTAAAGTTATAAAAAGCACCTAAACCCCACTGATTTTCATATAGGCTTTGGCTCCTAAGTGCCTAAATCACTTTTTAAAAAGAATGAGGAGCACTTGTGGCACCATAGAGACTAACATATTTATTTGAGCATAAGCTTTCATGGGCTAAAACCCACTTCATTGGTAACAGCCCAGCTTAACTGATTACTCTCGATATAGTTAGCATGGCAACACCAATTTTTTCATGTCCTCTGTGTATATATATATCTTCCTATTGTTTTTTCCACTGCATGCATTCGATGAAGTGGATTTTAGCTCACGAAAGCTTGTGCTCAAATAAATTTTAGTCTCTCTAAGGTGCCACAGGTACTCCTCGTTCATTTTGCTGATACAGACTAACATGGCTACCACTCTGAAACTGTCACTTTTTAAAATGAGACTTAGGCTCCTAAGTCACTTTGGTGCTTTGGAAAAGTTTACCTGGCTTCAGGGACCACAAGCAATAGTATAATGGGTGGGGCATATAAGGGTGTAGGGATTGAACAAGGACTAAAGGAGAGAGAGAGAGGAGAGGGCCTAGGAAAATTGGAGAAAAAAGAGTTTCTGTAATCCTAGATCCTAGGAGACAGTAACAGAAAGCAAAGAAAAAGCTTTCATGAAATACAAACTCCTACAGAGATCAATAGAATTAAGGATGGGGCCACAGAAGCATGGAGTGAGTCCTTTTAAACAAGAAGCAGTGGTTAAAGAAATGACCTAGTCCTGGAGGATTTATGTAGCCAGGGAGGACTATAAATATACAATCTGATATTTTATTTTTCTATTATGCCTCAACATGTCATAGAGAGAAGCATGGTCCAGATAGAGTGGAGAGTAAGAAATTCCTGCATTCTAGTCTTGCACCTACTATATGATCCTCTGCCTCAGTTTCCATCTCTGAAATAGGGTTAATACCTAGCTCAAAGAGGTGGTCTGAGATTTAGTCAGGTGGGACTTGATCTCCCAGTCTGTAGCCTCACTGAACAATGTTGGTGTTACTCGCATAAAAGCTGTTGGATCAGTCCTTCAGTATTTCTAAAGTCCTTCCAGGAGGAGAAGCCCTGTATACATGCTAAGAATTAAATAAGCAAAAGTCTTTGTGAGAAATCCATGTTCTTGGAGTATCTAATTTCCCAAGAATGAGTCATTTTTCTACATTTCAGAATTTTTTCTGTTTTCTGAAATGTAAGTGTTGTCGAACACTTGGGAGGTCAGAGCCTTCCCTCTTAGTTCTTCCTTTCTCTTTTGTGACATAGGCCCAGTCCTACAATGAACTGGGTATGGCAGACCTCTGTGCCTGCTTGGAACTCTTTGAAGCATCAGGGTGTCAGAGATTTCCTTACTTCTAGCAACTCCTATAGGTGTGTCTACTATATACTCACCATAATAAATCCCAAAGACAGCTGCTGCTCCAACGAATGCTCCCAGGAATTGTGCTAATATATAAAAGGGTAATTTGGTCCATTTCAACCTTCCAGTTGCACACATGGCTAATGAAACAGCTGGGTTTATGTGACCACCTGAAAAATAAATCACAAAATAATACCAATAATATAGATAACACAGAGAAAGTGGAGTGTTTGTAAAAATGTGAGCACTTTTGAACACTAGACTATGTGCCTAGGTTTGCTGGAGAAGGGGTTATTTTGCTATCTCTCACTCTTCTCAGTATTTGTGGGGAAGGGGAGTCAGTAGAATATTGTTAACTGTTCATTCTGCTTCCCAAGCATTTATTAAGATTAAGAAGTAACGTTGACTTGGTCATGCTGCAAATCTTGATCTGGATTCTGGGCTACATCTGAGCTGCACTCAGGAGAAGGTGGCATTAAGTCATCTTCATGTTCCCCTCTTTAATGCTGGAGCTAGGTGAGAACTGAGCCTTCCCTGGCATAAAGTAAAATCACCTCAGGCTGCTTAGGTGTGCTGACAAGAGGCTATCTGGAATTGAGATCACCACTGAATAGATGCACCCTTACCCCTCACTGGTGAATAGACGCACTCTACCCCTCACTGTACCCTTACCCCTATGCTGAGTTCAGGAGGGTGTGTGGCCAGGGAGCTGCTGTGGTGACCCTGTGTAAGCAGAGGGACCTATTTTTAACTATTTAGGAAGTGCTCAGATGCATTTGTGACAGGGACCATGTAAGTACCAAGATATTTAGGAAGGATGAGATTTCTCCAATAGCTGAATTAACTGTGACAACTTCATTATCAAAATCTGAATTGTGTTGTTTATTACGTCATGTATTATCCACTTCCCTCAACACCTTTTAATCTGCATTGGGGAAAAGCGTTGAATGCCTCTGTAAACCTCATTATAGCTGGATGTGCAGTAGATGCTTAAGAAATGCATATTTCTAGTTACAGTAATATGTAGACTTCAAGATATTCTAACATGTAAATATGATCTTGGATTTTGCTCCAATATAGAATATGCCATATGGTAACTTCCAGGTAAAGCCACATTCAGAGAGATATTGAGACAAGAAAAATGGTGGCCACTGTCTTTGATAAAATGTATATAAGAAAGTGACCTTTGTCAAAAGATAGCAATGGAGAAAGGTTTTCTCTCTGCTATTTCCATGTTTACTTGCACTGTGTTATCATCTTGTGAAACATAGGCACGTATGACACGTGAACAGATAAACACAGATAACAGGTAGGATAAAGACCTCCCTTGTATCTTTTCCAAAACTGTCATCAGTCTAGAATGAATTCTGAACTCCTCTAATGCTTCATCATAGAGCTAATAGATGGATGGGAGCTTATTTAACAATCTTTCATGCGAATTTCATATGTCCTTGTCTTATCTTTCTTTTTCCTTGTTCTGTCTGAAATGAACAATTTTCTTTTCTTTCAACAATCCCACACCTGTGCTTAGCGAGACGATTATAACCTGGATAATGCAGGGGAGACGATTATAACCTGGAAAAGGAGCCGCATGCAGGGGAGACGATTATAACCTGGAAAAGGAGCTCATTAGAAATGGCTGATAAAATTAGATCTGCAATGGGCTAGTCTACTGGATGGATTTGCCACTGACTTGGGAGAGACTCAAGATTCTTGGTCTTTGAGCCACCTACTGCTCCTTCAACTGATGAAATAGCAGCACTGACAGGCTTTGGAAAGAGTCGTTTCCATTCTAATTCAGCCAGAAGGATGAGGAAGCATCAACAGTGAAATGAGGAAAAAATGTGGGGAGGGGAATTCTTAGGGCATTGACAGGGATGTAGACAGCCCTAGAATGATGAGAAAAAGGGACATTCCCTTAAAATGGCATCTAGAAGACAGCTCAGATTATCCAGACCTTTAACCTTATGATACAGGGAGTTAGAATTTCTTAAAGTACCAATGCAAAGGATGTCAGCAGCACTTAGCCATGGGAATGCAGGATTCCAGTGAGCCAGAGGGTTTATTAATGAGGCTATGTGGAAACGGATATTCTACAACATATACAAATAATTAGATGTTGGGTTGTCACATCCTATTGACACATCTGCTCTTTCCCAGAGAAAATTTGCTGCATGCAGAATCCCTTCTCAAAGGAAAAGCTTTGCAACCTTGCCACAGCTGAGCCCCATATATTTTAGGCAGGTCCAAATGAATATCCTTTAAATGTACAAAAAGTGAGATGTGCTTTCCAGGTTATTTTCATAGTGCTGCATTGGAAGACCTAACCTAACTGTATCCACATCACAAGCAACAGCTGTAGTTAATCCTTGCTCAGATTAGAACAGCATTCCTGACATACTGTACTACCAAATTAAGCTTGTGTGATACTATTGAATCACACTTATCTGTCTGAGTGAAGGTAATGAGATCTGGCTGTTTCACAATACACTGAACCACTTCTTGGTATGAACCTAGAAATATCCTCTCAGTCGGTTATCTCAATGTATTGTCTGCTTAAAAACACACTAGAGAGGAGAAAACAAACAGCCACAGCAATTCCTTCCAAGGCAACTAGATTTACATGCTTATTGCTAGGCTGAACTGCCCCTCTTTATCAGTGGTCACAGTTTCCTCAACCGAAACTAGAGGGCAAGGGAACCTTTAACTTTAACCCTGGCAGTCTCCTCTTCACTTGCAATTAATTTTGCTTAAGTTATAAACAAAAAATGCAAGCTTCCCTTTTAGGTGTGACAGCTAACTCAGAATAAACACTAGAGCTGAAAGCAGGCATACAAATGCTCCCAGGATCAATTTGGTCAGAGCCGAATGGGAGAGTATAAGGGTATGGCTACACTTGCAGCTGTACAGTGTTGGGAGTTAAAGCTGTCTTCGTACAGCTGTGTAGGAAAAGCGCTGCAGTCTGGCCATATTGACAGCTAGGCAGCGCACTGTCGTGGCCACATTTGCAGCATTTGCAGCGGTGTTAGGAGTGGTGCATTATGGGCAGCTATCCCACAGAGCACATCTTCCCATTCTGGTGACGTGGGTTGTGAGAAGGGGGCGGAGGGGGTGGTGCATTCTGGTTCCTGTCCCAACGCCTTGTGATGCATCGCTCCACATCCCAGCAATCCCTGCGTTTCTGTCCACATTTGGCGCCATCTTTCAACTGTTTCTGTGCGGCGTGATTCTGTGTTCCGTTTCGGTCTGCGGGAAATGGAGCCTGAACTGCTCAGGAGTATGCTGACGAGTCTCACCAGCACATCACGTTTGACAGTGGAGCTATTCCTTAAGATCCAATGTGACAGTGAGGCATCCGACGATAACGAATCACGTAACGTGTACGACACGAAATTGCTTGTGGCATTCACAGACATGCTCAGCACAGTGAAATGCCACTTTTGGGCTTGGGAAACAAGCACTGAGTGGTGGGATCACATCGTCCTGCAAGTCTGGGATGACGAGCAGTGGCTGCAGAACTTTCGGATGAGAAAAGCCACTTTCATGGGACTGTATGAGGCCGACGTCCCCACCCTGCGGTGCAAGGACACGAGATTGAGAGCTGCTCTGCCAGTAGAGAAGCGGGTGGCTATTGCAATCTGGAAGCTGGCAACTCCAGACAGCTACCGATCGGTAGTGAACCAGTTTGGAGTGGGAAAGTTGACCGTTGGAATCATGTTGATGCAAGTTTGCAGGGCCATTAATCACATCCTGCTAAGAAGAACCGTGACTCTGGGGAACGTGCAGGACATTGTGGATGGCTTTGCACAAGTGGGTTTCCCTAACTGTGGAGGGGCGATAGATGGGACGCATATTCCCATTCTGGCACCACCCCACCTAGCACCCAAGTACGTTAATCGAAAGGGGTATTTCTCTATGGTTCTCCAGGCGTTTGTGGATCACCGTGGGCATTTCATTGATATTAACACAGGCTGGCCTGGAAAGGTGCATGATGCATACATCTTTTGGAACACTGGCCTGTTCAGGAAGCTGCAGGCCGGGACTTTTTCCCCAAAGCGGAAGATCACAGTAGGAGACATCGAAATGCCCATTGTGATCCTTGGAGACCCCGCTTACCCGTTAATGCTGTGGCTCATGAAACCCTACACAGGGAGCCTTGACAGCAGCAAGGAATGGTTCAACTACAGGCTGAGCCAGTGCCAAATGACTGTGGAGTGTGCTTTTGGCCGTTTAAAAGGCCACTGGCGATCTATCGCAATGTGATAGACCACATCAATGCGCTATTCTGCATCTAGGCATGCATGCATGCAGCCCTAACCCTCCTCTCCCGAAAAATTTCCATCCTGAGAATAAAAGCCACTTACCGGGAACCTGCTCCTCTGTTTGTCCTCCACCAAGTGCTGGCTGCTGCGACTGGCTACCTTCCTCCTGGCATGAGAAGAGCTCCTGGCTGCATGCCACCAGGCACTCCTGGGTGTCTCCCCCCCACCCCAGTACCCTCACTCTCGCTTTCCTCCTCCTCCTCCTCTCCCCGCTCTGAAGTGTCCATGGTGGTCCTTGGAGTGGAGGTGGGGTCACCCCCAAGTATCGCGTCCAGCTCTTTGTAGAAATGGCAGGTCGTGGGGGCAGCACTGGAGTGGCGGTTTCCCTTGCAGTCTTTGAAGTAGGCACTCCGCAGCTCCTTCACTTTAACTGTGGGACTGCAGTGCGTCCCAGTCATGGCCCCTTTCCATCATGGCCCTTGATATCTGCCCAAAGGTATCATAATTCCTGTGGCTGGGGCGCAGCTGAGACTGCGCAGCTTCCTCCCCACAAACACTGATGAGGTCCAGCAATTCGCCATTGCTCCATGCTGGGGCTCATTTGGCGCGTGGAGGCATGGTCACCTGGAAAGATTCACTGATTGCACTCCACACCTGGCTGAGCAAACAGGAAGGGGATTTTTAAAATTCTCGGGGAATTTAAAGGGTGGGTCTGATGGTTGGTCACCTGAGGCCAGGACAGTAGAGTTCGAACTGATGAACAGAGTGGCTAGAACAGGCATTCTGGGATACTGCTGAATACTTCTGGAGGCCAATCACAGCGCTTTGGGTGCAGAGCAGCGCTATACTCTTTATTCCTCTCATGGAAGTGGAGTACAAGCAGCGCTGCAACTGCGGAGATACAGCGCTGTATGTGCCTTGCCAGTGTGGACGGGGAGTGAGTTACAGCGCTGTAAAGCCACCACCAGCGCTGTAACTCTCAAGTGCAGCCAAGACCTGAGTGTGCTACATGTCAGTACTGTAAAGAATTACCTCAGTGACAGGCACATTAGAGATGCCTGGATGGATTCACTGATTTTATTTATATATAGACAAGTGGAAAGGTAGACAGAGAAACAAAGGGAAAGTCTCACAGTACAAGAAGAGAATTATTATGGCTTTGCATGTTATTCCCGGATTATGAAGAACATCTGGCATGTTTAAACCTTTTCCTTGAAACCCTTCATCTTTTATTGATTTCTGTAATACCTGATTCTTAAAAGTGACCAAACTGATGTTTTACAAATCGGAGGGGGCGGGGAAGAAGGCACAGAGAGAGAGGAGGAAGACACTTGCTACTTTACTGACCTGAGACCTCGATCTGTAGTCTAGCTCAGCTCCCCTTGCTGCAGACATGGGGAAGGGGATGGCAAAGGTGTATGTATGTCACCTTTATACATCCCTGATCCTATGGCTGGCTAGTGATGCAAGTTAGAGTGACTCTGAAATTGCTCTAACTTGTACCCAGCTGAGAATCATTGTAGTAGCTGGGCACTGCTGGACTCTAGCAGCTTTTCCTGGCCATTACCCTAACATGGCTCCTATGCTGTCCAGGGAGCCCTCTCTGCTGAGGAAACCTCAGGGCAGTGGCTTAGCTGGTTTCTGAACTGGTGCAAAGCACTTATTGTAAGGACCAGGATCCCTAGGGGCCTTAGTGTTAAGTGTTTAAATCCAGAATGGAAACTGGTGGCTGAATTTACTAAATGCTGAAAGAGGAAAGTGTGGGGAGTGATGGGGTTAATGGAAGATCTGATCTATCCTTTGCTATAATGGTACAGACAGCAGCTTGAAGTTGCTAAATGTGTAACTGATAAGAATACTATGAAACTGGACTATATATAAATCTGTGAAAGCTGTGGCATGAATGCTTCACACACAAAAATGACTTACCAGACACGCCCCCAGATACATACAATGCCATGGTGACTGCCATTGCAAATCCAACGGATACTGTTACAGTTCCACCCATGGCCCCTCGGCTAAGGACGGCTTGGGCAACAGACCCACATCCAAGCACCTGTAGTTCAGAAGGGAAAGGTAAAACATGAGCATGCTGGCCCCAAGCTGTATATGAGATCTAACTGGATAGTTTGTAACTCCTGCTTGCTGCCTTAATGTCAGGGGAAACGTGTTAGTGAAGAAATGCAAGTGTTTGAAATCAATGGCATGTGGACAACCAGTACTTCAATTTTGCTGGGTATTGGTTTTCATCTCCCTCAATTCAGTGGCAGAAAGCGTGGCTTGTTGTGGGTAGGAATTCTATCCACCACTGTCCTATATCAGGGGTCGACAACCTTTCAGAAGTGGTCGGATGAGTCTTCATTTATTCACTCTAATTTAAGGTTTTGTGTGCCAGTAATACATTTTAAGGTTTTTAGAAGGTCTCTTTCTATAAGTCTATAATATATAACTAAACTATTGTTGTATGTAAAGTAAATAAGGTTTTAAAAACATTTAAGAATTAAATTTTCATTTACAATTAAATTAAAATGCAGAGCCCCCCCGGACGGGTGGCCAGAACCCAGGCAGTGTGAGTGCCACTGAAAATCAGCTCGCATGCTGCCTTCAGCACACGTGCCATAGGTTGCTTACCCCTGCCCTATATTATAACAGACAAGGATCTGGTATTCATGGAATAAAAGTGAACTTCTAGGTTGGAAGACAAAGTGCTATGACAATGTTACATTTCTCTTTTTGCTTCATTAAAAGGCAGCAAACCTAGCTCTTGCCTCCTAGCTCTACTTATGTTGGGTATACATAGAATTTTAAATGGTCTCTCCTGTGAAAATACTTTTGAGCTCTGTTGGTGAAATTCAGCCCAGCACAGAGCCTGCACTAGAGCCTGAGGGCTGAGTGTCACTGGAAAGGAACACACCTTCGGGTGCACCAGCCTCACAAAATTCAGCTCGATTTATTGGGTAAAACATGTTCAAGTTTATATATTTATTTTGACTTTTTTCTTTCAGGCTAAATCCTTTTAATGCTGCCCTTTCTGAAGTCCACCTCCCAAAACAAACAAGTCCACTCCAGTGGCTGGATGCTGATTGGGGAAGATCATTCTGTCTGGTAAGATTTTAGTTCCAATAGGTTATTATAAACAATGAGAAAATGATGATAAAAAATTGTGACATATATTCCAACAGTTTCTTAGCATGTAACTTCGTTTTGAAACTCTGGATTACACTGTTCAACCAGCAGGTAAAAGAGCAATCTTTGCAAATTTTATTGTGTGCTGATATAATGCTGTCTTGAGATCAGACAACACTCTGTCTGAATGTGAATTGCTAGAATATTGTAAAAATGTTTAAAATGCCAGGTGTCCATAAAATGGACATGACAGTATAGAGGAGAAGAGGTTGGAACAATTGGAAGGATCCAGCATTACATAAACAAAGGTCAGAAACAAGACTAAAAGACCAGGACTAATTACATTGTGGGCCTAGGTTGAAAGGAGACAAGCTGGAGCAAGTTCTGGAGAAAACAGCCAAATAGATCTACCTGTTTTCTGTTGCCCTGTGCAGGCAGCCTGTAAAATAAATAGTTATACATGCTCACTAGTGACTGTCTCTTTTCTTTATCACTAGTAATAAAAGTGCTCAGCACCCACTGTTCCTACTGAGAGCAAAGGGGAGTTGCTGTGTCCTGAGCATTTTGAAAATCTGCCCACTTGTGAATATTTTATTTTAGCACTGTTCTTGCATGTGTGGACAAACGGAAACAGTCACATGAGTGCTTCATTGTCTCTGCATTATCCACATGGCACATCATTAAAATAAGCGTTCTCCATCAGTCCACAAGGGGCATTCTCACTAGGTTAATGAATTTACATTTTATGCTGGTTCTCATCAAGGTCACGGTTCAGCAAAGCACTTAGACAGATTAAGTCCATCCCAAGTCAGCAAAGCACTAAAGCTTATGCTCAGCTTTAGGCACATGCTCAAGTCCCACATTAAACCACTGGGGAAGATTGTGAATGTCACAAAGGTCAATTAGGCAGCCAGCTCTCATCGCAAGTCAGTTTGTGCCTTTGAAAATCTCCTTTAAGCACATTCCTAAATGTAAGCACACACTTAAGTGCTTTGCTGACTAGGGATCCGCTGCTGAACTGGGGTCTGTGGCCCTAGAATGAGTGGTTATCAACAGCCTGAACACTTCCATTTCCACGTCCATCTGTATCTAGAGGCTAAGGCTCATTGGATAGTAGCATGTGCCTCAGCAGCCAGAGTGCAGTCTGACTCACTCCTTGTTAGGGTGTGAGTGGGATTATCTTGAGCAATGTTAATTACGCTGGTGATTCTTGTTCATGTGCATATTCGTTTTCTACCTGTCCATATGCATGGGATTCTAATTTTTCTTGCTCCTCATGAACAATCACTTTCTTATCTTTACTTAAAAGTGATTCCAAGTTAGCCAGTGCTAATCACTTCTCTTCAATCACTTGTAATGTTATTGGGAGCCACCAGATGGCTGCATTGCAGATGGTCTTGCTAACTCTGTTTATCTGAATGTATATACATTCGTTCTTGGAGAAGTGTGTATTGTGAGAGTGAAGCAAATTCTTTGCACAAGCTAAGCAGAGCAGCAGTAAAAGCCTATTTTGCCTTAGCCCTACTGTAAACTACAAAAGGTTTGTTGGTATTTATAGCTATCAGGCAAACCCTCCTAGTATAGATGCAGTTTATACCTGCAAAAAAAGTTCTTCTTCCATCATAGCTTATACAGGTTCCCCAAGTGAAATCACATCTACGCTGGTATAATTGCATCTGCATTAGGGCTTTTTGCTATTTTAGAAATGTTGTTGCCAAAAAAAATCACACCCTGACATTGCTATACCTGCAAAAAGCCTTTGGCCTGGCCTGTCTGTCCCGACTCATCATCTACTCAGGTGTGGCTGTTGCTTATAGGTTATATGCTCACTCACAAGCAAACAAAGCATCATATGGTGCCAAAGCATTACAGTTGTCAGGATATTTTATAGATAGGGTTGTTGTGTTAGAAAGCAGTAGTATAAGCTATAGCATTGTATCTTGTGAAGCAGACCGACAAATTCCATGCTTCAGTCTGCCTTATGCTATACTAGGAGTGGAACACTTCTGTAATGTATATTCTGTCTTGTGCTTTAAGGATGATATACTTAATGATTAGACACTCACAACAAACCCCAAAACAAAATGAATTTTTAATTGTTTTCAAATCTGACTAATTGTATTGTCTTTAGCTACAGCCTGGGTTGTTCAGGCTCATATGCCTGAACTGAAGCAGCTTGAGACCACAAGACTGGTGTAATGGAGTAGTTGATGGGACTAGTTGACTGGTAGAGGATGAGTAAAATGTGTTCTGCAGATATCTCATTCTTCAGACTTAGTAGAGGGGACGTCTGAGAAATTGTGCCAGGCAAGACCTAGTGAATGACACAGCTTAGAAGTGTAATTAAAAGTTCCCAGTATTGCTATGATACCTATGTACCTTTCTGCAGGTACAGTTTGCACTCAGATTTTGTGCTCAGTCAGTTGGTATCCCTCATGTGAATGGCTAGGCACAAATTTTGCAGGCTCAAAAAAGAGACCTCCTTCTTGAAAATGTGACCCAGTGTGTGTGTGAGAGAGACAACTGGGGTGGGAAAGATGAGGGGAGGCAGGGAGTTCCAAATTCTCTCTTTTCTAAATATGTAGCAATGCCCTGGCCCAAGTTTTCAGCTCTAGCCCCTCTGTTTTTGTGCTTGCAACTAACTGCACCCACAGAAGCAGGCACAGAAACTAAAATTTGCACACGTAGCTAAGGCACTCAATGCCTTGCCCGGTATGTATGTGTAATGCTTGCCCATGCGCAGTGAATGAGCACCATCTATCATGGGCACAGTCAATTATATGCATACCAGGAGCTAAGCTTGCAAGTACTGCAAATACTGCCTCATAATATAATTACATATGCAGCAATTTAATATCTTGGTAATCTCCACTAGTCTGAGCTGAAACTGGACTGGATCATCACATTGTAACTCAATATTGGAAGTTTCTAGGCCAAGTTCAGCCTTCAGTTACACCCATGCAATCTCCCTGTTTGAAACAATTGAAATCAGTGGGAGTTGCCTGAGCGTAATTGAGGGCAGATACCTTTATCTTATCTTGTGCTGTCAGATTCTCATCTCCTCAGCAGATGTCTGCAGCCTCGGCTGCTTAAATTTGCCCCTGTAGCTTCAGGGCTGACTCTTTTTGTCCCAAAACAAATAAGATTACTGTTGTCAACAACATGTAGTTTGGCTGAGTGTGGGATGGCTGTCTGCACATTCTCTGCTAGAAGAGCTTGCTTTTCAGACATGGAAGCTTTTCCTTTGTCTTGGGTAATATGACAAACACCAGGGGAAGGAGAACAACTGGGCTCCTTTGAGCATAATATTCTTGTTGGTCCCTGGCAGCTTGTAGAACTTTCCCAGACATTGGGGAGACTGAGAGCATACTGACTCCATCTGTGTGATAGTCAGGATTTCTGTGTGATAGTCAGGATTTCTGCAAAGATGTATCTAATATTAGCATCTTTGGTATGAAAAAGGGTTTTCCGAAAGGTCTAAGTCCAGAACTACAGGGAATATATTTTCTATAGAGGCTACAGTGTCTGAGTCCTTTTAAAGTGCAATACTTATAGAGTATATATAAGAATGGTATCTCTTTACTCAACAGAGTTGCTTTTTGTGTATTCAGAGTCATATCTACTTCCTGTAGTGCTTTATACCGCTGTTAGCTGCAAAGAGCCAACACAGTTTAGACAATGAGCTGCATTCTTTTGCATCTTGCGCATCATCATCAGAACTGTGCACTAAGCTCCAGTCAGTTACACTTGTGCAAGCCTACAATGGAGTGGCACAGGTGTCGCTGATAGCAGAATATGATCTCCAGAATCTTCACAACTGCTGATATTATACAAAAAGGAAAACTCAGCACAAACTCAGGCTGATCCCAGAGGTGGCAATTACAAAATCCATCTTTTAACTTGTCCATGAAGCACTCTTAATCTGGAAGTCATTGAAAAATAATAGCATCTATTTTAGTCACTTTTCAGAGAACAGCCACACTTTGACACGCACGTTTGCTTGCTCCAAGGATCACTCTAATGCAGTAGAACTTTCAGTGCAGATTTCTCTGCCCCTTTCCGACACCAGACCCACCTTCCTACCTTTCTCTGTAACCCCCTGGTAGGCATTTTCTGTTGGCAGGCAACATGCCTTCCCCCTCTTTCTTAGGCAAGGTGGACCTCTTTAATATTTGTCTGGATTATTTTACAGCTGCATCTGGTTCTTTGAGGCTAAGATGCCCCAGAATGCAATGCAGTACAATAGGTTAAAAGTCCTATTATCCCATGAGAGAGAGTCCTTACTGTATCCTAGATTCATCCATCCTGAATCTGTGGAAGCAGAAAGATTGTCATGGGAACCTGTTGGGAGCTTGGAGGACCATCTCTAAGGGAAAGCTGTCTGACATGACATCCTTAAGGCAATAGCCATATTTCCCCCTAGCTGTTTGGGATTCTGCAGGATATAGGATTCCAGAAATTCCATCAGATGGGCAGCTGAAATGTCTGCAAACTGCCCTCTGCTGGGTTGTGGTGGGGAACATGTCTAACCAGTTGTAAGGGACAACAGTATAGGCGGTCACAGCTGAGGTTTGCCCACCAGAGGTTGGAGTTGCCTGGCAGGAGTTGAAGCAATCACAAGGCCAGGTCCCGAAAACAAGAGTCAAGGTCAGAGTCAAGCTAGGGTCAGAGACTGGAGATCAGAGATAGTACCAGGTTAGAATCGAGAGGCAGAAATCAGGGTTGAAGTCAGGCTGGAGTCAGAGTCGGAGATCAGGAGATGAAGCGAAGTCTGGAGTTCCAGCAGGCCAAAATCTGTGTGGCTGCCCCAACAACTTCCTAGGGCTAAGTAGGAATACTTGGCCAATCGGAGGGCCACAAGATAGTCATTCTGGGTTTCTTGGGCAGTGCTTTTTGCGGCACCTACTCTGCACGGTGCTCCCTACCTGTGCCTCCACATGGCCTCCCAGTGCCACTGTGGGAATATCAGCTGCCCTGGGCTCTGAAGACCTGTGTTCTAGTCCCTGGGTCCTAACAGCAGCGCAGCCCATAAAGTGGTGTCACTGACCTGGGAGCAAGTATAGCTAGGTTCTAAGGTGATGTGCTAATTTGTGGGTGCCTTTGACAGTCTCTGGTGGAGTTCTTTGTGGAAACTGAGAGTATGTCTAGGCTAGAAATGCAACTGCAGTAACACTATAGTGTAGGCACTTACGACAGTGATGGAAGGGGTTTTTCTGTCACTGAGTTAAATTTACCTCTCCAAGAGGCAGTAGCAGGTTGATGGAAGAATTCTTCCACTCACCTAGCCATGTCTATACTGGGACTTAGGTCAGCCTAACTATGTCTCTCAGGAGAGTGAATTTTTCATACCCCTGAGCGACTTAGCTAGGTCTACCTAACTTTCCAGTGTTGAGCAGCCCTGAAGCTGTCCCTGACCTGTGGATGCCTCAAGGAAGAGGGGCAGTGAGAAAACCAACAGCCCTTCCCATGGGTTAATTCTGCGACCCTCTTCCATGGGGCATAATAGGCCTTGCTAGTGCTGCAGGGTGTGATCTGCACCTTCTTGTCTCAAGGGTGGAATCTATTCCAAAGCTTCATTTTCTAAAATGAATGCAGACAAAGGAACAGTGGACATTTCCGATCTGCTCAAACATTTGACACATGGAAATCTAGTCAATTAAAGAAAACTCAAAGGAATATAGCTGTAATGCAATTCAAACAACTAAAATTTTTTTTAAACCCTAACACTTCCCTGCCCCTCCCACACACTCCTAAAAAATACCCCAAACAGGTTTTTTTTATTCTGAAATGGGAGGAGGGTCAGAGACTCCACTAGGGTCTTTTTGTATTGCTGTCAAGCATGCATGAAAGTTGCTTTGCTCAGCTACTGCGGTGACGGACAGCAGTATAATCGAAAGAAAGAAAGAACTTACAGGCCCTACCTCTGCCTGTTTGTAAAACCACAAAAATTGGCCGGGGGACAATCACATTTTCCCATTTGAAAAAAAGATTATTTTTTCCTATTGCTATATGAAGGATCCTCACAAGGAAGGGAAACTGGCTAAATACCTGATTCTACGGGGGAAACAGTGAAATTGATCATACCCAAATTGCTGTCAAATACACAAAGTAAAACTGAAAACGTAAAGAATATTTTTCTGTGATCTTCAGTTACGAGAATCTTAGATGGTGGTGTTAATAATACTAGCTAAGCTGTTTTCAGACAGAGACACAATTATCAGGTCGTTGGTATCCCCTTGAAAAGTTTTTTCCTTTGTCTGTTTTATAGTGCTCTTTCATTTACAATCCATTCAGTTGCAAAATCAGCTTTGCTTAAATCGTTATTTCCCATTTGATTTCCTGATTAGCTCTTTTTATAATAAACTGTAAGATCTTTCGGGGTAAGGACCATCTTTTTGCTGTGTGTTGGTACAGCACCTAGCACGATGGAGCCTAGTTCATAACTGGAGCTCCTCAGCATTATCGCAATTCAAACCATAACAACAGAGGCATGTTTTAAAACAGCTAGTATGTAGGGTCAGAGCTCTGGAAGAATTCAGGGCACAGGATTTTTATGAAGCTTTTTTATCCTTTTTGGAAAGTCTTCAGCAAAAAGGATTCTTCATCTCCATCTTTTCCAGTATCTCCAGTGTGTTGGCTGATACCATTTCTAATTTCATGGTGCAATAAAAACGTAGTCTACGTAAAAAAAAAAATAATTCATGTAACTACTTTAAAACCACATGGCTCTTAATGATTAGTTATATATTTAGTTTTGTCCTGCTATTGCAATTTAATCAAACTTGGAGCAATAAGAGTGCCATATCCATTCTTCTGGAGATCTCCTGGGACACAATCAATAGCCTTTCAGGCTCAAATGGATTTCCCTTCATTTGTTTTCACTATCCAATAAAATAAGGTTTGGAATTAAAGTTGATCATTTAGGTAATTAAATAGTATGGACATAAACCCTAAAATGATTATCATTTTGAAAATGTTTCTCTTTAATGGCAAAAAACTTTACTACTAGGAGACAGTGATATACTGTAAATTTCATAGGCTCTGGCAGAAATGAGTACATTTAAGCTTTAAAACACATGAAGATCTGGTTCAAATTGCTCTTTGTAAAATAAAACATATATATGAGAAATATTGAGCTATAGATCCTACTTCATTTTTTAAAGTAGTGTTTTAAATGTTTTATTATTGTTCTTGCATGTTCTATAGAGGAGGAATAAACTGTTACATTGCCCGGGGAAACTGGAAAGGTCTGTACTCTCTCTCATATTTTTTTCTAATTTAATATTGTCCTCTTCAGCCCTGGATACTGAAATGCTTTTCTGTCCTAAACTAGGCAAGACAACCAGTTTGAACCAATTTCTTCAGTGAAAATTTATTTTCAGGTTCTCACTGGGTTTTAGAAATCCAGGAAAGGAAAACACTCTGAAGGAGTTCAGGTTGAAGATCCTACCTTGCAGGAGTGGAAGGTGTCTGCTTCAAACAGGGGTTGGGATGCAGAGAAAGGAGAAGGAGGGAAGAATTAGTTTTTAGCTTCTTGAGAAGAACTAGAATATATTAATTTGGTGTTTCCTTGCAAGTCTCATAATTTATTCTTGTACTGAGAGGTGTCTGTCTCTTTTCCTTCCTGCACCGACTTACAAACGTAAAAGCTTTAATAAAGTAAAAGCATGTTTAACCACAGCAATGCTGACTGGGAAGTCGTATCACCCAGGCAGTAGTGTCTGCAGGTGTTGTGCCTGCATAGGACAGAAGCTGGCCTGATGGCTCCTGGGAGAGTGGTACATGAAAAGTCCAGTATGTACTTCCTCCAGGTGCTGGCAAATGAATGGGAATGCAGGGCCTTGGTCATACTCCCACATCTACAGTCACACCCCATGCTGTGTGTACAATGCCATTGGTCAATGGCCCTCAGCTGGTTAAACTTTGTTTTCATTCAAAAATAGGATACATTTTGTAAGTGTAATTTTTTTGAAATGTTAATAGAACAGTGTGACATGCTAGGTGAGTTAATCTCTTATAGGACCAGCTTTTGTTGGTGGAAGGGACAAGCTCTTCCTTAGGTCTGAAGAAGGTAACCAGAGTGCCTAAACTAAACAGAAGGTGGAATAGATTAAGTATAAGGGGTTCACACCTGCTGTAGAAGACCGCAGGGGGCAGTTATGGGCAGCAGGCGATAGGGTATGTTACAAATTGTTGTAATGAGCCAAGATAAGTGCACTTGTTAAATCTATGGTTTTCAGCATCCAGCAGAATTAAGAATTTAAGTTCCCTGGCTCATCTTTTGAGGGTGTTGTGCAGTCACAGTTTCAGGACAACTGCACCTATTTTCTCCCTCTGTCGTCCACCCTGGGGCACCATTTAATTGCTTCCAGCTCCTTGCTGTCACTTCTTCTGGGTGGAGATTTGTGCCTCACTCCCTTCTGAGTGGGGTTTTTCAGGCAGTTCCCTGACTTACAGTGTGATACCCCCAACAAGTCAATCTGCTTAAACAGACGAGTGGCTGTGCTTTGCTTTCTCTCCAAAGGCTATGACCCGTGTATTGCCCGCAGGTGTAAGTTACCACACTGCTTCTTCTAAGCAAGCACATTTTTTCTTAAGGTAAAAGCATTAGAGAGAGAACGTATCAAAGCCTTCTCCAACCAAGGGATCTGGTAGGTTTTAGTCCTTCACAAGCAACAACTGGGTTTTCCCCATGGTTACATCTTAGATCCAGAACCAGAAGAAAAACTAGGCAGATCAGCCTATTTCTTTATAGTGCTCAGGTCTTTGAGCTTGGCCTGCTGTAACAGGTAATCAGCAGATAATGATACTCTCCTGGAGCTGGGGAATTTGCATTAACCTTTCCCTAGGGACTCCCCAGAAAATTCACTTATTGTTCCAGAACTCCACACTTGTCTGGCATATTTTCAATATAGTCTTTTTAGAATTGCCAGGTCTGGTATCTGCCACTCATCTCTAGAGAGGTTCCATACGACCCCAGCCCACAATAATACATAAATTAAACATAATAAGATTTTTCAAGAATATTGCAGGAAATTGCCATATCAGTCATAAACCATTTTAGGCATGGCTTAGAAATTAACTTTGCCATTATACAAGGGAATGAACTAGAAGTCTCACAATAATTTCTTCTAACCTAAACAATTCTATGATTTTAACAATCAGAGCGTACTGAAGGCAAAAGAGTGTAAACTCACTTTGTAGTGAAAGTTAATTTCTTGTCTCTCATTATATGTTCCAGGTTCTTGTAACAGTTTGGAAATTTTATTTTAACTTCATTTTATTTATTTTTATTTTCTTACTTAATGATCCAAATTTCCAAAAGAGCAGTGTCCAAATTTGCGCCTGCAAAATTTGCACCCACATTTTGCACATATGGTTGAATTGTGGATGTAGTTTTGATTATTTTGCAATCAGGCTGGGAGAGGCTAAAGTACTCAGCCATGTGCATGCAGTTCAGTGCCAGTTTTGCTGGCAAAAGTTATATCTGCACAAAGGACTCTGGGCCTCTGTCCTTTGAAAATGTATCCCAGTTTACTTACTGGTACCTCTGTGTTAATCAACAGAAGCCAATGAGATGGGGCTGCTGGTATTGCAAAGATGAACTGAATTCTCTTTTAAAACCTTTGCATAGTACAGAATGTTTGTTTGCAGCACCTGAAATTAAAATGTCATGTACTGGAAAGCCTGACTACCACAATTTTGCACTTTGGGTAACAGGAAACACAAAGGATTTCCTGTAACTTTAAAAAAAATTATTTGCTGTGAAAAACATTTTAGGTTTGAAAAACATTAGCTCGCCTTACTTCCAGTTCTTCCACTCCGCTGCTAACCATTCAGCTCACTTGGAAAGAAAAACTACAGTGAAATATGAACAGCTGTTTGGAGCAAAAACCTAATTTTGATAAAAATACGATTATGGCCAGAAAAGTGACTATGCAAAAATATCCCCCTCACTCAACACAATTGGATGCATGTGTATTGGGCTGACTGTCCTATTTAGTGACAAAAGTAAGCAATGTTTTTATTACGTTTGACTTCTGTTTGCAAGCAGGTTCAATACATTTGAGAGAGAGAGAGAGAGGGATTATTATTTGGCTTGCAGGTCATCAGTAGAATTGCCAACAAAATTCTAGATTCAGAATCTGTTACTGGTAAGTTTGCAGGAGCCAGAAAACTTTCCCACCCCAGGTTGAATTTGTGGCATTGGCAGATAGAAAAAGCTCAGACATTTTTACTTGTAAAATGCTCTGGCAGTTCAGGACCAAACTGTGTCAAGTTCAAATCATGAGTGATGATTATTATGTTATTTGTACTACAGTATTGCCAGAGGCCCTACTACATAGAACTCTGTGACGCTGTAGAGCCACTTTTCAGAGTATTACTATACCCGAGCCCAACAATGCATAGAACGTTGTTATAAAGGGTGTTGCCATAGTAAATGATGTATCAAAATTTAAATTATAAATGCGTTTTAATCTTTCATTTATAACCGCTTTTTTCTCACTCATGACTAACCCATCCTACTTCAAATCCCTTCTAACTAACCATTCACGTGATGCCTTCTGGAAATTGTCAATTGATAGCTGATAGCTGGCTATTAGAGGCCACTGATATCTATTTAATTTATATCTTATAATACACAAAAATTACTGAACCCTCTCATTCTATAAATAGATACTCTAACCTCTCTTCAAACTTTGGATTTTTGATCATGACAAATCTTAAATCATCATTGTTGTTAAAAATATAAAATTTGTAAGTCCTTATTCCATAATGTAGGCTAAACACATCTTTCATTTAATAAACAGAAGTAAATAATCAAGATTTAAACTGGCTATTATCCAATAAACACCACTTTATAAGGACTTCAAATATGGCTTCTCTACTGTGGATCTGCAATACCGTGCCATTCTTAATGTGCACTGGAGTTCGTATGGAGTATGGAAGAAAAAAAATATGAAGTCAGCTAAATTGTAATGGATTTATTGACTTGACTGTGACTTGACCAGCAGTCAATGATTGATTTGTAGTTTTTTCAGGCAGGAATAAAGCAAGATGTGGTATTTTGGTGCAAACTCAAAGAGGAGTTTATTTACAATAGGAACCAGAAAAAAAAAGTGGTGAGTACAATAATGAAGTGCTTGCAGTTTGAAAACAAGACAAAAGATCTTGATGACCACAAGATAAATTGGCATTCAGTCATTAGTCAAACAACCGCTGCTACCTTCCCTCAGCCTGTGGCAGCATCTTCAACACAGCTGGTGTATCGGATCTCCACAGATCAGTCTCTATGCACACAACAAACACCCATCCGTTTCAATGGGAGTTACAAACGAGGCCTTGCAACTTCAACCACAGACTAAAGCTGTGCAGAAGGACAGCAGCCATCCTAAGTCTTCATCTCTTCCCCCTTCAAGGTCAAGTTTACAGGTTTACCTGCATTGCATTTGGGGTCTGTGATTGCAGCATTTTGCATCATACATACCCAAGCTAACTTTAATCTAGCTAGCGCGGGTACCAACAGTACTGAAGCCACAGTAGCATGGACTTCAGCGCAGACTAGTTGCTTGAATAATTACCTAAGGTTCTGGACAGGCTTGAATGGCCTGTGTTGAAGTCTGTCCAGCTGCAGCTTCACTGATCAGGTACCCACACTAGCTAGGTTAAAGCTAGCTTGGGTGCGTATGCTGCAATGACATACCCCAGTTACAGTGTTGATGTACCATGAAACATATACAACATCATCTCCAACTATAACCCACAGTGAAATGTTCTCCATAATCAGTAGGAGGCCACAGGCAAACAACACACAATCTATTTGTAGAGGGAGCCTGCACAACAGCCACCCACTTGCCCTGAAATTGCAAGTGGAAGCTTGTGCTCTACTTTAGCAAGTTAACAGGCCCTGCCCCTACCTGCCTGTTGTTTGCTCCATAGCCAGTTTTCTGGGAAATTGCTTTCAACAAGAACATTCTCTCCAGAGTGAAAATGGAACAGAAAATACACTAAGTTCATGGAACAAGCGAGGGAAGTGGCTCTTTTGGAGCATTTCGTGGCTCCAGTTCAGTTGAGCTACACTGGTGTGAACTGGAGTAAGTCTGACTTTACACTGAAGCAGCACATCACCACCAGCTTGGTTTCTGTGTAGCTGCATTGGTGTAAGCTACCCTGATGCAAGACACCCTTTCACAGACATGGCTTTAGAACAGGGTAAGAAAACAGCAGGGAAAAAAATATATGTAGAAAGAAGGTTTAAACCAGAGAGAGGCAGACTAGCCCTACATAGACCCCTAATGAGAGATCAGCTGGAAATCATGTAACCCACAGCTCTGCTCTATTGCTTCTCCACTCTGTTGTGCCACTGTCCTTGTGCCATCTCTCCCACTAGCCCCATGGAACTCTGGGATGAAATGTGCCACAAGCCCCACAGCGCGAGGGCTGCAGGCAGCTGCAGAAGCCCTGTCAATGTGGCTCCAGTGGAGTCTCACTGCCAGGAAGCTCTCTGTGTGTGGGAGGTTGGTGTGGGGCAGGGGTTGGGTGCATGCATGTGAGTGGGAGACCCAGATGCAACATGGAAACCCATGGAAGGTCCCTGGGATTTGGGGGCAGAACCCACAGCCTGTTTTGGAGGGGTGCAAACGCCACCATAATGAGAACAGGGCCAAATGTCAGCCAGAACTGGAACGATCTGGTCTATACTGTAGTTTCCATGTCCTGGGTGTGCAAAAATCACATGACATTGCACCTGCTGTGAAGAAAACAGGTGTCTCTATTTTTATATATGTGCTGCAAATGCTGCAGACATACCATAACTGGGTGGGTTAAAGATAGACTTTTATCTTTAAAAATGTATTTAAACTACACAATGAGACTTTAGATGTTATGTGTAATGCCACCAACACAAGTATAAAAACGGGGGAAATGAACAGTTCAGATATCAGCAAACCATTTGCCAGCAGAAATCTTTGGCATAATGCATGCTCCTCGTAGCACACATTTGCCTGTGCTGCTAATATAGAAACAGCACTAGTCCAAATTTGTTTCTTAGAAATTACACATGAGGCCTGACATTCCTGCCTTGATTAAGTGTAACGTTTTCACTGCCTGTGTATGGTCGAACCACTCCAATCCTGGTCCTAGAGCATAACTAGAGCAGTTATACTGTGTGCTGGGGAACACTTAGGAAACTGGTGGTGAAAGCAGAGGGGTCTAAAACTGGAGTAGGCTACACAGCAGCATCTATGACCCATTTTATATTGGGGGCCATGGTCATTGACCTATATGCCATCAAATCCACCTACGTCAGTGGCTTCCTATGGATTTGTGGTGTGCCGTGAACTCCTCTGAAGCCAGGCTCTGGCACACGGTGTGTGAGTAGCTAGCTCTGTGTGGCATCCTCAAGACCT
Source organism: Gopherus flavomarginatus (assembly GCF_025201925.1). Taxonomy (NCBI): domain Eukaryota; kingdom Metazoa; phylum Chordata; order Testudines; family Testudinidae; genus Gopherus; species Gopherus flavomarginatus. The sequence continues at coordinate 65,853,922 of NC_066625.1, forward strand.
GTCCTCAATGGATCCACATCAGTTCTACTGTAGGCAGAACCCTCCGCGACCCTGGTGGAAGGGCAGGTTTTGCCCCATAACCAGTTGCTACTTTACCAATATCCTGAAACAAATCCTATAAGGCTTTCACACTGAATTTTTCAGAGTTTGAAAATAATATTCCAGGTTTGAGTGAACTTTTCAAACATGGTAACATAAGAACGCATTGTGTGTGTGTGTGTGTGTGTGTGTGTGTGTGTGTGTGTTGGCAGCGGAAGGGGGGGGATACATCTTCTTAGGGTCAGTACGGTTGGAATCCTGAGGTTAGTAATAACACATGCAGTCTTCTACTTCTAGGAGAAATAAATGACTGCCAAATTATTATCGTTTTAATTTTTATTATTCCATTAAACCCAAATTTGGTAATTGCAATTATTTTTTGAAAATTTGAAAAGTCATTGCAATATGTGGCCTATGAGAAATCAATAGGCGGTCTTAGCCCATTTCTAGGTGGATATAGTAGCCACGTCCTACAAGCAAACCTCACAACTGGCATTAGTTGTGCCTCCAGAGAGGCTCTGGATTGAATAGACCAACTGAACTGTCTGACTCTCACTCTGGAATAGGATTAAGGCTTGTCAGTGGGACAGTGTGGGGAAGCTCTTCTGCAGTCCACCTTGATGCTGGTCTGCTCTTTGTGGATTTCTGTCTCCAGAGTTGTCAAACATGCCCCTTTCACCAACTCAAAATTAAATCAGTTTTAATATTTTTTTTTAAAAGAAGTGAATCATGAGGTGAGAGATGCTATTGGCAGTGGGATCCCATTAAATCGTGAGGCAAGTAACTGCACAAAAGGAAGCGCCTTGTTACAATAACCCTGTACTGTAGTTTACTTCAGAAAATCCTTTGCAGTCAAAACATCAGCCTAGTTTCTTAGCAGCTTTCTGATTGCTCAATTATCCAATTTTCTATTTGTAGGTCTTTTCAGCATTATTCAAGGCTGAAACAACTTTAAACTAAAAAAAGGGAAAGTAGGTTGTGAAATTTAGTCATGTTGCCAACCCCAGGATTATGTAGTTTGATTTCCCTGTTATACTATAATACAGACTGTACGGTTGCATTTCCTTCCACTCTTGCATGGCAGAACATTAAATAATAGCATCTGCACTATAATATATTTTCTTCACTTACATAATCTGATTAATGAGGGGGGAGGATCATGTGTTTAAGACATAGGACTGGATGTCAAGTGATCTGGGTTATATTCACAGCTCTGCCACAGACTTCCTGCGTGCCTCATATAACCTCTGTAATCACACTTCCTAATATGTAAAATGTTTTCCTTCCTTACGGGGTTATTGTGAAACTTAATTGGTAAAATGCTTTGAGATTCTTGAATCTGGGTACCTTGCTATAACACTATATAGATGTTTTAGAAAATTGCAAAGTAGGATTGTTACTGTCATGCCGGTGCAGTAACAATCCTACTTTGATTGTTGAAGTATGATAAAGAATGTCATTTTCAAAACTTACATAACTATCAGGAGTCTTCTAGAAGATGGCATACTTTAAATCTAATTGACATGATTACAGACAAAAAAATACACCTTTCCATGCTAGTATTATGCCTGCATTTAGTTTGGGATCTTGGTAGGTTTTTTTTTTGTTTATTTTCTGATGCAGTTTCACCTGGATAAAATACTTAGCAAAACCACAAGACAGTTGAATTCCATCTACAAGGAAGGATGGGGGATTAGCTCTAGTATTCTAATCCCAGATAATCCTCTCTGGTAAATTGGTGACCTGCTCTGTGCCTCGGTTTCCCCATCTATAAAAAAGAATAATACCAAACTCACTAAGGATTAGTCAGTGTTTGGAAAGCACAATATAATCATTAATTTATGGCTATTAAAATATTACTAACATGTCAGTGTGTCTTTGTAAATCAAGTTTACATTGTGTGTCTAATTTCTAATATGCAAAGATCCCAGGAAACTTTTTGAACAAGAAGTAAAGAGGAAAACATTTTGCCGTTGTGAATAAATAATGGAGGGGTCTAATATTTACCTGAAATGGAAAATAGTTGCAGGTTACAGCAAATGTAATAGTGTAAAAGCCACAAACAAAATGTGATAAGCTTTCAAATCCCTGAGGATTCAGCAGTGCAACAGCTATTACGTTCACTAGGAATCAGAGGATTAAATCTGTGTAACACAGTGAAAAGATACCTAGTCTGAGATCTGTTATCCCCTACATGCGCAATATGGTTCATTAGTCAATGCAAATAGAACTCGTGCATGAGAACTGAGAAATTCCTGATTTTTTTAAAAAAAATTGAAAAGCAGGATTATTGAAGTGTATTGTTCACATCTGCACATTTTTCAGAAGTTGGTAAGTCACTAAAAACTAGACAGCTATCAAATGAAACTTTTAAGAGACAATTGTAAAGTATATTCAACAAATATTCTAGTGTCTATATTTGAGTCATGCATATTTATTTCAAGTGACTGAAGTAATAACGAACTTACCATTAATAGAAACAATTCATTTACTGTTGTGCACTATTTGTCAGTCAGTGACCCAATCTACTTGTAGAGACAAGCAAAAGCAACACATGTCCCCTTACAAATACTGTCCATCATTCAATTAGTGGGAAGGAAAGAAAGTAGCTGAAACTTACTATCATGACAAATGTTCCCAGGAATTCTGACAGGGCTTCTTTTATAAAGCTGTTCTTCAAGGCAAATTTCTCCTTGAATGTTCTTTTGCTTTGCCCGTTCATTTTTTTGGTTCCTCTTGTTGCTCTGTAATGCCAGTTATGCTCCAACACAGACCCCTCAAATTTGCTTTGTAATCATCCCTGCTTCAGCTGAACTTTGACACTTTTACTTATACATTGAAATATGAGATTTTGACATCTGTGCAGCCAGTGAAATCATCTGACTGTGCAGGCATTGACTGGATCCCCTCAGCGTGACCTGATGATTCATCATAAGTTTTCCATCCTGTGCGATATCTGAGTTTGCTGGCTTCTATTTATATTAGCAGAACTAGATAATACTGGAAACCTCACAATCAGAAGCTGATGAACTTTTTTTCTTCTAATTCCACACAGGATGGATTAATCATTGTCTTTCCCCCGAGGTTACCTTTTACCAAGGTAATCTTTTGTGTGTTTAATTCCCCAAAAGATGAGAAGGAGAGAGATTATAAAAACTGCCAAATATGGAAGCAAGTCTTTGGTTTTGCTCCCAGATGGGATTAAAGTTACGCAGTTGTTGGCCATTTGAAACCTTTCTGCAAAGGAGGCTGTGCCAGTGAGTGAGTGCTTGCCAAAGAAATGTGCTCTAGCCTTTCTCTTTTTTTTTTTTTTTTAAAAAAGGCACATTCTGTACAGTTCAGAGCGATTTCAGTGCCTATTGAAGAATGCTGCTTTAGATGTGCTGTGATTTTGTACATCCACGGACTGAATAGTAACACAGTTCTTGGGCTAAATACCTTAACTCTCTAGTGGTGAGAGAGCCCTGTTAATGAGAGAGCAATGAGGCAGAATAATGTAAACGCCTCTAATGAAATCTGCTTCAGTCCAGTGGCTTTCAACAGTGTGATATAGTCTGTCACTGGCACTGAAAAAGATTGTATGCCTCTAAAATGTTTAGCTTAATTGTAGTCCCTATGTTGAAGTAAAACTGGCTAGGGGCTTGATCCTGCAAGGTATTCAGGACTTTATTTCTCACTGACTTGAAAGAGAGCTGAAGGTTCTGAGCACCCTACAGAATCAGGCCCAGTGTGGAATAATATTTCTATAGTGAAACACTCATCTACTTTTCTTTAAAAAGCTATTAGCATCTTGGTTGTTCCTATCAGATGTGTCACTGACTCAGCTGACACATTGATTGATTGAGTTGAACAAGTTGACACATTGCTTCATCCATTGGCTTTGTTTGTATTAAATACAGGAATACCCAGAGCCTAATCCTGGTAGGTGACTTCATGATGAGTTGGGGATGCATAGGGTCTGGTGCTGTGTCTACACACGGGGGCTTTTGGCTCCCTGGTATATATTTGCACTTCATTTAGACACCTATGGCTGGCCTGTGTCAGCTGACTCAGGCTCAAATGGCTTGGCTAAGGGGCTGTTTAACTGTGATGTAGACTTTTGGTCTCAAGCCCAATCCTAGGATGTTCGGGGGGAAGGGTCCCAGAGCTCAGGTTCCAGCCTAAGTCTGAATGTCTAACCTGCAATAAAAGACCCCTTAGCCTGAACCAGCTGACTTGGGCCAGCCGTGGGTTTTTAATTGCAGTGCAGGCATACCCACAGTTCCCAGTGGGCTGCAGTTCCACTAGTGGGTTAGATGCCCCAGTGGTAAAGATGTCTAAATCTTGTTTATGCTATTCCTGTCTCCAGCCATGCTGCACCTATGGGGTGTTAGGTGTCTGTGTATTAGGTGCTAGTGTAAATAAGGCTATGTAGAAAGCAGCAGCACCTAGCAGCATCAGGAATATAGAGCCTGACCTAAAGCCGACTAAAATCAGTGGGAATTCCCATTCCCATGAACGTCAGTGGGTTTTGGATCTGGCCCATCCAGAAGAAGGGTCTGATTCTGCAGGACCAGGGTAATGGTAAAATTCACTTCCCTCACTCAGGAGTCGTCTACTCCATTTGCTTCAACTGAGTTATTCCAGAGATCACTCTGGTTCTGTGCAGCTTTGGGGTGTAATGTGATTATAGCCCTATTTATTACATTTTGGGAGACACCTTTGCACCACTGCATCACAAAGCTACATGTTCAGGATATTAGTTATTACAGCACATAAAAGATACAACTTTACTATGGCTATGAAAGAAAAAGATCTGTGTAATTATTTGTGTAAAAAATTGCAGCAGGTTCCCGAGGACATGTTCATTACAGCAAGAATGAGGTGAACATAGAGTTTTCTCCTTGAAAGATGAGACATAAGTGGTGTACTTAAGAAAAGTAATTGATTAAGAAGACTGTTGATAGCAATTCCTTCTATAACACAGGCCTAGCTTGTGGCAGGTAGCCACAGCCCTATGTAGGGAGGCAATGAAGAGCTGCATTGTTCTAGAGTTGCACTGCATTTCTATACCCCTTTTCATGCTCAGAGGGCTGTGTGGTGATCACCTCATTAATCCTCACAACAGGTGTGCAAGGTTTGGTAGCCCCATTTCTGGAATACTGTGAGAGGGAGAGTTGGCTGAAGCCACAGGTTAGAGTCAGTGGCACATCCAAGATTATGACTCAAGAGCTCCTCATTCTCAACTCCATGCTCCTTTCTCCAGACCACATTGCTTTCCCCATAGTGCTTTTGTTCCTTAGCTAGGTGAGCATAACTCTGAGAATCCGCTTTCTAGTGCCAATACTACATTTAAAAGATCAGAATTTGCTTTCTTCAAATATTCTTTAATATTTTCTTACAATTTTCAGTTTTCACATATATTCCTCCCATTAAAGTCATTGGCTAGACTCTTTGCAGAAAGCCAATACAAAAGGGCACAGACATAGCTGTAGTGAACTCAGTTTATCATCTGAGTGATAATCACAGCAGGTTTGTTGAAGTATTCTCTCAGTTCTAACAAATATCTAGATGGCATTGGGAGAAAAAAAGAACACATGAAATGTAAGGAAAAAGAAATGTTATTAAACATTTAAAACCTTAATTAGTAATCCATGCAATCTACCTTTCCTGTTACTGCTCATTTACTACATAGAGAGCTGGACTGTCCAGTTAAACAGTGGTCATGTGATAACACCATGATTACTGTTTTCTACTAATCTCACTCATTCTCAGGTTTACCATCTTGGCCCTGCTCGCAGTGTCATAATGGTAGGAATACTGGCACTGCCAAACAGATGACATGAGCATCCTTCAAGACTGTCAGGGTAGCTTAGAGCTTAAAAAACTGACAACTGGAATGTAACTCCCCAGGTCCATGCAGTAAGCACCACTGCTCTGCACCAGCATCTCTGGACTGTGATTAATCCTGGCCTTTGAGCATCACTCATGTGGAAAGGCTGCTATTACTGCAAAGGGGTGGAGAGGGTCGCACATGTGCAGAACAGCGCAAAGAGGCTAATACTCCCTGCCTGTAGTTTATTGATTTTTGCTAATGATGTTTCATCTGGACTTGAGTTTCCAATTTGTGTAACATATACAGTTTAAGTATCATTAAATGGAATTCAGGTGACTGAAAGCAGGGAGGCCAAAGCTTTTTAAAAAAGGGAAAGAATGTCTACAATATTAATGTGATCCATTCTTGAATGTACCTATACTGTAACCTCAGAACGGGGCCGCATAAATTGTGCCATTACATCCGTGAAATCTGCTTTAGATTGTACTTTGGCCCTATGTCTATATCCAAGCAGAATAGGAATGAGGAAAGGTTATATACAGACTGCATTGTTCTACCTTCGTTACATTCCCTCTCATGCTTTGTCCTACAGAAATAAAGAATAATGCTGCTGCATATTGCTCCCAAAGCTTAGTTCTGAGGGGTAACAATATATACAGCACTGAGTTCTTAACAGTATAGTACTCCGAGTATCACATAAATCATTATTGATGTAAGTGATAAACCCAGCATAGCCAGGGTGAGCAAGTTTATTAACATGCAACACAATGCACCTTTCAGTATTTGTATTATATGGGCCAAATTCTTCCCTACTGTAAATCTGTTGGTTTTAGTTGAGCTACACCGCGGCAAATATGCCCATTAGCAGTTTTTCCTGTCCATGTGCAAGTTTATTCACCTAACTTACATTTTCGCAGAAAAATTACTACACAATCTTTGAAGGATTTTTCTCTAAAGTGAATCATTGCTATTGCTGGTGCATTCAAAGAAAGCAACTATTTTATGATGAAGAGCTGAATAGATTCAAATGCAGCATTACTGATTCTCTGCATACCTAAGGAACACTTTTGCAGACCCTCTTTCCCTTTCTGGTCTGCCTCCATCTATCCTTTGCTGTGATCTCTGATGCATAAGTGCTAATGTGAATCAGATAGAGGAGTAAAAGGTCTCAGTCCAGAGAAGAAACATCAGCCCCTTGGAGTGACAAACCTGAAAGATTCCTATGAATTCATGTTACTTCTATTAGTAAACACTGTAAGCATATTCCACATTGGCTATAGCCTTAAGGGCCTGATTCAAAGCCCACTGCAGGCAGTGAGAGTCCTGTAAACTCCTTGGGGCAAAGCCAACAGCTCTCTGTTCTGTAAAAGGCTGAACACACCATCAGGTCTCAGGAAATAACACATAATGATAACATTTTAGAAGACACAGAAGTGCAGTGTGACAGGGTCTTGGGCATGCAGTGCTTAATCAGCCCCCTGCCATGGACTGGGACTGGCTGAATAGCCCTGCCTGCTTGGCAACTAGAAACAGCTGCCAGCCTAATTAGCCGGGGGGGCTATAAAGGCGGGCAGGGGAGAGAAAGGGCAGAGGCTGAGAGGGGCTGGTGGTTCTAGCCTGTTATTGGTGAAGTCTGGCTGTAAAACCCTGTACATAGATAGCTGCTGGTGGGAAAGAATTATAATTAAAATACACAGGTGATTGCATGGACCTAAGGTGTTCCTGATTGGTTTTATAAGGGCAGCAAGGGCCCAGCAGTGCCTTGCTACATATGGGGGCTTGTCTGGGATATGAAGCCAGCATGAGTGCATGGCGGCCCGGAGAAGGAAGAGGTCCTGCAGTGGCTAGCAAAGCAGCAGAAGGAGATGCAAAAGGTGCTGCAACCCTTCCAGCAATCCCACCAGCTAGAGAGGCAGGTCTTTCTCACCTGGCTGCTGGAACAACAGAGAACCCTGCAGGACTTTATAAGGGAGCAGGCTAACATGCAGCAGCAGCAGCTCCTACAGAGACTGGTGAGTCCCATGTGGGGTGATGGCGATGGGATTGGGCCTGTGTAAGATGAACCCCACCAATGACCAGGACGCCTTCCTCTGCACCTTCAAGCAGGTAGCCCTGGGTGCCAGATGGGGTAGGGCAGCCTGGGCCCTATGACTGGTTCCCTATCTGGCTGAGATGGCTCAGGTGGCCTATGTGATGCTCAGTAATGACCAGGCCAAAGACTATGAGGCAGTGAAGGCGGCCATCCTATCCCATCGGCATAAAAATACTGCCAGAAATTTCAGTCGGTCAGGTGGACAGGGGGGTTGCAGCCCTGGGCATTCACCAGAAGCTGACGGATTGGGCCACTTGTTGGCTGCAGCTGGATACCCAAACAGTGGGAGAAATTATGGACCGAGTGTTTCTAGAACAGTTTTTACAGAGCCTCCCAGAAAGTGTGTGAGTCCGGGTCAGATGACACCAGCCGAGCACAGTGGAGGCTGCAGTCAAGCTAACAGAGGAGTATGTGGAAGCAGACTTACCCCAGAAGGAGGATCGGATGTGCAGGGACCCGGAGTTGGGGGAAAAAACCCAGAGAAACACCACCGGGGAAGGGGCCAGGGAGAAAGAAAGAGGAGCCCTCAGTCGTCCCAGTCAACTCGTGTGCTGGCAGTGCGGATGACTGGGACATAAAAGGGGTGACTGCCTGGAGATGGATGTGGCCTAGCCGAGTTTTGCGGCTGGACTAACGTTGGAGGGTGGGGGAAGGGGCAAGGACTGCCACCATTGTGGGGAGGAAGCCCCGGATGGCCCTAATGGACATGGCCTCGGCCTGCTTGCTCATCCATAGGGGGCTGGTAAAGTCACACAGGCTTATCCCTGGGGTGAGGTCGATGAAATTTGAGTACGTCATGAGGATAGGAAGCACTGCCCAATGGACCAGGTGCCCCTGGAAGCATGGAGCAGGTTTTCCTGGAAACAGGTCGGGGTAGTGGAGGGGTTACTGTACCCAGTGGTACTGGGGACTGGTTCCCAAAAGGGAAAGGAGGTAAAGGGAGGAGACTCCTGGGAGGAAAAAAGAGAGGGACCCCAAAGAAGGGAGGGGCGCCCCCTACCCTAGTGGACCCCAGGAAGGGGGAGGACCAAAGTCCTCAGGAGAGAACAGAGGAAAACCCTAGACAACAGAGTCCGAATGAGTAAGAAAAGGGAGTCGAGGAGGAGGGGCCAAAGGAGTGCCCCAAAATAGAGCCCCCAGACAAAGAGACCCAGACCCCAATGAACAGGTTGGAGGAACCTTTGGCCCTTGGTGTCCTGGGAGAAGTCTTGGCTGACCCTGATCCCCTGCTGGAGGGAAAGTGGGAGAAGCAGGGGGGCCAAACCTGGGGAGGTGATTGGTGTGGTGACCTGTGGGTGGTGGCAGAGCGGTGGGGCCATCCACCCCCTACACAGTGTATGTTCTGTGGGTGGGGGATGAACGAACCTGCAAGAAGGACCCTGGGGAGCACCCAGTGGGAGGCAAGAGACTCCCCTGGAGTAACCCCACTGGCAAAGGAGGAGAGGCCTGGGATGGACCAACCTAGTGGTTACCTAAGGGGAGAGGTGTGTGACAGGGTGCTGGGCACGAAGAGCATAATCAGCCTCTTGTCACACCAGAATGGACTGGGGCTGGCTGAATAGCCCTGCCTGCTTGGCAACTAGAAACAGCTGCTAGCCTAATTAACTGGGGGCTATAAAGGCTTGTGTGTGGGGGAGAAAGGCCAAAGGCTGAGAGGGGCTGGTGAAGTCTGGCTATAAAATCCTGCACATAGAGAGTAAGCTGGTGGTGTGAAAGAACTATAAATAAAATACATGGGTGATTGTATCAACTTAAGGCACCCCTGATTGGTCTTGTGAGGGCAGCAGGGGCAGAAGCAAGAGGGGCCCAGCAGCATCTCGCTACGTGCAGCCATCCCATTGATTGAGATAGCTTTAAGGAGCATACAGTATGGCACTTCCTATGCTCATGTATGTGACGACTGTGCAATGATTTGTTGAGAATGTGTGCGCTCCGAGATTATCTAGCTGAAATAGTGTGACCGAGATAACATTTCACATTCACAGGGCTCTAAGAGCTGAGCAGAGGGCAGTAGTGAAATGCTGCTGTATCACTGCTCTTGTTTCAAAATGCAAGTGTAGTAAACATGTTGTAGTTGTACAGCTATTTTTTGTGTCCATGCCAATGTTCTGTGTTGGGTTAGTGATGGCTTTTCCTTACACCTGCTGGTTATAATACTAATCTAAGCTCCTTTTGTAAGTTACACTACACTTAGCTTTATCTTATTGTATGCACATGGGAGAGGGGTGTGTAAATCAGGGCAGGATTTGGCCAGCGATTTTTTTGAGAATGGATTGATTGAGTAGAGAGAAGTAGTTTATTCTGGCCAGTTCCCTGTCCATTTTCAGACATACTCTCTGTTTTTCAGAACAATTAAGGTCCATGAGTTGTGCATACCTTTCTCTGCAAGAACAGAATATTGTTGGCTCTTTCCATATTTTTTTATTAATTTCAGACCCCTGAAGAAGAAACACTTCAAAAGGTAGATCAAATGGGAGTTGCTATGAAAGCAATAGGTTTCTTTGTAAATATATTTGTGCTGCATGAAGAAAGCAAGACAGCCGTGAAGTATTTCCAGTGGAGTTTTCTGATGATGTAAGTTCTACATTTTCCTAATCAGAATGGGATGCATTATCAAACCCTTTTACCCAGTTACAAAGACTAAATTCCTTATGGTAGCAGGAACAGTGGGCCTTGTTATGGCTACGGATAAGACAATAAAGATTCTAGAAGGGCCTTCCTAGTGTGAAATATTATTTTAAGAAAACCCAAGGGAAGTGAGGACTTATTTTCATCTCCACAAAAACAATATAACATGCTGCATTTGGCAAGCAAATCTTTGAAGATGGATAGGGCAGCATCTTTAGGAGGGCAACAAAACTTCCTCCATTTACATTGCAAACCACCTTCCCTTTACACTGCCAGCCCACTCCCAAGGTCAACCCCCCCATCCCCGCCCCCCAAGATCTCCTTGTATCCAGGCACTGCTTTGTGCTCAGTGCTTCTACTTCCCTACTTCTAGTAGGACTATCCAGCAATTAACAACTTGTGGCTGGATCATGCCAGCTGACTTGGGCTTATGGATCTCAGGCTGTGGGCCTATTTAATTGCAATGTAGACAGCCAGGCTCAGGCTAGAGCCCAGGCTCTAGGATCCTGTGACATGGTCCCCCTTTATCTTCTCACTTGTGTCATCTCTAATAGCAGTGTTACACTCACTCCACTGAAAGCTCATTCAGTCAATTACCTGCCGCCTAGCAGGTGAGAAGCTTCCTGTCTTGCTGTTTCTAGGTGCTCTCAATCAGTCGCCCTTCCACTTTGTTCTCTTCAGAGGTCCCAAATTTTCTGTCTCTCCAGAAACAGAAGTGTTGCTGCTTGGGTTCATTTTGCATGGGGGAATCTATCAGATGCTAGAATGAGGGCAAAGACCAGAAAATTGTCCAATTCACGCTGTAGAGAAATGTTAGCTTGCATATGCGCTATGCTCTTAGCACTCCGGTTTGTTTAATTGAAAAAAATTGCTCTGAGATTCATAGCATGTTCTTTACAGGATATATAGGTTGGAACACTCCGACACAGCAATCTGCTGTTGCCTCAGTGCTGTATCCATATTCATTAAGGTATAATGAATCTATTAATTGAATATGTAAGTTCAGTTAATTAGATATAAGACTTATTCCTTTAGTTTAAAGGGTAATAATAAAAAATTTAAACTGGCAAACCAGATTGAACAATTAGAAATGATAAATGTGAACTGGAAAGTGCAATATTCCAATATGAATTAGCTAATTGCATCCGTTCATTAGGTGATATACATTAGCAGAAAGGTCAGTCCATTTGAGGCTTGATGTGTTTTTCAAATAGTAAATTCAAAAAAGCAAATTGAAGAGAAGTTCAAAGTAGGACGGTACGTTATATATGTCGCTCAGCATAGAGTATGTGGAACCAAAAGCACACCTGGCACAACTGCATAGATGTTAGCACACACTTTATAGAGCACTGATCCAAGACACTGCACTTTGTCACCATCCCTATCTGAGGTTTAGTGATGCTCAGCTGACAGCAGTTGGCCAGATTGTGCATGTAGCTCTTCGCCTGCTAGGCAGACAGAGGACACCCACATGGGCGGCTATGGCCTCAGGCAGATCTCAGGAAACCTTCAAATGTTGAGGCTACTCCTTGTGCACATTCCATAGGGGGTAACATCAGCCCCCAGCAGACCAGACTAGTGGTAAATCTGTGCTGGGAACATTATGTTTAAACCATAGATTAAAAAAGATAAAACCAAACTTTGCAACTGACCCATTTCTAATATGGGCCAAACCAAAACCACAGACCCCAACCCCTGCAGACTCTTTCTGCTTGCACCCATCTATGGGTTTATAGGTAACTGAATAATTTGTGGCTTGACTAAAATCCTGACTGTAGGCTTAGAATCAGATTAACTGCAGCAGCGAGGAATAGATCTGTGCAGCATGAAATGGACACTATCACAGGTTTGAAAGCTGATCCATTGGTCTCATTTACAGTAAATAGTATATCAAATCTAGTTTTTGTCATTGGTAGTTTCTGGACTTCCAATGGTCAGGAATCATTGCTGATGATTGACATCACCATCTTTTTTGGATTCTATATTGAAACCATTAGTGTAAAAAGTAAATCAAAATATAAGTATGGTTTTGTAGTATTTGTAGAACTTATGACAGATCTAAAAATCCTCATTAAGTAATTACCACTACAGATGTGTAATATTCAGACACTGGATCCTTTTTGGTATGTAGAATCTTTTTATAGTGAATTAATATTTCTCTGTAAAATCCCTGTAGTAAGTTTTAGGACTGTACTTTTATCTGGAGTAAGTATCGAGATCATTTTGCATGCAACTTGAGGAATGGAATTCTTAAAATATTTCAAACAATAAACCTCTCTCAAATCATCAGGCTTGGAGACATTTAAAGAAGTGATTCAATTAACTTGGGGGGGGGGGATGGAGAAGTGCTATAATGTGTGATTTATTTTTGCAGATAAATTACAATACCAGTATCTGTGGAAGAGCATTTGCTGCCATCATGGCCAGTAATGAAAATACCAGGCAATTAATATGAGACACTTGAGGCTGAAGCATTGACTCCATGAAGTTCAAATTTTAAAGTGGAAATTTGATCAGAAAATAGACTTAGTGGAAGTGGCTTTTTGGTCCTTATTTATTCTCCAGTTCTAATTACGAAGCATATTTGATCAATTTTCCAAGTTAATTGTTTTCAAACTACCAAAATGTAAATGGAAACCAATCAGCCTATATTCTTTCTTACTTTGCAAGTACATCAACACAAAGCATTACCTACAACTAACAGCCTGGAATTAGAGTTTTGCTGTCAATTTGGTTGATGAGTTTGTTCTGCTCTTATGCACCTATACTGAATCAGTGCAAGGATAGGAAAAAAAGTAAAATTATTTTCCTGGAAAACAAAGTGCAGCACTATACAACATTGTTTTTATAATGCTTTATGCAAACTGAATCCCCAAAGCTTTATGGAGTTAAATGACATAATTACAAAGTAGGGGGAGCAGGTGAGAAATATGAAGAGATAAGATATTTGCAGATAAGACTTGAAATGAGAGAGAGATTTAATGAGGCAGGTTATTCAAGATGGCAAGAGCTGCAGAGGAAAAGGGTCTCACACCCACAGTGGTGACACCGGCATGAAGGAAGTCCATAAAACAGGCTTATATCAATCTATGGAAGGCTTTGAAAACAAGGTCTGTTTTCAACTGGGTCCTGAAATGAATGGGGAGCTAGTAGAGTCGTGAGGGGTTTATCATTCTTTTTACTGATTTTTATAAAGAAACAGACAATGTAAAATACAAAAAGGTAAATGACTTACAGCTTGTATATGTTTACAAATACCAAGCAGAGTTGTTTGAGTAGCAGAGTGATGTAATCAGGCTCCTTTGTGTGTCTGAAAGGGTGGTGATAAACAGTCTGGAGCTGCTAGGGGAGTCTAGGAGAAGCCATTGGGTATAGAAATAGTCCAGGACCAAGGAGATGAAGGCATAGACAAGAAACTCAACAGCCATGGAGGTGAAGCAATGCCTATAAATGCCAGTGGTGGGTCAGCATTTACATACCCTTTGTTATTTTCTAATAATAGTGGAATACTATTACATATTTTTGTATAAAATACTTAGTGGGCTTTAAGTGAACAAAATCTAAGATGACCAGGAGCTCAAGTGGATAATGATATTAATGAAACTCCTGTCAGAATAATGCCCAACTACAAATCCTTCACATTGCCTAAGATTTGGTAGGTTTGCTTAGTTATTTTCTGTATGAGCTAGACTCTCAGGACATATGAGTAGAGCCCTACCAAATTCATGGTCCATTTTGGTCAATTTCACGGTCACAGGATTTTAAAAATCATAAATTTCATGATTTCAGCTATTTAAATCTGAAATGTCATGGTGCTGTAATTGTAGGGGTCCTGACACAAAAAGGAGTTGTGAAGGCGGTCTCAAAGTTATTGAAGGGGGAGTGTGGTTCCGCTGCCCTTACTTCTGCACTGCTGCTGGCGGCAGAGCTGCCTTTAGAGCTGGGCAGCTGGAGACCAGCGGCTACTGGCTGGAATCCCTGCTCTGCAGGCAGTGCTCCACCCAGCAGCAGCACAGAAGTAAGGCTGGCATGGTATGATAGTGTGACCCTTACTTCTGCGCTGTTGCCTGCATTTCTGGGCCCTCAGTAAGCAGCCGCCACTCTCCAGCTGCCCAGCTCTGAAGGCAGCAGTGCAAAAATAAGGTGGCATGGTATGATATTGCCACCTTTACTTCTGCATGGCTGCTGGCAGGGTGTCACCTAGCTCTTAAGGCAGAACAGAAGTAAAGATGGCAATACCATGACTCCCTAAAATAAATTTGCGATCCCCTTACAACTCCCTTTGGGTTAAGACCTCCAGTTTGAGAAATGCTGTTCTCCCTTGTGAAATCTGTATAGTATAGGGTAAAAGCACACAAAAGATTTCATGGTCTGTGATGCGTTTTTCTTGTCTGTGAATTTGCTGGGTCCTACATATGAGTGATGGTTAGCATGAGAACATAAATGACTCTCTGCCACCCTGATCCTGAAGACAACCTGGTGCTGGGTTGGTCCCTTTGGGACTGCTTTGCCAGCCCAGGATCTTTGCAGCACTGATTACTCTACCCACACCTCCTCTCAGCCCTAACATTCCCTGGGAGTGGAGGAGTAGTGGCACAGAGCTGCTATGCTGGCATTATGCCTGGGATTTCTTTGCATGAGCGATCATCAGAGGCCCAGTTAGGGAAACATTCCAGTTGCTTTCTGGACCATTGATGGCCCCCTACACCTTTTGAGTAGTTTTACTTTCTAATGGTTCACACTTGCTGACAGTAATTTGCGCTGTTGTTGCTTCTGGTACAGCACAGGTCTAAGGCCCCGTCTACACTGGCAAGTTTGTGCACAGTAAACCAGCTTTGAGTGCTGTTAACTCCTGAGGTGTAGATGCTGCCAAGCCACTTACTGCACAGAAACTGCACAGATGCAGCACTCTGAAGAAACCACCCCGAGGAGAGGCATTCAGCTTTCTGTGCCGGGGCTACAGGGCTGCGGTGCCAATGTAGACACCGTGGTGATTACAGCGCTGCAACTGGCCTCTGGGAGGTGTCTCACAAGGCCTGTTCTCACCTCTCTGGCCATCGGTTTGAACTCTACTGCCCTGCCCTCAGGTGACCAACTGTCAGCCCCACCCCATACATTCCTTTGCAAATTTGAAAGTCCCCATCCTGTTTGCTTGGTGATGCGTGCAGTGGTCTCAGCGATCCCCTGCTTGGAGCAATGCTGAGCTGCTAGACCTCACTGGCATTTGGGGAGAGGAGGCAGTGCAGTCACAGCTGTGCTCCAGCCGTCAGAATTATGATACCTACGGACAGATTTCTAGATGCATGATAGAAAGTGGCTATGACCAGGACACACTACAGGGAAGGGTCAAAGTGAAGGAGCTGCGAAACACCTACCACAAGGCACAGGAATCAAACTGCCGCTCTTGTGCTGCGCCCACGAGCTGCCGGTTCTACAAAGAGCTGGACGTGATACTCGGTGGCAACCCCTCCTCCACTGTGAAGGACCCTGTGGATACTTCGTTGACTTGCATGCCAGTCGAGTGGACCGAGCCAGGAGGAGGCAATCTTCGACAAAGAGAAGGAGAGGGAACCCAGAGGGAATGACTCGGAGGCCAGAGATGCATGCAGTCAGGAGCTCTTTTCTACCCCAGAGGAGCCTAGCCAGTCACAGCAGTTGGAGCTTGGCAAAGCACAAACAAGAGAGGAGGCCCCTGGTAAGTAGATCTGATTTGGGGAATTGCTGAAGCGAGTTGTTGGGGGCAGGAGGGTTGCAGAAATCAGGCTTGTCTCCCACTTCATCCTTAGCCTGAGCAGCGGAGTAGGCTGTTGATACACTCCCTCACTTTACAGGAATCTCCCTCAGAGATCCCCAGGAAACTCTCCTGGAGATGCTGGGCAAGCCACTGCTCCAGGTTCCTCAGCAAAGCTGCTTTGTTTCTTGCCCCATTAATGATAACTTTCCCACTCCAATTTGCCATGACGGGTGAGGGGACCATTGCTGCACACAGGCTAGCTGTATAGGTGCTGTATAGGTGCCAGGGCAGAAACCACAGGCTTGAAGAAGACCCTCCCTTGATTCCCTGCTCACCCTCAGCAGCAAGATATCTTCCATAATGATCACTCCTGTAGAAAGTGTGGAGACAGGAATGATTATCAGGCCCACCCTACAGTGCTGGCTCTCCTCAAATGCCCAAGAGCCACGTACCCATTGTACAGCAATGTCCTGGAACAGTGATTTACCTTGCCCCTGTGGCTACTCACCATTTTGGGGGTCTTGTGGCTCATGTGTGCTTCCCTGGGGTCATCCAGTTAGTGACAGCTGTGTGACTACTGGCTGTGTTTTAAAGCACAAACAATGTTGTCTGTATTGCAAACAATACTGCTTCTGTAAAATGTTGCATTTAAACTTCATAGAGATGGCAGGGCTTCTCCGGCCGTGCTGTTGCCAGAGCCGGCCAGCAGGCGCCACTTCCGCGCTGCCCTGCCGCTGCCACCGCACAGCTGCTCCGGCTATGCTATTGGCAGCGCCGGCCGGCTGCCCCACGGCTCCTCTGGCTGTGCTGCCAGCAGCGCCGGCCAGCAGGTGCTGCTTCCGCGCCTGCCGCCCTGAGGGGAAGCAGCTGCTTCCACTGAACCCCGCTAGCTACGCTACTGGCGTGAGGTTATGATGCACTCTGCCACTGAGAAAAAAGAACTGAAGGAGTGGCGGGACAACGAGAAGAGGGACCGAAAGGAGAATGTGTCACACCAGAAAGAAGCCACAGAACATCTCTTAACAGTCAGGGGCAGCTCTAGGGATTTTGCCGCCCCAAGCACGGCAGGCAGGCTGCCTCTTGCGGTTTGCCTGCGGAGGGTCTGCTGGTCCCGGGGCTTCGGCAGACCCTCCGCAGGCAAACCACGAGAGGCAGCCTGCCTGCCGCCCTTGCGGTGCCAGCATAGCGCCCCCCGCGGCTTGCCATCCCAAGCACGCGCTGGAGCCGCCCTTGTTAACAGTTATGCAGAGCCAAGCAGACATGCTCCAGGCGATACTAGCTCTTCAAATTGAGCAGCTCCATGCCCGTCCTCCCCTGCAGCCTCTGTCTCAAAACTCTTTCCCATGTGCCCCACACACACACCGCCAACACACTATAATCAACCTTCTGGCTCCACTCTCTACCCGCAGCATTCCATTCCTCTCTCCTCACAGTCCAGCAGTGTGGACTCTCACTACCCACTGCACTCAGCACCCATTGCTCTGCAGCTTGGCCCTGCTGAAGTCCAGCACCTGCTGAATCGTACTCCAAAGGAGAAGGTTGGGTATGATCCTTGTACATACACAAATCTGTAGTCGGTCCGGGACCCTTCCTCCTCTTGATACCTTCCTTTGCCCCATCACCCTCCCTGCTGATGATTTTTTTCATTTGACTCTCTTCTCTGGTTGTTGTCTTTCAATAAAATAATTGTATTTGTTTGAAAGCAATCTTTATTCTATTAAGTGAAAGCAAAAACAGCACTGCAAAGCAACATACAATTAAGTTAAGGTCCCTTCTTGCATCGTGTGCACCAATCACCTCCTAGCATTACAAGCACTGCAATCCCAAGCATAGCAACAAATATTAGTGGCTTTCAGCTTCAAATTGCTCTCTCAAAGCACCCCTGATCCTTATGGCCCCACACTGTGCCCCTCTAATAGCCCTGGTCTCTGTCTGTTCAAACTCAGCCTCCAGGCACTGAGCCTCCGTGGTGCAGCCCTGAGTGAAGCTTTCAGCCTTCCCTTCACAAATATTATGGAGCATTCAGCATGCGGTTATAAGCACATGGATATTGCCATTGGCCATGTCCAGCTTCCCATACAGGCATCACCAGAGGGCTTTTAAATGACCAAAAGCACACTCCACAGTCATTCTGCACTTGCTTAGCCTGTTGTTGAACTGCTCCTTGCTGCTGTCAAGTTACCCCGTGTATGGCTTCATGAGCCACAGCATTAAGCGGTAGTCTCTCAGGATCACAATGGGCATTTGACTTCCCCCGTGGTGATCTTCTGGTCAGAGAGAAAGTCCCTGCTTGCAGCTTCTTGAACAGGCCAGTGTTCCAAAAGATGCATGTGTCATGCACCTTTCCGGACCAGCTTGCGTTAGTGTCTGTGAAACGCCCATAGTGATCCACAAGCACCTGGAGAACCATTGAGAAATACTCCTTTCAATTAATGTACTCGATGGCTAGGTGGTCTGGTGCCAGAATTGGAATGTGTGTGCCATCGATCACCGCTCTGCAGTTAGGGAAGCCCATTTGTGCAAAGCCATACACAATGTCACGCACATTGCCCAGAGTCAGGATGCGAATAATGGCCCTGCACACTTCCATCAACATGACTCCAACGGTCGACTTTCCCACTCTGAACTGGTTAGCAACTGATCGGTAGCAGTCTGGAGTAACCAGCTTCCACAGTGCAATCACCATGTGCTTCTCCAATGGCAGGGCAGCTCTCATTCTCGTGTCCTTGCACCGCAGGGCTGGGGCGAGCTTGTCACACAGTCCCATGAATGTGGCTTTCCTCATGCAAAAGTTCTGCAGCCACTGCTCGTCATCCCAGACATGCATCACAATGTGGTCCCACCACTCAGTGCTTGTTTCCCGAGTCCAAAAACGGCATTCCACTGTGGTCAGCACCTCCATGAATACCGCAAGTAATCTCGTATCGTAGCTACTACGCATGGCGAGATCAGCGTCACACTCCTCTTGACTTCGTAGTTTAATGAATAACTCCACTGCTACTTGTGATATGTTGGTCAGTGCGAGCAGCATACTGGTCAACAGCTCGGGTTCCATTCCTGCAGCCCGAAAGAGGCAGGGCAGGACGTGCAGTACACAAACTGTTGAAAGATGGTTCCAAATGAGGACGGAAGCACAGGGATTGCTGGGATGTGAAGCAATGCATCATGGAGCATTGGGACAGGACCCAGGATGCCCTGCGAAAGAGGTGCTCTCTGGGATAGCTGTCCAGAATGCACCACTCTGAATAGCGCTGCAAGTGTGAACATGCTATTGCGCAAGCAGCTGTCAATGTGAACCAGCAACAGCGGTTTCTCTTCGGTGCTCTCTGAGCGGTGCTGTAACTGCCGGCACTGTAGCTTTGCAAGTGTAGGTGTGCCCTAATACCTAACCCTTGGAGGGGTGAGCCCATTACACTGCAATGGCCAAACCTGGAAGGTGCTGAGCGGGAATGCAATAGGTAGCAAAGGTGGGATCCATGAAAGTATTTAAGCCCATAAAACCCAGACTTAGGTGTTTTAGTCCCTGTTTTAGGTACCCAGGGCCCAGTTTTGGCTCCACTGTGACCCATCAAACTCCTGCCAGAGCCTGTAGACACCTAAACTCACTCTGTGCCTTAAGTTTCTCAGGGTAAAAGTTCCCTAAGCACCTATGTTTCTGGCTCTGGGCATGCCTCTGCTACATCTCTATAACCGTCCAGATACTTGGCTCCCACCTAACCTCCAGAGCAATCCATGGACCAGGGGTCCACAGGCATTTGGTTGCATAAGTCATGTGTGAGGCCCACCTGGATCTGGTGCTTAGAGGGCACTTACAGGATTGGGTCCCATTCAAAATCTGGCTGGAGGAGGTGGTGCTGGTGCCCATCTTATAACTTTTCGCTTGGTAGTTAGAGCATTCACCTGGGATGGGGGAAACCCAGGTTCAATTCCCCTCTCTCCCTGAGGGGGAGAAAAGAACAGGGGTCTCCCAGCTCTAGGAAAGTGCTCTAACCACTGAGCTATGGGATATTCTGATGTGGGGGACCCTCAGTATCTCTTGTTCCACTGTGGGTAAATGACAGTGTGATTGGAGCAGGGGGACTGGACCCCAGGCTTTCCTACCTGCCGGGGGGAGGGTACCCAAACCACTGGGCCACAGAGTCATTCTAATCCTCTTGCTCTCACCCAGTGGCTGTGTATTTATTTATCCACAGTGGAACAGTCCGTGGGCCAGAGAGAGAGGCACAGTGGGGAACTGAAGCTGGATCTCCTCTATCCCAGATGAGTGCTCTAACTACTCGGCTAAAAATTACATGGTGGGCACCACTGCCTCCTCCTGTTCCTTGTGGAGTGAGGCAGGTGTCTAAGTCATTCCTACAAGAAACACCTCAGGTGCCTAAGGTGTCTAACTCCAGGCAGTGGGTTCCTGTTCGTGGATCACTAGGCATGGATAGACACCTCCCTGCAGCCTGGACTGAGGCCTGGTCTACACTGCGGGGCGGGGCAGGGGAGGGATCGATTCTAAGTTATGCAACTTCAGCTATGTGAATAACGTAGCTGAAGTCAACATACTCAGATCTACTTACCGTAGTGTCTTCACTGTGGTAAGTCGACAGCTGACGCGCCCCCGTCAACTCCACCTATGCTTCTCGCTCCGGTGGAGTACCAGAGTCCACGGGAGAGCGCTCAGCGGTCGATTTATCGTGTCTAGACTAGATGCGATAAATCGACCCCTGCTGGATTGATCGCAGCCCATTGATCCAGCGTGTAATGTAGACATGCCCCTGGCTTTGTGGCACAGTGGTGTTGCTGGATTTTGTGTGTGTCATGATGCTCAGTTTGCAATGCCTAAGTCCCTTCCTGGATGCCACCCTAAGACACTAGGCAGTAAGAGTCCCAACTTGCTAATGTAAAGGATGTTTGTGAAGTTTCATTTATTAGAAGTAACAGTAACCATTGCATTCTGGGAATACTGACCTCTGCCATGTGACAAGGGACTGTTTGTAACTCTAATCCTTGACTCTTGGCTGTCACACCTTTATTACATTTGGGTCAGGAAATATACTGCTTCCCATGCCAGAGCACTCAATCCTGTGCCCTGTGTTACTGTCAAACACCTTTATTTCTGATCTTTGGCAGATGGCATTTATATAAGTGATGCCACTTATTTGACTATGAACAGCATAATTTGAAAATAGGGCATTAAGGTTTGGAAATGGAGTCAATTTTTTTTTCTAAATATTACCTATCTTTTAGATCCACCTGAGCAGAACCGATAATAAAGAAGAATTGTGACAATTACAGAATAAATTTGTTATTGGCTAGATACTAACCTAAATCCTTCCCTTGAAAATAAGAGAGACAATTACTCAGGTCTTTCTCCATTTTGCCAATGACTATTTCTTTACAAAGTGTGGAGGGACCGTAATATCTTTGTCTTTACAACCTGACACAGAACAAATTTGTTTCCAGATTAAGTGATTTGAAGTTGCTATCTAAATAGGTGTTTAATTAAAATCCATTCACACGGAAGAAAATAAAACAGACTGATTTAATTACCGGTTTACTTAGCACTCCCACTCAGAAAAAGAATTGAAGTTGCAAGAGTTCAGTAAAATATTGGCATTTGTGGAACTCCTCAGGTTTAAGCACAGATGGTTGTTTTTTTCCTTTACCATGCAATATAGTTTTTATTAGAATTATTTTGTTCTCCCATGAGAAAGCAAATCAAGTTTAGTTCTATATTCATTTCTATGTATTTATTGCGATAGCACCCAAAACGTGGTAGGTACAGACACATAAGGAGACAGAGTCCCTGCCCTGAAAGATTACACTCAAGAAGAAATATTTGTATTACCTTAGTGGGGGCTGAACCTATAATATTATAATCAAACACTCATAGTGTTGGGCTATGCTTACAACATTGTTGTTATGTCCAGTGTAGCATTTTGTATTCTAGACCTTGCTATTACTCCCATTTGGCAAAGCTTCCATTGACTTCAATGAGAGCACAACCACACTCTGTTTCAGGCCCAAATCGTTGCCTTTGCAGGAAGAGTGAACACCAGTCTTTTCTACCTCTTGTCTTGGGATCCCTATTCAACAATCTGTTCACAGGCAGTGGGCTCAGGCAGGACTAGGGTGGTGCCAGTCGTCATCCCCTCAAACCCTTTGGGGAATCCACATGAAAGGTAATGCTAGCAGCCAGCCCCTCAGCACATTAAAAGGTGGTTGGGGTCTAGGGTCTGTGTGATAGACAGAGGAGCCTCTAGAAACAAGGGGCACAGGATCTGTACTGCCGTGGAGCTGGAGGAAGCTGGGAGGTAGTGCAAAGGCACCGGGCCTCTGTGCAGACTGTCCCAACCCAGACTGAGCAGCATCTAAGCAGGTTTTCTCACTTCAGTTAGTGAGTGTCTTCTGACTTAATCTCCAGCAGCCTGTATTGCTTAAGAATTAAAAAGCCACACCGCCTCTCTCTCTCAAATCTTAGCCAATAAAACCCCCCTAAATACAAATCCTACCGAGTTTCACTCATTTAGGGGGAAGAGTCCCTCCTTTGGTTAATTTTAAGGCAGTTTATGGAATATATCACTCATGATAAAGCGCTGGCTCTGTGGTTTCAGTGTGGCATTATAAACTGCATTGCTAAATTTTTGAAATCACTCGTTCAAATTGTCACAGCTTGACAGTCCTGCCTATCCTATAAAAAACACAAAATTATGAAGCCATCTTCACTGGGAGGAGAATAAAGAAAAAAAAAGAAGCTAGACAAATATATTTTGACCTTCCTTTTTTGTTACCCAGCTGGAACCGCTACGGTGGGTGAATTCACAGATCAGCGCTGTGGCCTATACACCACTGAAGTCCCACTAACATGACACATACCTTTTGCAGGCTGGCTGTGGAGGAGTGAAGTTCACCTTGTGTCCTTACATAACCCCTTTTGACACTCTATATTTGTATTTGCAAATTGTCCATGAACTGTGGCCATGTTTGTACAACAAAGAGCAATAAGGATTTGTGGACTCTGCAAACGGTCCATGTAACAAAACCAGATTATATTGTTTATTCTTAGCTAATTCAATAAACAGAAATAACCTGCTCTTTTCCTGGGTGCTTTGATGTGTATTCTTTGTCCTCAGTTCCAACAGAGGGCGATAGTTCTGCGGCGGGAGCTGACTATGGATATGAGCCACGTGGCCCAGCAGAGGGCAGCAGGCTAACAGAAGATGTTGCTGTCTGTACCCAGGTATCTGCTGCCGGCCTCTTTCTTCGGAGGATATTTGGTTTGCATTTATCACTGTCACACCCTGCGATCCAGCCTCTTTGATGTAAGCGGCCGCAAAAAGGCGAGGCAATTTTGAGAAAATCGGTACATGCTGAGAATAAAGCTGGGAGGGATAGAAGGGAAAAAACACCAGGACCTGTTTACTCTGGTTCCCAAATTGCAGCAGCCTGTGAGACCAATGCAAGAAGAGGCAGGGTCCCTTTTCTGCAAAAGTATATGATGGGGAAGTGGAGATCCGTTTGGTTAGATCGCTTGAAGGGGAGGGAGAAAGGAGGAGAAATAAAATAATTAGCAGATGAGAACAAGGGGCTGGGTTGTGCAAGGAAACCCCTTTCCTGTAGTGGGGTGTGATGCAGGTGGGGCAAGGGGAGCAGACCTCCATCTAGAAACAGATCAGGAGGGAAGCCAGTTCTAAAGAAACTTTGGGAGTGTGCCCTGTTGTCCCTCTAATATCCTGCCACCAACATGGCCACAAGTTGTATGATGTAATATCTGCCTCTTGGTCCAACTCCTGTTGACCAGAGACAAAAGCTTTCCAGCTTACACAGAGGGAAGAGCTCTGTGTCAGCGCCAAGCGTGTCTCTCCTCAACAGGAGTTGGACTAATAAAAGCTATTACCTTACCCCACCTTTGCTAAGGGCAGGGCAGTGTGGGAAGAGGGGGCTGTTTCCTAGTAAAGAGGCAGGACTACCAGCATCTTCACTGGTATCAATTCCCCTACATTCTCCTAAGGTGGAAACAAAACGTGTGTCAGCGCGCGTCTGTGCTGTGCCCCTCGGGGGGTGCTTTTGTGTCTGTGAATATAAAAATAGTGTATGTATCTGTGTGTGTATGTCTCTGGGTCTCTGTGCGTATCTCCGTGTATATCTGTCGGTGTATATTTGTGGGTCTGAGTATAAGTGTGTGTCTCTGTTTATCCGTCGGTATATATATCCATGCCTCTCTGTGTGGGTCTGTCTGTCGGGGTGTATCTCTGGGTATGAGTATTTCTCTCTGTCTCTACCTGTTGATGTGTATCTGTGTCTCTCTGTGTGGGTCTGTCTGTCGGGGTGTATCTCTGGGTATGAGTATCTGTGTGTCTCTGTATATCTGTCGAAGAGTATCTGTGTGTACATCCGTGTCTGTGTGGGTCTGTCTGTTTGGGGTGTATCTCTGCGTGTGTGTGTGTGTGTGTGTGTGTGTGTGTGTGTGTGTGTGTCCCGCTGCCTGCCTGGCTGTAGCTGTGTGTGTCCGTGTGCCTGGCTGGCTCTCCCTGCCCTACCCCGGCCGGGGACTGAGCTGCTGCTCGGCGCTCTGGGCTGGGAGGGAAGCTGCTGTTGGCACAGGGCTGAGCCTGTCCCGCGGAGCTGGACCAGCAGCTGCTCCGGCCCCGGGCTGTGGGAAATATTCCCCCGGCTGTGCGGGCTGCTCCGGGCCGGGAGCGCGGTGTCCTGTGCACAGGGGTGGCCCGGCCCTTGGGGATCCTGGGAGGGGGGTCTCCCCTGGCGCGGGTCTCCGCTGAGCCGTGCCTGCCCCCGGGGGTGGGGGCTGCCCCGCTGGGGCCGGGGCTCGTATCGCTCTGTCCGCCCCCCCTTGGCAGAGCGGCTCTAATGAGGTTCCCAAGTGCCCCCTGCGGCCGGGCGGCGGAGAGCCTGTGCGCCCCTCAGAAACCCGCTTTGATTTCCGCCGGGCTGCACCTAGCGCCCGGCTGCTAATGCTCCTGCCATAGCGCATTTCCCCCGGCATCCGAGCGCGCTTCGCCTGGGTGCCCAGCTGCTGGCTACCCGGCCCATGGGGGAGAGCCGGGTGAGCCCGCTCCCGCTCCAGCCTTGGCCGAGAGAAGAGACCTGTTGAGCGCTGATCTCCTGCGGTGTCTGCCAGCCTGGGGCTGAGGCTGAGCGGCTCATGGAAAGAAAGAGCATTTTAATTCTATCAGCCTAGGTAGGATGGACCTGCCCCCCTGCCTCTGCCCTCATGGCCAATAAGAAGAGACCCGGCTTGACACCTGCCTATATACAGAGGACGGGAGCAAAATCTTCAGCACTGATCTGTGCAAGGGGGGGGGTGGGGGGAGGAAAAAAAAGAAAGGGGGGGGAAAGCCCAGGTCAGATAAGGGGGAACGTTTGTACTATAAAACCCCCAAAGACTATGACTTCCAGTAAAATTGAGATGCCAGGAGAGGTGAAGGCAGACCCTGCAGCTCTGATGGCATCTCTGCATCTGCTGCCTTCTCCCACTCTCAACCTTGAAATCAAATACACCAAGGTAAGTTGTGTTCGTTTATTCTGGCAGGGAGCTCACAGCTTTCCCCCCAGAAGAGGGATTTTGCTTAACATCGGTTCCAATCTGCCCTAACCGACTTCAGTGCAGAGATAAAAAACTGCCTTGAAACACTAATAAAGGAAACGGATTGTTGTAGCCCTGTAACCATCTGGAAAGCCAAAGGATAATAGACAAGCAAATGAGATTTGCTGAGGTTGGCTGTACCATTTCTATGCTTCTTTAAATGTTGTTTTCCACAAAATTGCTCATTTTTTTTCAGTGTAGCCGTCAGTGCTTCCCTTGTATATTTCAGTTGCTCCTGATGGAAATCAGAGAAACTTACATATACTTATACTTCTCAATCAGAAAATAAACGTTTTCTTTCTTGAAATGGTCCATGTACCCTTGGGACTTTTTTACAATTCCTGGAGGGCTCTTAATCCTACCAGGTTGTTACAGCCTTGAAACAGGTCTCTTGACTAACTTCCTCAATATCTGAGTATGCCCTTGAAATGACATTGTTTAGAGGGAAAATTATCTTAATATTTAAGACATATAGTGTCATATTATATTTTCATTAAGAATTATCCAGTTGGTTCACTGTAGATACATAACTCAGGATTTCTATATTACATTATAGAACTGAACAGTTTCCAGAGGCTAAAACAGGCTTTTAGACCAGTCGCTTGTAAATGCAAGTTCAATTTTTAAATTCGTTTTTATGTTTTGAATCTTTACACCTTTAGTACCTTGAACTGAAGTATGTTTTCATTTGTGCTGGAGAAATATCAAATGCATTGTATGAATAGATTTCAATGTTTAAGATTTTATTCCTAATTACTGAGTAACTTAATAGGAAAAGAAAACACATGGACATTAGAAAAAGGCGATAACATTTTTATCTACTGGAAATACACCTTCAAGTGTCTTAGTGCTGATAGGAAACCCATGTTGGCCAATCCGTTGTAATATTTTCTTTCCAATTATCACTTTAAAACCTTTTTTGTCTTTTTTTTTTGAAGCTAGTGCCAAAACGAATTTGTTCTATAATTTGTTAGTTTCTCCATGTTTTAGAAGAATGTTTGAGGGGAAACTCAACTACTTTAGCCTTCATAATTTTTTAATGAGAAATGAGAGATACAAATTAAGAGTGTGTATATTTGTTTGTTTATAATTTTCCAGAAGGTAATTTAAATGAAAATAGAAAAATATGTGGGTGTTTGAGGGTGATTGGTGTGTCGTTGTAAGGATGATGATATTGAGCAAATATTTGGCATGAACTTTATTTACTGCTTAAAGTTATTAGTTCTTGTATTATAAAATATTAGCGATGACTCAGTTTCCTGAGGCACAAATGCAGTTTTCTTTTAATGTATGCTGTAATTTGCTCTGAATTCCATCCTCAGAAGGGAATGTAGTCTTATTTTTAAAAACTAGCCATAGCAATATATCCCCCTAGATCAGGCACTATAGAAAATGACTAATTTAATATGTAAATAATAGAGAAATGCTGGAAGAGAAACAACCAGATTCTGTCCAGACTTAAACAAGATTAATGTCCACATGTAGACAGGCTCACAGGTTTAAGGTTAAATATCTCCCCTTCTGATGACACCCACTGGAACTGCTACGTGCAAGACACTCAAGATTTTCATTGTAATTATTATTTTTTAAACCTGTCAGGTATTATGAGTACTCTGAATGATGTTGTGCTTATCCAAGACAATTTGTATAGTAATTGTATATACATTTCTCAACCTTATGCAACTGGGAAATTGGTTTAAAAATCTTTCCGAAGTACAAGGCAAACTTGTGAGTGACCATGTGCTTCTTTTTTGTTTGAAAATATTACCAAGGAATATAAACTTTAATAATTTAGAATGAAAATGCCATAATCTCAGAAGTGTGTGAAATCTGACTGATTTTAGCCTACTGGTTGAAGTAAGGGAGTTCATTTTTCAGTATTAAAGCAACAACAAAAGTGTTTTACCAGAATTTGAAATATCAGGTAACTTGCGATTGCCCTTGAAGAAAGAAGTTTGGTATAGAAAAGGTATATTTAGTATTTTATTTGGCATGTCTTCTGTCTCTGTTTTTCTGTCTGTCTCTATCTCTTTCTCCTCCCCCTCCCTTTTCTTTCTCTCTGCAGGAAAGACAAGTGATTTATAGATAATTGGAGTCTTCAATTTGGAGTCTTGTCTTGGTCAGGACTTTTATCCAGGATCCACTTTCCCACCTATTACAAAGAAAAACAATCAGAAATGAAATAATGGATTGAAACTTGATTCTTTCATTTGGGGGAGGGGTCATTTAATGTCTTAAGTGACAAACAACTTCCATAAACAATAAATAATGCTAGACTAAAGCACTTTACAAAAAAACTTGTAAAATCAGACATCTGTAAGCATTTCCAGCAGCCTCTCTCCTCTTGCTTGTTAGCTGAGACCTTTAAACACACCAGCAGCACTCAGAATTCTTGAACTCCTTATTACAGTTCTCTCTGAATGTAAAGTCTTAACCATTTGGGAGTTAATTCTTTACATAAAATAAAGGTATTCATGGGAATACAGAGAAATTAAAGTTATTTGACATTTTTTTTCTACTTAAGGATTGCATTTCTGCTGTGTTTTAAATTCTAAATTTGAAAAATGCTTAGGAAATTTTGTTAAGTCTAAAAGCTATTAGACTTCCAGGGAGCCCTAAATCAGAATCAATATAGATTTTAAAAATGTGCATTGAAAGAAAGTAACACTTTTTTACCCAGAAATTTTTAAAATAGTAAGATGTAGATTATTTTCCCAGGAAAATACCACACTCTTAAGGACCATTGAGTGACATACATAAAATAAACACTGCTTATGTTTGTGTGTTTAAAGTTGGATGTATTTCCACTAGTTAGCAATCAAATATCATAAAATTGTTTCTGAACATCATTAAATGCTAGATGTAGTGAAATGAATCAGCAGAGAATGTTTGAGTTCTATCACATATACTTTTGCTCCATGCTTTGGAACATGCACTCTGTACATTTCTTCACTGATCAGGAAGATAAAAATATTAGCGATGACTCAGTTTCCTGAGGCACAAATGCAGTTTTCTTTTAATGTATGCTGTAATTTGCTCTGAATTCCATCCTCAGAAGGGAATGTAGTCTTATTTTTAAAAACTAGTCATAGAAATATATCCCCCTAGATCAGGCACTATAGAAAATGACTAATTTAATATGTAAATAATAGAGAAATGCTGGAAGAGAAACAACCAGATTCTGTCCAGACTTAAACAAGATTAATGTCCACATGTAGACAGGCTTACAGGTTTAAGGTTAAATATCTCCCCTTCTGATGACACCCACTGGAACTGCTACGTGCAAGACACTCAAGATTTTCATTATAATTATTATTTTTTAAACCTGTTCTTCATTTCTGAGCCCCATAAAAATATGTTGGGCGGGATCATTCCCCAAGGATCACCAGAGAGGAGGGTCTTCTGCTCTTGCATAGAAGCAAAGTCATTCTACAGTTCTGCTTTTCTGCCTTCCTCATCCCCCTGCTCCAAACCTGTGGAGACCTCTGTCAGTCCATGGATCCATGTGTAGGGAGGGGGCAGGCAGGAAGGAATGCCAGGCTGATATACACCCTCTCCCTGGTAACAAGCAGTCAGTCCAGTTGTGCCATCTCCATGCTGGGAACTCCTCTAAAATGGGGTGTTCCAGGAGCATCAGATGTTGAGGGAAGCCACAGCAGTGAAGCCACGCTGTCTGGGCGTTCTGAGCATGTAGTAGAACCCTGGAGATCTGTGTGCATCTGGGGGGACTCTGCGGGCTCCAGCATCTGAACCCCCTTATCATTTGATCTGTTCTTCTATCTAGTGTTTAAAAATAGACATGGAATTATTCCAATGGAACTATTTCCCCTTGCAGTTTTCCTCCCCTAAGGCCACCTCTGGTGTTTTTTTCTGCAGGAATTCTTCATCTCTTGCTGCTGTGTAATCAACCCTGTTTTATAGATAGGACTTCTGATGTTAGGTTTTAACCAATAAAACAACCCCAATTTGGAAAAAAAAATGTGTTTATCCAATAAACACTGGAAAAATACCAGAAATGGTTACTCAATTTATGTTGACTTCACCCCTTTCCCAATGTAGTTTGTTATTATATGGGCAATATTGCTGGTCCCTGGCTTGTATCTAGATGGAGCAGTAATGGGGATTATGGGGATATGATTTCTAATGTGTTGTGCATAAATTGGTCTGTGTAGTCCCTGCTGGTGGGCACTAAAGGTTCCCTACTGCACTTTAACATAAATAGAACCTCAGAATTAGGAACACCAGAATTAGGAACTGACCAGTCAACCACACACCTCATTTGGAACCAAAAGTACACAATCAAGTGGCAGCAGAGACCCAAAAAAAGAAAAAAAAAAAGAGAGAAAAAAGAAAAGGCAAATATTGTACATTACCTTGTTAAATGTAAACTACTAAAAAAGGGTGGGGGAGTTTAAGATTTGACAAGGTAAGAAAACTCTTTCTCTGCTTGTTTCATTTAAATTAAAATGGTTAAATGCAGAATTTTTCTTCTGCATAATTAAGTTTCAAAGCTATATTAAGAATGTTGAATTGTAAACTTTTGAAAGAACCATAATGTTTTGTTCAGAATTCAGAACATTTCAGAGTTACAAACAACCTCCTTTCCCAAAGTGTACATAACTATGAGGTTCTGCTTTAGTGCCATTTGAAACAGTGCTATGTTAAAGCTCAGTAGGGAACAAATGCACTGAATGCTAAACCAACTGTTCAATAACAAGGATAAAGCTTAAACTAACACATAAGTCATTTTTATACATATAATAAAAATTAAAGTAGATCTGCTTAGTCAAGAATTTTGGGAAGTATCTCCACAAAAAATCTTCATTACAGTATTAAAGAGAAACTCCCAAAAACCTGATTTTTGGACATCTACACAGAACTCAAAAATTGCTAAAAATAAACCCTGAAAAATAAAATTAATAGATGCTGTTAAATAGAAGCCCTATGTGCAGAGCATTGTCATAGTGATTTTAATGTCACATTGACATGAAAGGACAGGGTTGGGTAGAGTGGTTTGAGCAGGAATAAAGAGCCAGGACTCCTGGGTTCCTTTCCCAGCTCTGCCATTGGCTTATGTGACTTTGAGTGAACAGCCTCATCTTTGGTGTGTTTCACTTTACCTCTGTATAATGGGGATGATAATACTCAAGTTGATGTTGAGTTCTAATTCTGGTTTGCATGGCATTTTTAGCTTGATCTTGAGCTTGAGTAAGAGATGGTAAATTAGGTCCCTTGAGATCCTCTGATAAAAGGGCTGTAACAGGATGAAGTTGCTTTATTATGAAAAGAGTGAGTATATAGTTCTATTAATGGCTCTTTGTTCAGAAAGAATTATACATTAGGATTAGGTGAATAGACTGATGGCCATATTAAACCTGTAACAGGGATCGTCTACCACTCCTAAACTATAAACTGAATTTAGGCCAGTTACAGTTCAGACAATTTAGCCAAACTGTAAACCCAGCCCTACAGTAAAGCAGTAAAATTACACAGTTTGTACTAGGGATGGGCAAGTGACTTCTGGTGAAATAAGAACTGAACAGAAACATATGAGCTTCCAAAAAAGTAAGTGTTCAGGCTTTTTATTGGTTGATACTAAATTCTCTTGCGCATCTCCACTCCGTGGCATTGCCTAGAACCCCTTTTCTGCGGGTTTTCTTGCCTGCCGGAGATTTTCAGAGTAATTTCTTGACCAAAATTCAGATTAGGGGTGGCAGGGAAGATGATTTATTTAGAATAACCTGAATGTGTTGAACTGAAGCAGAATGTTTGAAAAAATTCAGGTGAGTAGATTTCTCCCCAGCTATCTTTATCCTTTCTGGTAGCAGATCCTCTTTGGGTTGACGTGTCTTGTTTCATATAAAAAATATATCAATCTATCTGTGTAACCGACCATTATTCACTGGCTAATTTCTTGTAGATTTCTTGGCTGAAGTTGCTTTCGGGGAAGTATTTGAATGGGAAGGAGTTAGTGGCCTTGTGGGTCAGCTCAGCTGGAAGATTCCAGAAGTAGGGGGTGCCTGGATGAAAGACATCAGAGATGGGATCTGAGAAGTGGACAAATGGAACCCCTCAGTTCCTCTATCCAGAGGGTTCAGTTGCAGAGATGCTGCACTCTGTGATGCTTTTCTCTCTGCCAGCCTGGCTTGGGGGTTGGCCACAGCTCTGCCAGTCTGCTCGCTGTGCCAGCATGGACTGGAAAAGTAGCTATTGGATTTGATGCTATGTGGATCCACAGGCCTAATCTCTCTGCATTAGGAGTATTCTGGAACTGACCAGTGGACCAACTGGTATGTAACAGTCTCCCACTGTGACCAGGTCTAGATGTTTCAGAGGAAGGCGCACTGAACTGTGCAAAACTACATTGTGGTCTAAAGGGGAAATTTCTTCCTGACCCCTGATGCTTTGAAGCTTGAGTATAGATAATAGAATTGAAAATACTATTATTTCCATATAAATGTCTTTATCTGTTCTTAGACTCATAGAAGTTGAAGACTGAAAAGGCCTGTTAAGTTAGTCAGTTAATCCATCTGCCCGGCAATGCAGAATGCCCTCCCCACTCCTTAATCAAATCCTATACATGTTATTATCTGCAATAAACTGAATATAGTATTCCTGGTGAACACATTAATTCCACTGTATGTATCTTCTTTTCACTTCTTTGTGCTAACCATTAAGAGATGTCTTCAATGAACTGTCCATAATAATGCCTAAATCCTTCTCCAGAGGTTGCAACTAATTCAGATTCCATTAATTGTACTAGTAATTTAAATTCTTCCTTCCAATGTACGCTGCTTTGCACTTACCTATGATGAATTTCATCTGTTGTATTGTTTTTTAATTACCTAGTTAGGTTAGATCCTGATGGAATTTCTCACAATCCCTTCCAGTCTCTTGACTACTTTGAATATTTTTTACCTGCAGCCACTGCAACTCACTGTTAATAATCTAGTGAACAAAGATATTGATTGCCACTAGTCATAGTAATGATCCCGGGGCACCTTTCTATTAACCTCTTTCCACAGTGAGAATTGTCCATTTATTCCTTTCTTTGCTTCTTATCTCTTAACCAGTTTTTAATCCATGACAGGACTTTCTCTCTCACCATGTGGTTACTAACTTTCCTTAATAGCTTCTTGCAAAGGACTTTTTCATCAAAAGCCTTTTAAAAGTCTAAATAAATTATAATCACTGATTCTTCTCTGCCTATCATTTGGATAATTCTTTTCAAAGAACTCTTAACGGGTTACAGAGGCACAATGGTAGAATCTATATCAGTTTGCTCATATAGCCAAATGGTTCATAAAATATCACAGTTTTTTATGATTTTTCTCAACTATTTTTCCTTGTACTGAAACAAGAGATTTTGCATCACGTCATTTTTTTTAAATGACTGTTTTTCATTTGTTTTAGCTTTTCCAGTATAAGAGTACCACTTCCTCCCTGAAGCAAACAAAACTAAAAGCACAGATGCAGAGACAAAGATACACAGCTCAAGAAAATGAAAGATTGCATAGGCCAATGTGACTAATGCATTATTATAAATCAACATGGATGCATCAAAATTCAATCTGTCTGAAAGAGATGCATCGTGACAGTCCAATCGTGTATTTATTGAGAAGTACCACTATAATGAGGCTATGTAAAGACAAGGTATTTTTATTTATTATCAAATAAAGTCAATTTCTTCAGCAAATTAAAGCTCTTGAGCACTTTCATGCTGTTTGCATATAAATCTCCCTCCACCTTCTCCTTTGGAGAGGCATCCTCAGTCAAGAGATGTGGGGTACCTAGGAACAAACACAAATAAGTGGCTAAACTGGCTACTTGAAGACTTTTAAACATTATTTGTATTTTATATAATATATTTAAATGATGTAGCTTAAAAAGTGATTGCTTTTTAAGGACCTAATCCTGCATTATTTGCACACTCATTATTAGTGAAGGGCTGGCTGCTCTGATTGTATATGAGCAGCTTGTTTCATCCAGAACACAAGAATTTCCGTACGTTGGAATGAGTCAAAAATCATAATAGCCCTGGCCAGTGTTTTCTGTTATTTTCAATAACGATCTACACTATGTGTAGATAAATGTGACATTTATTTAAATTGATACAACGTGGTCAAATTTTTAGTGCACAAACAATTCGTTACTTAACTATGCAGTACAAATCGCCACATCAAAGTGAAACAAAGTCAACACTAAAATATTCTCCAACAAAAAAAACAGAATTCCTCCGAATTCACTCCGAACCATGCCGAGAGGGTGCCTGGTGAACTAGATTTTGCAACATGACCTGAAAGTCAATGCATTCAGGTGTTGCTGGACTGAAGTAGAAGTAATTTTCAGAGGGGAGGGCCCTCCAGTGAAAATTCCCTAACACCCAATCTGATCTCAACTTTTACATTAAAATACAAGGAGAGAGGCGAGCTCTGGAATACACAGGAATTAATCCATGAAGCAATTAGTAGGTCACAGTCTACACTCTAAATTGCACTTAGAACCTAAGTGGAAGCCAATGTGACCTATTGAACAGAGGTATAATGCAGTCCTTGCACACAAATGTATGAAATGGGCCACATTTTAATCCAGCTGCAATCTTCATGTGGTCTTCAGGTGTAGCCCATAGTAGAGTTGCAGGAATCGATGCTGGAGGTGGCAGTAGCATGGAGAATTGTAGTGAAGTCCAGCTCTGAATGAAAAGGTTGCCACCTCTTTGCCAAGCTCCAATGAAAAAAGAAGCACTCTTCACTGTTCACTGGACATCCAGCAGCAGACAATGACTGAACATTCCTAAAATTGCAAACGTGGGTAATAAAAAGTGCTTTTCAAAACAAAGAATCTCCAAACACACCTCTCTCTGTAAAACACTTTATCCATTGCTGAAGTGAATCCACTTCTGGGGTGCAACGCGTAACAATGCAGAGCAGCACAAGACAACAGTTTGAGACTGGAAGTGAAAAATACTAGCGTCAATTGAACTTGGAGAGGATTTTAGGAAAGTGAAATGTAATTACCCAAACTAAAATGTGACCATAATACAAAGGCTAACAACCCTAGCCTCCCCTTGCTCTCCAGGTGAAAAATGCCACAGGATTTTAAATGACAGTGTTTGGTAAGGACCTCGATTCTTCATTTCATCTGAAATATGACATCCCTAGCAGTACCATGCTGGGGCGTTGTTTCAGTACTGGCTCAGTGGGAAGTATGCCACATACTAAATCACCAACTCCACTTTTAGCAGCACCCTGGGATTTCCTAGGAGGTTTCTCATGCAATTACTGGCCATGCCTCAGCCTGATTAGCTTGTGAGATTTGAGGTAGGTTAGCATTTGGGGCTGCTTGTAAGATCTCCGAATTAATCTCTTTATAACTTATATGAAATGGTGGCACCTTTGTCTGATAGGTTGTTGTTTAAATAGACTAGTAAAGAGCAGTCCCGAGGACAGGTATTTCCCCATTCTCTTCTGTGTTGCAGACTTATGACCCCCCCTCCTCCAGGCCCCCATCTTTTAATTTAGGTTCAGACTGCCTAGAAAGTCTTCAAGCTTTGTGTGCCTCCAGATATGGGTATTCAGCTTGAGACACACAAAATCAGGGGCCAGTTCTGAAAATGTCAGTCTTAGCTTAGTCTGTGGCCTCCTTTATTCTCCCGTTCACAGCCAGGTTGTCTTGTGAGCCCGCTGACTCTCCTAAACCTGCTTTAAAAAAAAAAAAAAGGTCTACACTTTATTTTTAATTTGCCTTTACATCTTTGGTATTTTCTCATCAAATACCTCAAAGCAGTTTTTTAAATTTCCATTTTATATCTTGCTGCCTCTACATTTTATTTTCTCTTCTATTAGCATTGCTAATTGCTTTTGCTTTTATTAAGGATATTTTCTGGCCTGCTTATACCCTTGTATCTTTCTGTTTAACCATCCCATTTATTTTCTTGTCTATTTGCTTCCTTTTTTTGGCCTTGGGAATGCAAATCTTCTGTGACTCATATACTTCGTAAGCCTCCATGCTGATTCTATGGATTTTAATTTCCTAACTTCAAGCAGGAGGTTTCTAACTTCCTTCCTTTCCTTAAAAAAAAAATAAAAAATCCTCTCTTGAAGTTTTAGTATCCCAGAGAGTAGTGCTTCTTCATGTGATCCTCTCCTCCAATGATGCTGAAATTATTTATGTGGTAACTGTTGCTCAATGGTTCAGTTACAATTACTTCTTCAAGTGTGTGACAGGACTAAGTCAAGTATGGGTTAGAATATAGAGAATTTTTTTTTACACTCTCTTTCACAGCAGAATATTCACGTGGGTAATATGAGGTTATTATTCTAATAGCTTTTATTGCCTCCCTGTTCTTTTTCAATTTTAACTTCACAATTATTGTTCTGATCCAGAGGTCAGGACTATGCCCCTGATATTGTGTTTGTATTTTATGATCACAGATTTGTATCCACTGCTGAGTCTACCTCAGAGTCCTCTCTACCAAGACATTTTCGTTCAATAGAATTCATGGAATTCTTTATGTATGGGGCTACTCCCCCCATCTTTGCAGCCTAACCTGTCCTCCCTATGAAGTTTATAGCTAGAAATTATGGTATGCCACTGATTATTCTCACCCCACCATGTTTCAAACATGCCAGGGTTTTTTTCTCGCAGTGAGACAGTCCAGATCACCCATTTTTCTCTTAAGCTTTTTTGCATTGGTTTATAGGCACTTCTACTTTTATAACTGTAAGATGACTTGGATGAAAGCTGCAGGCTGACCAGCTGAAAAGCCTACAAAGCCTCTTCAACTAGATCACTATGGCATTTCCTGAGACATAGGACCTACTTCTCATTTACCACCCTGGCAGTGCAAAGGGTCTTAAAATGGAAGTAAGTTATATTTACAGCCACTTTAAGCCCCCTTTATGCTGCCACAGTGATGTAAAGGGCCTTGGAGAATCAGGGCTCATGGACCTGAAAAGAGGAATTTTATTCTGCATTTTAAAATCTAACAAGAGTGTTGTCGCTGCTCTTTTTGATCCATTTTAGAAGTGCCTTCCTCAGATCCCACCACTTGCCACTGTGCATCTCCACCAAGCACCAATTTACCTTATCATACGAAATCTCTATTTCCTCCAAATTGCTCTGAATACTAACCAACATTAAGCCATCTGTACAGGTTAACTTAATGGAGTGGGTAGAAATGAACAGCGTAATGGGCTGTCCACCTGTTCAAATCAAGGAAAAAGGAGCGCTTTCTTTAATGGTTCCCTCTTCTTTCAGGCTGGAAAGTGTGGTTCTAGCAATTTCTGTACTGGGGCACCCTGAAAACTCTGACAAGAACTTACAGCTCCTGAAGCTAACAAAGGGGCTCATCCAAAGCCCCCACAAGTGAGCGAGTCTTCCCATTGAGTCCAGAGGAGTAGGCCCAAATAGGAGCCAATAACTGAACCCAGGATCATCCTGTTCAGGGACCTACAATGGTCTTCACTTGTTTAACATTGTTTTTCTTTAATTGTAATTTTTGCAAACTTAAAATACCCGATCCAGCTGTTTTTCTTCCTAGGTGCCTGAGGTGCTGAGGCTACCATTACACTGTGTCTGTGGCATATCTTAATAAGATTTCAGCCCTGACTTCTCCGTCACCCATGAGACTTTCTTGGGCTTTCCTCCTTGTCTCTACCATAATTCCCCAGCCACTTCTACTAAGGGTCTGATCCAAAGCCCATTGAAGTCAATGGGACTCTCTCCATTGACTTCACTGAACTGGAGCAGGCTCTAATTCCCCACCTGTACCTTTTAGGCAAGAAGCCCAGGTCTCAACCGGCTGTCTGAGGCTCCAGAGCAACATGTCTGTGCTGTGCTAACCTGGTTCTACTGGTCTGAGCCCTTTGATAGTCATTTAAAAACCATTTGTTATTTTGGTAAAGACATTTTTACCTGAAGTCATTCCAGTGCAATAAATAATACTCAGCCCTTTCCCTCCAAGGATCTCGAATCTTCTAACAAACATCAATTACTTCAGCCTCCCACCATCCCTGGGAGACTCATGAGTGTTAGGTCTGTTTTACAGCTAGGGAAGCTCAGGCCTGAAAGGTGGTCATGGTGATTAAGGTTATACAAGTCAGCGTTGGAGTCAGGATTCAAATCCAGATCTCCTGACTTCCCCATCCCTCACTGCATCAATTAGACCATGTGTTTTCCTGGTCTTTGAATAGAGAAATGGCATATTTTAAATAGTCCAAGTGGCGAGTTCTCTAAATTACTCCCTCTGCAGAGAGGCATGAGTATCAAAGACCTCAGAGACAGTCATAACACTGGAGACAAATTAACAGGCTGAGAGCCCTAGACAAGACAATGCACTTTTGGAATTGGGCTGCTTCCTCAAACGCTCAGGAGGTTGAACTTAGTGTATTATATATTGTGAATGCGCGCACGCACACACAAGCAATATTACATTTACTTTCTGCTCTTTATCGCTTCTTTATGTAGCACAAAAATGGACTCAGTGTTTGGTGGTTTTGCTGCTGCTGTTCATTAGATATATTAGGTTCAGATTTTGTTGGGAGATCTGAATAATAAGGTCACATGAGGCTGTACCCTGAAATGCTACCCCCCTTTTTATATTTCTATGAGTATCAGAGTTCTTTCTGATGGCAGGATGTGGAGAAGAAGACCTGCAGCTAAGGTCATTCCCACTTGTGACATCACTATTCAGGTCCATCAAAGATTTTAATAAGGTCTTCCTTTTTTCTTTCTTTCTTTTTAAAGGGAGGCGGGGAGGCCCTAATATTTAATATGAAAAGTACCCCAGCCCCACAGGCAGAGATATCCATCAACTGGAACAGCTCAGCGCCACCCATCCCCATCTACCCAGGTGGGCCAGACTGCATAGAGCTTTTGGGGCCAGATCCTCAGCTGGTGTAAATCAACATAGCTCCATCTAGTCCCTGATAATTTTTTTAGATC
Organism: Gopherus flavomarginatus; assembly: GCF_025201925.1. NCBI lineage: Eukaryota > Metazoa > Chordata > Testudines > Testudinidae > Gopherus > Gopherus flavomarginatus. Next base: position 65,892,767 of record NC_066625.1, read on the forward strand.
AGTCTATGATAGTCTCTGTATCTCTCATAGCTTTTTTTAATGAACTCATTTTGAAAGAAAGCTGTTTTTATGGCAGCCTGACTTTCCCTCCAGTTACACATGAGTAAGAACATATTGCTTTTCTCTTTTGGGTTCGTCTCTCTAAATACGCGTGTGGGCGTGCACACACGCAGAGGACTTGATAAAGGCTTCTGACCAGGAAATCAGTTACCTGTTTTCACAAAGTGGCTCTCTGTGACTGAGAACCTTTGTAGTCAGCTCTTCCATCTGTTTGCCTAAATGGTCTTAAGGGAGACTAAAAGCAGTGAACCTGGAATAACAACATTTGACTTCTACTAGGCCCTCTGAGAGTTCAGTTATTACTTAATGGATTGAATTGGCGACATATCCTATACCAGATAACAGCCAAGGGTTGTATTAAATTAACCTTCACAAATGGGTATTTATTGGTGTGCTCTTTAGAGAAGGTTAGTTATTGGGCTACATGCACTAGCTGTAATTAATATGGCTCTTCATGCTTCTACATGCTGATACGTATTTGCACTGTCTGGGTGAAAAAATTCTCAGATTAAAGCCTTGATGGTGGTTCTAGCCATTTAGCGATTAAGTGTCACTGTGTTCACTACATTGAGCATAAATCCTGTCTTGTAAACAGCAGGGAGACTAATGAGCTTTGCCCACATTCTGGTATCGTTACAAGGGGTTCCAGCAGAGTAAAAGGGGAGCCGTTTGGAGAGAGGAAGAGAAACAGTGATTTGAAAGCAAATGGAAAAATTCTCAGGATTAGATAAATGAACGTGTGTGTAGGCAAGGCATTGTATTTACAAGACTTATAACCCACTCTGGTCACTTAGGGAAATCTCTTGGTTGTGGGGTCTTAGTCCATATTGTAAAAACTGTTTGTTTGGTAAAAGGTAAGGCTTATGTTTTTAATTTACACACCTAAAATTATTAGTCTGCTTCTATTTAGAGGTAAATAAAACAGCTCATTTTTCATGCAGGCCATAATGAATAGCTCACAATTATAAAAAGACTAGTGTTAAACACCATTAAATATTGGCATGATTTTGTTATACCCCTAAGTGTTTTATTTGCTCAGCACTGTAATCAACTCCTGCAAGAACTCTTCACATCCAATTTTCGTCTTAGCACCACAGTGTACCTTGGGGTGTAAATCTGTCAGATATCCAAACACAGTGGGATACTTTTGACAGCTTAATCCCAGCCTTCCCCAATCAGCCTTATGGATAATAGAAAGTAAGTCGAATGGACTGTTCCAATTTTCTATTTGTGGACTCAATAGCTAATTGACTGAAACAACTGAAGGAGAAATCAAAATTGAACTCTGAGGCAAGGGACTCTAACTGAAGTTTTATTTCCTTCGAGAGAGACCATGTTTAAAATAAACAAATCAAAATTCCCCGAGCTCCTTTGTTGGAAAGAAAAGCCCCTGTTCATCTGTGCCTCTGAGCAAGATTCCATTGTTTTTTTGAAGAAGAGGAGAGATGATGTGCTCTATATCTTTTTGAAGCGCAATTGATGAAAGAGTTTCCAAATTAGTCTTTTGGGAATTACTTCACACCTGCATCTACCAAACACAACAACTTTTTGTAAAGGCTTTCACCAAGGATGTCATGGGTGGTATTCCTTACAGTGTAAGTGGTACATAATGTGACGTAACTTAATGCTGATGATGCCAAGCTGTTCTCTTTCTGAAGCCCATTAATGACATCCCATTTTCAGGAAGACTAATATTCCTGCATAGTATCCTAGAAATAAGTGACAGTTTAACCAGTATAATAATGAATGGTACCAGACCCAGAGCTGAGCCCCAGGAATAAGGGCCTCCAGATCTTTGAGAAAGTTCAGATTTTGATCTAGACTTTGTGGTTTGGAGTCTTCAGCTATAACCAGTCTGGGAAGTCAAATAATCACCTGCATGTATCTTATTAGATGTATTAGTGAATATCATGATTACTAGATATATCAGTGAATGCACTTTGGGTAGAACAGGGTTAATGTAAACTTTAAAATGTATAGATGTTCCACAGAAATCCAATCAGGCTGATAAATATTCAGCTTGATCTTATATATCCCTGAAGTGCTGACAATTAGAACAGTTAATCCAAGGTTGTATTCCTAAATGCTTTTTAGACTGTCTGGTTTTTCACTTTTAGGTAATTTTTGCGCGGCAGGACCTACAATAAAAGGAAGTTTCACTGGTATCATTTAGCAAATACATTCAAAATGCTCTAACAGAAATATTTGCAAACATTAAGTAGGTTAGTGGGGGAAAATTTTCCAGAAGCTATGACTGTTCACTTGGGTCTAATATAGACCTAGCACTTTGCAGGTCAGTGGCTCTGCTATTTGTCTCTGACCTAACAGATCTGGAGTTCTTCACATCAAAACCAAGTCTTGCTGAGCTGAGATCAAACGTGCTAAGGTAAGGATCCTGCCAGTGATTTATCATGCCAGGGAGAGCGATCAGGCCATATGGGGCCACTGCAAATGAAGTTGACATTCCAGCAATTTCTCATATGTGATTATAAAGTGATTTTCTCATATGGAACTTTCAAGTCAAACTGAACTCTTCCATGACATTTTTCTGAGGGCAGAGTTGTCTGTAATGTTCAAGATCTTAGTAGGAGTAAATACTTACCTAGACCAGCTAAAATGTGGCCTAATTTGTAAGCAACACCCTGCACTTTGGTAATGAACATGTGAAATAGCAAATAGTTAATTACAAACAATTCTGAAGACTAATGTTGCTGTCTTCATTTAAATATTAGAATCATTCTCCCATGCAAAAATGAACACATCATTCTGTTCTATATTATTATTTAACTACCAAATCAGTGCTGAGATGCACAATAACAAGCACAGCACACAAGTATCTGCATGATTCAGGGAAAACATGCTGTTCAATTTTAGATTCATTTCTAAAAAAATCCCTTATCTGAATAGTCCCTACGCCCACTGCCTAAAATGACAGTCTTTGTGTAAGGATACTGGTGAGGGGAAGGGTTTCCAGAATGGGTTTCTTAATTGCCACAACTTCATTAAAGTTCAGTGATAGCTCAATAATTGATTTTTCAAAACAAATACCTCCTCCCTCCCACCAATGCCCCAAAATGAATTTTTAGAAATCTCTCATCATTTAATTTGTAGGTCTCAGTAAACTCAATCAACCAGATGGACCTTGTGACCTAAACATATTTTTTCCCCTCACATGTAACCAAATTTGCAGTTACTTGTTCATGAGTGGCTTTTCTTTTCTCTAAATGGCAGATCCAGTGCATAATAAATGCTTCAGGAATCCCAGTTTCCAACAAAACCCTTGTAGGGCAGATTAAGACAGTGGAGAGTTTCACCAGAAATTAAAGAGAGAACCCCACTACTGAAAGCGTGACTGAAAATTTAGTTAGGATTACATGAAATATTAGCTGGATTAGAGCAAGTGTAATTGTTCCTGTATTGTGCTACTATCAGCAGATAAATTCTTCATTAAATGAAAAGGTGCAAATTACTTTGAGAAAAGCAATTACTTACAGCACTGCATGTAAAATTGTGTTTATAGGTTGTAATAATATAGCCAAAATGAATAAGATGTTTCTGATCTGTTACAAGGACAGTGTAAAAAACAATGCACTTTGATATATTTTCCTGCCGTACAGTAATTTTCTGGAAGAACCATAAGCAAAATTAATCCCTTTAGTATGACTGAATTAAAATAATGGCTGCTTCATCAGCATGTACCACTGTGAGAAACTCGAACAGAAAAGGGTATAATCACTGTTTGGCAGACTAGGTTTTATGCAGGAAATACTTGTGAAGGAAACAAGTTAAGTAAGCATGCTACTACTGCACGTTGTTAAGACATACTTAATCTCCTCAACTAATTACCCAAACCTCCTAATTCAAAATCATATAAACAAAAACATTGAGATAAGCTGGATGTTTTTTCAAATAGGTGTCCCCTATGGCTTAGAAAATAAACATGACAGGTCTCCCCTGGTCTGATGTGTTGCCATTTGCAAAAGACCAGACTCAACTCTAAGAAAGACAGAAGACTAATTAAGCCAGGGAGATAGGCAGATCAAACATTTGGTGCGAGGATTTTGTTTCATAGGGAGAAGAAAAATCATGTTAAATTCCACATGCACAACCGATTGACAGGAGGTTGTCAAACCCCATCAGTGTCTCCTGCTACTACTCAGGATTTGAATTTCCCGCCGAACTTCTCCTCAAGCCACAGCCGCTTCTGACTGTACCATTTTAACTCAATTGACATTACAATGGAGTAACTCCTGATTTACACTGGTATAGGTAAGAGCAGGATCTGGCCCTGAAACCCTGTTCTCAATATATTGATGTACTTTACTATTTTAAAACTTTGATCCTGATCCAGACCCCAATGCAGTGAATGGAAAGACCGTCATTGACTTCAATGGATTTTGGATCAAGCCCTTGTTGTTTGAGGATTATATCCAGAAAAGCTATAGGCCCCAATCTGAGCTATCCAGACACACTGCACTTGAGATAGGCCTCAAAGTGGTGGTAAAGGTCACTCTACTCCATTTCAATCCATCCCAATCCATGGAACTGCTGGGGGCAGTTCAGCTGTCAGCATAAGTTAGCAGAGCCATTGTGGCCATTGCGGCACCAAAGATCATGAGTCTGGCCACACGCTTCCTGCCCCTAATATGCCCCCTACACCAGAGGGACCCCCAGCTGGTCACCTAGACCAACTTAAAGCTTTATTTGTGTCACCATTATGGTGCAAAGCACCTTATTGGGCTAGGGATTGGGATCAGAGATGGAATGACTTGATCATGAATTTACTAACCTGCAGAGCTTGATGCAAGACGCATCTTGTCTGACTCTGGAAGGCTTTCCCTGGGCCCAGTCCTTGTCCTTGCTCATGGTCTCATTGGGAGAAATCTTGACTCTACTGAAGTCAAGGCAAGTTTTGCCTTCATTGACTTGAGTGGGGCCAGAACTTCACCCACTGACTTTATCTTGGATTTATTGGCTGAATAAAGGCTGCAATATGGGGCTTCTTTTGATGGTTTGGATCACTATATAGAGAGAAGTTGTTTGTCCCATCAGTTGTGTATAGTTTAATGTCTCGCTTATAATTAAAATAAAATCTCTGAGACTTGAACCAGATTAAGATGGAATCATTCTTACATGATGGGGGCGGGGGGAACTGTCTTTGTCAGTAGGAAACTAAATTCTGACCTAAAGGACAATGTTAAAACAAAAATAATGGGCCAAATCCTTTCCCAGTCTAACGAAGCTAATGGAAGGTACCCTGGGATTAAATTATCCCAGTATATTTCATAAAGATCTTATCTGTTGTGCACAACACTTTAGATTATTCAGAAGAGAAATTTTAAAATTAGTTTACTTTTTACCTCAAGTGTGTTGCATTTCAGCCAGTAGTGACAATGAAACTGGGCTGATCAGTGTCACTTTCACTGTGTCGGTTTCTTGGCAATTCGCCCCTCTGAGTCTTATACTTTAGTCCCTAGCTGTAAATGTTTTAAATTTCCCAATCGATACATTTTAGATTTTAGATATTTTGTATCTTGTGTTTTTTAATAAAACCTAAATTTGAGTTAACAAATGAAAACCCCATTCTATGGCAGTGTTTCCTTAAAGGCTATGACAACTTGTTCCTGGCTCTACATCCAAATTAGAGCTGGGAAAAATCCCACCTGGTAAAAAAAGATCACTCTTCTTCCTTTAGAAATCTCTTCTTATTTGGTATGGCAGGCAGAGGTGAATAAAAGTCAACAGACAGGCAGCCAAAGAAGGAAAATCAACATGTGTGTGGGGCTCCCAGTCTCTCTGGCTGGTTTCAGTCTCCAACAAAGCAACGGAACCTCCCAATACAAACATCTCCCTACTGGCTGCTTGCGTAGCTACCTTTTCATCACCTACAGGCCTGCTCCTGCTCCCTTTGAAGTCAGTTGGAGTTTTTCTATTTACCTCAGTGCAAATGGGATTGGTCCCCTCATGGTGGAACAGCAGTTCATTGGCAGTCTTGACTTGCTTGCCAGAGTTTAAATCTCATTCATAGTTCATTGTCACTCTTATTAAAATGATTACAAACAGTCCCTATTTGAAAGACACCTTATTATGAAAACAAATGCTGGACAACTTCAGTGGGAGCCACACTGTTTCCTCAGCATAGCTTTAGTGAACAACAGAATTGCCACTGGCAGTTTATACCATTAATCCGTAAATCCTGCCTCTAGCCATGATTCTCCTACCCATCTATGGATACAGTTTGAAAAGTGGTCCCATCACTGACACAGCCCAAACATTGGACCACGTCATGCCGCTGGCTTTAGAAACAGAACTCCACATTGCTTAAAAGTGCACAGCCCACATAATTTGTTTAGTGGCAAGCACTGTGTACTCTGTTCATTCACTGCACTATCCCTTATTTTATTTATATTTAGTTTGCTGACCAATCACCAAGTTCTCCACCAACATGCCAAGATTGCATTTTGCAAACTTTATAAAATATGGATTTTCCCAGATTCTGTAGCCACCTGTTGATTCCCAGGCAATCACAGAAATGCTCCGTGACACACACTGTCTAGAATGCTGGAGGCTTGTTGTGTCAAGGCAGCCATAAAAGTGAAGGAAAACAAAGTCTGAGAAAATAAACAAGCTGCGCCTCTGATTGGCAATCCCGTCTAGTTCATTCCCTTCCCAATGACTAACTGTTAGGACTCCTGAAATGTGTCCAAAGGAGAGGAAATTAAGTTGCTGAGATGGGAAAGGATATGAAATTTCCTGACCAGACTGAGGTACAGGTGCCCAGTATCTGTGATGTTAGGAAACATTTACCAAGGGAATGATTCTGGATTTTTTGCATGCCTCTAAAATTGTCCCTCCCCCACATCCCCCAAAAAGTCCTATTATGTATTTCTTAATTCCTCCAGCTATGAGAAGATGCTGGGGGCCAAACAGCTGTGATTCCTTCATAAAGTACTTTGGCATCTGATGCCCCCTCCCCCTCTCTTGTAGCCTTGGCGTTGAAGGCTCTCCAAGGAAAAAAGCCACATATGAAAAAGGGATCACTTTGATAGAACGAAACTATAACCAGCTACTAAATCAATTGAGTTAGGAAATTCCCATTCATTCCTGCATTCATCCAGAACCATATCTCCTGTGGGAAGCCATTATTATTTGGATGTTAAAATCCTCTTCCTGTACCAAAAAAACATTTTTGGATCAGCAAAAGTACAAAAACATTGTTTATTAAATCCATGGGAAAATAATTCTATCTCAAAGGAGCTGAAAGCTAGGCCACTGTCTGTCCACTGGCGGAGGTTCTTACTTGTGCACCTGGGGATCTTATAGAAAAAAGTCTGATGACATCATCACTAAGCAATATCAAATTAGGAATGTAAATCATCATTTCACTAGCACATCATCTGAGAATATTTTAAAAAAAGGAAATGAAAAGTTACTTTGTTGCCACCTGTGTTGATTGCTCTGCTGAATTAAAACAACTCCAATGCTATTGTTCCTGCATATTTTTAGAGAAGATAGTAAACATGAGAAGTAATGAACATGCAGGAATCCCTGGTGGATTTAAAAATCAGTTCCGCTTCCCAAAGCCAGAGTTAGCCCCAGGGTAAACATCAGAAGAAATTTGTAATTCAACAAAAACAAATTTCTTCCATTAAGAGCAGCACAGAAGATATTAGCTCTGTGGCATATTTGTGAGTGTGTGGGTGTGGGGGCTGTCACTTAATAGGAGGTTGTAAACATAACTTTGCTAACAGATCATATTCTAGAAATAAATTACAGCTATGTTTTGAGGTGAACATTGTTACTAATAATTACCAAGCCTCAACTGGGACAGACCACTAGTTAACTGGGCTATTATAATGGGTTCTTCATGAAGCTTAGACTGCTTTGCATTAGGCTAAAACAGCTACCACTACCCTGATCTTTCAGAAATGATGAACATCTATAAATCCTACTGATGCTGGTGCTCAGCAGCTTTAAAACTCAGGCCATATATACCATAATGCATGATCCAAAATAAAAAACAGGCCTGAGATTATATGTCTGCAGTATCTCTGGGTGACACTGAGAAGTCCATTGCTTGTTTTCTATAATATTCAGGGTGTTACCGCAGGTTTCATTTTTCTAGGTATTCCATCGTGTTTGGAACAGTCATGTGTCCTAATCAATGAGCCAATGCTTTCTTTGGTTACAATGCCCAGTGAAGTCAAGGGGCTTTGTACATGATTAACCAAGGGCAGACTTTGGCCCTTCTAATGAAGTGATTCCCCAGGCAAAAAATGGAGCAACCATTAGGCATTCAAAGTTCTGGATTAGAAACTATCGGTGCGTGCATGTGTGCATGACAGAGAGGGAGTGAGAATATTAACCATGAAACCCTGGCCCAGTGAGAGAAATATGGGAACCCACGCTCTCCCATTTCATTTTACTAAAATGTTATAGATGTTTTCGGGGGGGGGGGGGGCCTGAGCTTGGGGCTCCAGTACAATCCCTCCATTTTTTCCTCCGCTCTCTTCATCCCTGATGACAGCAGGAATGTCCCTATTCTTTTGGGAAAGTGTCATGGGCCTGTCACAGGAGCTGGGCAAGTGGTCCCTCTTGTTGATGCCCCATGTGAATAGATGGCACTTTGAACAGTGAAGAACAATCTCCCCAACCTGTTACATTATGGCATCAGCACTGATGCTTTGCTAGTGAGCAAAAGGCTGGCATGATTTCCTCACTTAGACAATTTATAGCATTGTAGGCCAATCAAAATCAGCTTTGCTCACCTAAGAGGAGTGTGATATTTGTTGCCTAGATAGTTTATGATTGGGCAGTTCATTGTACTGGATAGATTTGTGGGCTATTTGACAAGGAACACAAATAAAACGGGAGAGTTTCTGTTCTCTCTTCCTGGTCTGACATGGCTGAAGTACTCACTTAAATGAGGGTAGGTGGCAAACTTAATGCTCACTGCATTGCTTCCAAAACCTCTCCACTGCTTTCCCTCCTCGTTTGGCACAGTTTCATTGACAGCACCCAGTGGACTAGATTACTAAACTACTCACAGTGCCACATAGCTAATACATGACATACTGTACGCTTATTTTTTTCCCTATTGCAAACCACAAAAGTGAACACTAGGATTCAACAAAAACAAATTACTTCAGCAACTCCTGGAAAACTCAAGTGGTTAATCAGTTACCTTTTATTTAAATATATATGCTTAATGCTGAATTAAGTTGTAAAAACCAAGGGCTGATTTATGGCCTCACTCAGCCTTAATTAACATTGATTTCAGGGGAATAGTAAATGTGAATAGCCTTCACAATTGGGGTTGAACAATGAGCTCGCTGGGTGTTGTCCAATTTGTAGCATGATTTACATGGAAGCAAGCCCTTCTTTTCCTAGGGTTATCCCTTTTTTCATCTGGTGTTTAGGATGGGTTATATATAATCCATAGATAGGAACATTTGCTGTCAAATATTTTCCCTGATTTAGAGCGAGCCACTACAATGGTCACTATAAATAAGAAAGAAAAAAAAACCCAATTTGAGGCTTTGCAGGGATTCCTTGTTCTTGCAATGTGTCATCACTTGTCCATTCCATGGCATTTTTACGAAGTGGCCATAATGAAAGTCAGATTAAATGTACAGGATATATACATTTAATCAACAGCCATTGGAGTTAGTAGTGCTGGAAGAGTTATAAAAGCTCCAGTGAATGCAAATTTATTGCAAAAGAATCTGAATCTTGGTGGTATGAATGTCTGCTGAATGGTACTACCTGACACAGAACACCTAAAACTTTCAAAAGTGAGTTATTTAAGTGTAACATTTTGCTTGTAAAGCAGCCAGCTGCTGGATTTCAAGACTTGAAACTGTTCCAAAACATTGGACAAGGTACTTTATATGTGCACTAGAGTAAATACTCTGATTTTACTGCCAATTTAAATGTGCTCAGTTTACAGTAATGAGCTTGTATAGGCATTACCTTGTTTATAGAAAGTGGAACAGGAAGAAACTAACATTAACCATTAACAGTAGCAATTTCTTTTGCCTTATAGCTCAGCATTATGCCAAATAGATCTTTCCCATGTCCTATCTAAAAATCTTTGCTGGTGCTGCTTTTTAAACACTATGGGGATAAACGAGATAGTGAATAAAAATATTACATCATATAGGTCCAGTTAGTTTTGTGACTTCCGTGTTGCTACATCCAGTCCCTTCTTTAAAATGCATTTTAACAATATGTACAATACATGTCCTATATACTGGTGAACTTGATGATAGCAGCTGGTCCCAGCAGAACATATTCTGGCATTTTTTAAGCTCTTTACAAAACCAGAACAATTTCATCCGGGAAGAAAACCAAACTGCTGTTTCCGCACCCTGTTCTCCTTTTCAACTTCTCCATCTAAACTTCTTTTATTCAGTCCAAATGTTTTGTTCTTTCAAGACAGAGAAAAATTAGGAAAGAAGCTTTGTGTCTCTGTGACTCTGCAATCTTGGACAAACATCCTTGCCACCTTTCTGGCCATCTATCCAGAGGTTCTGAAAGTGCCTTGCCTCTCTACCCTGCTGCTGAAACTGCTTACAGAGGTCCTATTGGGGTGGGGTCTCCTTCGCTCATAGGGCTGGCCTTCCACTAGCCCACATGTCTGGGAAAAGGAAAAGGGGCAGGGCGGGTCTTGGTTAGGGGAGGTGTCCCCAGATGGGCTCAATGGTGGGTGCAGGGAAGGGACCAGTTGGGGCTCAATCACTTTCTGCTATGGGCCACTGTGAATACAGAACACATGTACATAATCGCTACAATATTTTCACATCAAGTCATTCAGAATTAGTTATCTTCCAGTGGCCCAGTCCATAAAAACCCAGAAAGCTGAGATCCAGCAAATCCATGTACGTGCAGATTCATCTTGCTCTTGCAATTGCCCATTGGTGTGCACGATTAACGTGTGTGTGTGTGTGTGTGTCTCTCTCTCTCTCTCCAGGTCTAAGTCTCACCCTTGACTTTAAAAAAAAACCAGACCCACAACACTGTCCTTCACGTTTCTCTCTCAGTTTATAGGTCTTTATTTATTTCTGAATGACAATGCCTCCTCTGTAGGTTCCTGAGTGAGTTTTCTAAACTAGCAATAATTTATAATTGTCCAGTTTATTTTTCTAAGATTATCCTTTTGTCTTTCCTTTCTCTTTAAGAATTTCCTTGTATCTGGTTTTTCCTCATCTCTTTACTATCTTTCTCACTCCCTCACTTCCCAGCACACAGACTGCAGCCTTATATGATCTTTCTCACTGGTCAATGATTCAATGTTACAAAGACCTCTAAGGCTGGTGCTTTTCTCAAGGTCCAAGTAAGTTATAACATTGTCTAGTTAACCCTAGAGGCAGGCAAGTGTTACTGGCCTTGCATTAGAGACAGGGAAATTGAGACAGAAGGCAAAGTGACGTGCCCAAGGCCACAGTGGAAGACATTGTGAAAGCCATTACTGGAATGGAGGAGATCCTGGCTCCAAGCCATGTATGCAGACTTTTAGATCCTGGTCTCTCTAGTAGAAGTCAGCTCAGCAATAGTTCTACTTTATATGTTGTTTGCACAGTGAAAAATAGAATTATGGATTAATTTGTTATCACATGAGTTTCACCAAAATTCAAACCCCCATGGAATTGTGTGATACATAACATCATCAAACACACAATCAACTGAGGAGCATTGTGCCAGCCAGAATGACCACAATGGATGGTGTCACACAAGGAATCATGTATGGAAGTGCCCAGATCTGGCTCAGTCCTGCAAAGCCACAAATCTCTGGGGTGTCCTTGCAGGCAGTGCCAGGCAGGGTCAGAGTACACAAAACTTTGCACATTGTTGAAGAGTTTGAGAGCATAGTTTACTGGGGTGTTTTCCTGGTAACATGGCCAAAAAGCATGTAACATGTCTTTGGAATATAATGAGCCATTGAAGGAAGTTCAGATCTCTGCAAGATTATGACATTTTGCAAAAAGTCAAACCCCTTTATTCTCAGAATTTGATGATGACATTGCATATTGAATGCCTCTAGATGCTCCATGTTTGCCTGTAAGTGGGTCCAGGTTTCTGACCCACATAGCAATATAGGTAGTACGCAGGTTTGAGAGATCCTAAATTTTGTCTCAGGGCAAAGTTGTTTTTGCAGCCATAAGTTAGACATGGACTTCATGAAGGAGACAGTGAGCCCTAATTGTTGAAGAAAGTCCAGTCTGGTGTGACTGTTTGACTCCGCTGGCAGTCTAGGTAGATAAATTAGTCAACACTCAACCCCACCTGCACCAAGGGTTCTGTTGGCCCAGATCTGAAGTTCTGGACCTTGGCCTTCTGCCGTGAGATGCCTCCACAGTGCAGGCAGTGTCTTGGAGACTGGGGGTTGAAATTCTCTGACTTCTTCACAAGTACGACAGCATCGCTGGCATAGTCTTGGTCAGTGAACACTTTCTGATGAATCTTGATTCCAACAAGTAGAGCGACAAGTGCTAATATCCACTTGATAGTCTGACAGACTAGTGCCAGGGTGAGAATGCATCCCTGTCATGCAGCTGAGGTTGAGCAGAAACTGTGAAAGGTGGGAACAAAGGCGCACTCTTACACCGGTACTGATGTGAAGATCATGCACCAGATTTAGCAAAACATCTGGAACACCAATTCTTTTCAGTGTGAGCCAAAATGCTGATCTGCCATCTGAATCAAAAACCACGTTGATATTGATAAATGCTACATGAAGCAGAAATGCAGCTCAGACAGAAGGTAAAGTCATCATCCATTTTGGACCACCCAACGGTGAAATCTGATTGCGTGGACAATAATGTCTGTTAAGGAGCAGCTGCATCCTGCCAAGCTGAATGCGAGTGAAGATATTTCCAGGGACTTATGATAATGAGATTGGCCTGCAGTTGCTATATTCAGTGTGAGATCCTTTGCCCTTGTTCATGGACACTATGATGCCATCTTTCCATTCTGCTGATGCTCACACTTAAGAACAGCTGATGCAGGGCAATGCTCACTGGTTCCAAGGCATCTTTGAGTAGCTAGGGTGGAATGCCACCGGGTCCAGCAGCATGTCCATTCTGTAACTTTTGGATGACCTTTCATACTTTCTTAGATGATGAAGGATCAGTGTGCATCTCTGGCTCTGCAGCTTTGTGATGTGCCAGGTCACATAGCTCTGGATCGTCATCAGCATGTGTGTGGTTCAGCACATTTTTATAATGTGTTTTCCATTTGTCCAGGACCTCATCCGTTGATGAGCAGGGAGAGCTGTCTGGTTTTGTGATGGGGATGTTAGAAGGCTGTTTATGGCTGCCAGCCAGGCACATGATGGCTCTGTGCCAAGGCTGCACTGTATCACCAGCGAGCAGCAAAAATCCAGTCAACTCCGCCATATGACATACTGCTAGTTGTTGGAGATTTCAGTGCCGTGACTGGCTGTGATCAAACTCGGTATGAAACTGTGACAGCTTTGGTTAAGGTTCCCCAAATCATGACACCACCACCCAGCTTTGGATGTATGCTGCAAAGGGCTTGTCTCGTATGGGTTCCTGGTTTAGGCACCTTATCAGCCATCACAGTACCTGGATTTCAAACAATGGATATGCCATGAAGGAAACTGACCACATCCTCATCAGAAATTGATTCATAGTGAGATCTTATGAGGCCTTTGCTGGTGCAGAAGCACCAGCAAACTCAGACCAAGACTAGCTGTCCCTCAGGTCTCACTGCATTTTCCAGCTCCTCACAAGCCGCATGAGAACCAACAGTCAATGTCAGTGTCTGTCCGAGGATCCTGTTGAAGCCCTGAAATAGACACAGGCAGTTGAGGATCATATTTGTAAACTTCATATTCTCTAGGACAGGGGGTTCTCAAACTAAGGGGTCAGGACCCTCAGGGGGTCATGAGATTATTACATGGGGGGGTCACAAGCTGTCAACCTCCACCCCAAATCCCACTTTGCCTCCAGCATTTATAATAGTGTTAAATATATAAAAAAGTATTTTTAATTTATAAGAGGGTTTGCTATGTGAAAGGGGTTACCAGTACAAAAGTTTGAGAACCACTGCTCTAGGACAAAGGGGTTATCGTCTAAAGTGGTATACACAGGACCAGCTCTAGGTTTTTTGCCACCCCAAGCAAAAACATTTTTGGCTGCTCCCCACCCCAGCCCTGGGCTCTCAATGTCCCACCCCCACCAGTGCCCTCCTCCACCCACACCCCCTGCCGCCCCACCCTGGGCTCCCCCCCACCAGTGCTGACTCCACCTGGTCCCCCCTCTCCTCCAGCCAGTCTGGCGCTGGCAGGGTTGGGGTAAGCAGTGGGGCTCCCATGCCGCAACTCAGCCCAGGGTCCCTCCAGCCAGGGCTCCCACCTCCAGGACCGGCTGGGACCCAGGAGGGCAGAGCCGGGGAACCGGGGGACTGCCCCAGCAGGGGGCTGAGGAGCCGGGCCAGGCTACCCCAAAGGGAGTGGAACCCCAGAGAGCGGGACACAGGCCCTGCACGGCAGCGCCCTGCCCTCTTTGGCCCCACTGCTGCTGCTGCTTCTGGCCGCCCTGCCACAGTACCTGGGTGGCTCGGGCCGCTTCATCCATCCCCAGCTGCAGCACTGGGGGGGCGACTGCCCTGCAGCACCTGCAGGTGGCTCCGTGTGCCCCACCGGATGGCCCCCAGCCTGAGTGTCCCCCGCTCGGAGCCTGCCTGGCCCACCCACAAGGTGTGGGTGCTGCTCTCCCGCAGCATGAACTGCAGTGGCCCCAAGGCACCCCCCATGCATGACACGCTGCTGCTGCCAGGGCTGGCTCTAGACTTTTGCTACTGGAAGCACACAAAAAAAGAGATGGCTGGAATGCCGCCCCTGAAAATGTGCCACCCCAAGAACATGGTTGGTTTGCTGGTGCCTAGAGCCAGGCCTGGGTATACATAATGCTATGTCACATGCCATAGCTGGAACAATTGGTTTCAGATGGTCATGCAAGAAACCTGGACTTTCTGAAGAGGACTTTGATATATCAGTGAAAAAAGCAGAAGCATATAAGCTGGGAAATGTTTGAGAACAGAAACGTCAGAAAGGCATTTTCCAGGCCATGGCAAAATGTGACCATGAGATCTAAATCAACTCCCTGGCCAATGAAGCAGAGGAACTGGAAGTCGCAAAGTATAACTGTCTGCCTCCTGCCTCCAGAGCCATCCCATGATAAATAAGGCGATGGGTTTGTCACACCAGATTTTTCTCTAAATTTTCTTTTAGCTGTTTGTGCGGCTCCATCATCCAGGCACATCAGTTGTCAGGGAAGTCAGGCCCTTGGCCATCTCTCTTAACCATGTTCTGTGAGTGAATGTCCATGAGGGCAGGGGACTGGACTCGATGACCTCTTGAGGTCCCTTCCAGTCCTAGAGTCTATGAGTCTATGAGTCTATGTATTTTTCCAGTGAAAATGGGCTAGGTTTCATGAAGAATTTCATGGAGGGATGTGGATTTTCTTAGTGAAAATGGGCTGTTTTCAAGTGAAGAAGGGTTCACACTGAAAACTCATGTAAACTTATGGCTTCCACCCAATGTCAGTGCCCAAGTTGCCATTGAATTTTTGTATTTTGAGTGGTGGGAACAGCAGTAACAGAGACAGCCACATTACAGTCTACCAGCAGCAAACTATTATGACCCACATATTTTGAACTCTGCATATTTCTACATTAAAACAAATGTTCAGATATTCTCTGAGTAACATAGATCGTTCCTGGTGTTATGAATGAAAGGGCCAATCCTGAGTGCCTTACTCATGGTTAGCGTGTACAAGGTGCATACAACACTGAGTAAACTGCGATATGTGCTCACGCCATACCTGGGGTGCAGAAATCCTATCTTCAGCTGTGCAACATACTCCTATCTGCCTGCCTTTCCCGCTCCGTGGGCTAGCTCTCCTCATCCCCTTTTGGGTGGACTGGGCCTCAGAGCCAGAGGAATGAAGCAATTCTGATTGGCTCTTTATATGGGATGAGAAGCTCCTTGTGCCATTGTGTAACGGCCACCCACATTGTTGTCATCCAGCATACCAGAAAAATCACTTGTCATTAAAAAATCTTAATATAAGCCATAAACAGTAGAGTAGTGATATCTACAATTTAGGGTATGTCTACAGTATCCGCCAGATTGGTGGGCAATGATCAATCCAGCGGGAATAGATTTATCGTGTCTAGTCTAGATGTGATAAATCAACCCCCGAGCCCTCTCCCGTCGACTCCTGTACTCCAGTGCCAAGAGAGGCTCAAACAGAGTTGATGGGGGAGTAGCAACGATTGACTCACCACAGTGAAGACACCACGGTAAGTCGATCTAAGTATGTCGACTTCAGCTACGTTATTCACGTAGCTTAAGTTGCATAACTTAGATCAATCTTCCCCCACCCCTCCCAGTGTAGACCAGGGCTTAGAGATGGCTCTGTACAGCATATGCCTCATCGGTCATGGTATCAAAGGCCTCCTGGTGAAGTGGATGGACGTTTAACACTTTGCAGGCTTGGTCCCTGTGTGCAGTGAGCTTCCTCAACTCCCATTGACTCAAAGGGTCACTCAGCTTCTTGCAAGATTAAAGGTCCCATAAGGGGCTTTCTGTGCTTTAACCAGAAAAAGGGGCCTACCCTATAAACACAATTTAAACTACCTTGCAGGAAACGGGCTATGAAGTTTAATCCTGTCTCTCCAGTCTAAGGGTGAACTCCTGTGTCCACTGAAGTCAATGGCAAAACTTCTATTGACTTCACTGAGGCCAGGACTTTCCCCTAGAGTGACTTATTGAAAGAGGGCATTTCAAATTTTCTAATAAAAATTTGTATTGTTTTCTCCAAAGTCATGCAGTTGAAATTTGGACCTCCTACTATGTAGTTACCAACACAAAGTCCCGCAGTAACAAACCTTTGCCAAAATAGCCACTGATTGGCAGAATTAGAATCTACATTTGATTTGCCCATGACAATTAAGATGATATCATCACTAACAGGACTTAACAGTAATTTCCATTGTTCTGTGCAGATATTTAATTCTGTTTTACGACTTTTCAGTTTAGTCATAATCAACTCACTGTCTCTTGGAGAATTGTGGTGTTTGCGATGACTTAATATTGACTGGGTTATTTCAGTGACAAAACATTTACTTGCTGAGATACTTGCCTTAGTCCTGATAGTTTCAAGGTTTTGCTACCATAAATTGATGATATGTGATTGTTTTTGTACTGTGGGTGACTCAAATTTCAATTTCAACCATGCCACTTAGGCCCAGATCCTCCCAGGTATTTAAACTCCTAACTTCCCATTAAATCAGTGGAAGGTAGGAGCCGACATACCTTTGGAGGATCTAGGCCTTAGGGCCCCTTACTTCAGTGACAGCAGGATCAGGCCCTTCATATTAACTTTAGAACATTGTAAAGCAGAAATGAGTTCAGCAGTTTGGTGCCAGAGTCTGCAGACCTTTATTGATTACTTTACTGTGACTTCAGTGAGGTTCTCATATGAATAAAATGCTACTTGCTAAATGACTGGTACCTACAGAATGATTCAAAGCTTTAAAGTGCCTTTTCTTCTTCCTCCCATTTTTAGATTTTCATAAATAATGAGTGGCAAAATTCTGAGAGTGGGAACATATTCCCAGTGTATAATCCATCGACAGGAGAGCAGATCTGTGAGATCCAGGAAGCTGACAAGGTAAAGTATCCCTGTGATATGGTTACAAGTGTACACTAGACCAAAACCTATACCTCTTACTAGTCCACTCCAGAATCCCCACTGATGATAGACCAATCTTTTATTAACCCCTGCCCCCATAGTATGATTATGGTATATTGTCTGTTCGGAAACTTCAGATACCAACTAATACTCTGTCAGTATTTACCTCAGGGCTTTATTGTTCCTTCCTTCTCAACAGGTTGATACGGACAAAGCAGTGAGGGCAGCTCGCCTTGCTTTCTCTCTAGGCTCAGTGTGGAGGAGAATGGATGCATCGGAAAGAGGCCGTCTCTTGGATAAACTCGCGGACTTGGTTGAAAGAGACAGGGCAATTCTAGCTGTAAGTGGTGTAGGGGGAAATCAAAAGTTGTTTTGTGTCTGAACTTTATATTCTGGGAGCAAATAAGTTCATAGATGTGAGTGACATTGGTGTCAGATTGGTAGTATGTCTGAACAGGTTTTCTATTGACTTAAATGGGCTTTGGATCAGGCTGTGTGTGTGTGTGTAATGCTGACAGACCCCAGTCATCAGCGGACAGGATCGAACCTGGGACCTCTGGAGTTTAGTGCATGAGCCTCTACTGCATGAGCTAAAAAGTAACTTTGGCTGTTAGCTCAGCCTATAGAGCAAACTAATTTAACTCTCTCTCTTTAAGTGGTCTCAGTGCCACTAGATGGGACAGAACACCACATCCAGGAAGTGTGTGGATTACATGTGTATTTGTAACTTTGTGTTATGTTCTAAAATAAAAAAATGGAAAAATGCATAAATCCAATTGTGTGGTAATAATTAATAAAAGGAGAGGTGAAATGCTATGCAGTAGTGAACCAGTAATGCAGTTTAGAAATTATGCTATTTAGCATATACATTAAGCTTATAAATTGCAGCATTGTTAATGTCATTTTCTGCATGTCAAGTGCTTTGGAACTTAGCTGGTGAACATCTTAATTCCAGCTTTATCAACACTTAAATCATGTTACCACCAATGTATGCTGTAAAATCGCCATGGGGAAAAGGAAGTGGACAACAAACCAAGCTTACTGTGCCTGTCATTTGATTTGTATGTCTAGAGCCAAATTCTTTGCTGATTTGCATCACAGGCAATGCTGCTGACTTCAGTTTGGGATGTAAGTCAGTGCAGAATTAGGCCCCTACTCTTCTGTATACAAATTACATTTATGGTCTGTACCTTGTCATGTGTTCCACCTGCTATCTTATCTCCACTGTACCCATTCATAACAATTTCTGTTAGATAATGCTAACAGTTGAAAGTTAGTTAAGCTACTCAACATCTAAGGAAATTTTATTGGATTCTTTTCACTAAACAATCTTAGGGACCCTTAAGAGGATGCCTAATAAGATACTGTTATCAATGGGAAAATTGAATTAAAATAAGGCCCTTAGCTTGTTAAATTATGATCTTCCCTAGGGGAGAGCTTGTTTATTTGATGG
This sequence comes from Gopherus flavomarginatus, assembly GCF_025201925.1. NCBI lineage: Eukaryota > Metazoa > Chordata > Testudines > Testudinidae > Gopherus > Gopherus flavomarginatus. The sequence goes on from NC_066625.1 coordinate 65,912,003, forward strand.
TAATAAATAAGCTGGCTGTACACTATAGATATCCCAGGCCTCAACAGGGGTCTTGGCAACCAGTTACAGAAAATTTTATATTCACATCAATTATATAAAGAGGAATACATCAAGTCTTCTCTCTACGAAGTGAGATAGTTAATGCAGAGTTACAAAGAGCCCCTTCTCAGCTGTTATCATGAACATAGCAGATCCTACTTTGACAGGCATTTTTATCTTGGATCCTGATTAAAGAAATGTTGTGTTTATGTATTTGAACTAAACAAGTGACTATTAAGTGTACACACATACACACACCCACACACACACTCTCACACTCTTAAAATCATAGGGATTTTAGGGGCTTTGAAAATTACTAGAATTTTTCAAGAAAAATTCTGTATGTTTCAGATCAGTTGAAATATTCAACAAAAGTTTTACCATGCAACTCTTGAGAAGTCTTTGTTCCTACTAATATTGCCACACACACCCCACAACCCCCCCCCCCAAACAGTAGCAGTAAAAAGGGGTCTTAACAGCTATTGTGAAGTTCCTGATGTTGGGGGAAGCCTGGTTTGATCCTCATTACTACTTGTCTGTCAGTAGTGTCATTACGTGAGCGGTTGGAGTATTGCAGTCTGCATAGCCTGATGTGCTACTTTGCTCTTGTCCTCCAGACCATGGAATCGCTGAATAGTGGCAAACCCTTTCTGCAGGCTTTCTATGTAGATCTTCAGGGAGTCATCAAAACGCTGAGGTATTATGCAGGTTGGGCGGACAAGATTCATGGAATGACCATTCCTGTGGGTAAGTAGAATTCACAGAAGCAGCAAATTCTATCTGCAATATGATTCTTTTTCGAAATTTTATTTAAATATCTACACAAACACGTGGGCAAAATGGAGCACCCTTGAGACCTGTTAGATTATGGAATAATCTCTTGTAGAAGGTGGAGGAAGCCCTACAACTGGATTACTTAAAATCAGATTGGAAAATGCACTAGATAATATGCTGTTGAGTACAGTATTAAACTGGCAGTAGGATGGACTGGATAACTAGATCACTTACTGTGATTAAAGTCAATGGAAAGCTTCACATGAACATCCAAAGGAATGTTTGGACCCCTATGTATGTGTACCATGAAATAAACTACAGATAGCTTTTGATAGCTATATTTAAATATAAATATAACTGTCAAGATGGATATTACGAACCCTGATGCATTTGAAAATATAGGCATAATTTGGGCAAATTCTGTGCATAAGCCTTCATGTAGCTCTCCTACTGAAGCTACGCCTTACTTTTCACCCCTATTGCCCCTGCTTCTCCAAACTTGTAGCCTTAGTTGTGCTCATTTATGTGGTTTAAATAGTTAATGCACCAGGATGTGACTATCCAACTCATTTTACTTGTTATTCAAACTGGATCCAAATTAATAGATACTTTGTGAGAGTTTGAAATTTCATTAGAGTGAAACGTCCATAAATACAAGATACTTTTTTTTTATGGTATCTGCTTCCTTCTGAGGTGCAGTGGGATCAGTAGTTAATAATGTGTGTGGGAGAAAAGCTGGGGTATAAGTGGTGGGGAGACGTTATTCTGCTCTTCTATTTTAGTAAAGAGGTAAGAAAATGTAGCTGAGTTTTCTTAGCTTTCATTTTTAGCTGACAACCCACTCCCTTTCCACTTTCTTTTGAAAGCATACTAATCTATGGTCTACAATGAGATTGCTTACAATGGGCTATGGCCCATCCATGACTGCGATTAGCAAATATCTCCAGTGGCTGGAGATGGGACATTAGATGGGGAGGGCTCTGAGTTACTACAGAGAATACTTTCCCAGGTAGCTGGCTGGTGGGTCTCACTCACATGCTCAGAGTCTAACTGATCACCATATTTGGAGTAGGGAAGGAATTTTCTCCAAAATCAGATTAGCGGGGACCCTAGGAGCTTTCACCTTCTTCTGCAGCATGGGGCATGAGTCACTTGCTGGTTTGAACTAGAGTAAATGATGGAACCTTTATAACCTGAAATCTTTAAATCACAATTTGAGGACATCAGTAACTCAGCCAGAAGCTATGGGTCTGTGACAGAAGTAGGTGGGTTAGGTTCTGTGGCTTGCAATGTGTAGGTCAGACTAGATGATCCATGACAGTCCCTTGTGGCCTTAAAGTCTATGAGTCAGTGTATTTTCACTAAAGAAATGTCACTGTAATATTGGGTAAAAACTCTTCAGTAAGAATTAAAGAAAATATTGCCACCAAATTCTGTGTGTCCTGCTTTCACTTAAAATTGACACAAGAAATAGTGCAGAGCACACCATAGATTCATATATTCAGCAAATTTCCTGCTCCCTAATCCCTTCTTCCCTTGTCAGTGAATGCCTACTCCTCACTTATGAGCCCAGCAGGAATACAGAACTTAAGTCGTTGAGTAAGAGGCATTCCCAACTAGGGAGAACAAATACTCTGTTTATTCCAGTCTTTAAAAATACAAACAACCAAAGCACTGCAGGAAAGCAGCTGTAAAACTGAGTTTGTTAGTGAAGTGGTCTGAGTTCCCGAGGCCACATTTTCAATAAGCCTCCCTAAATACAAACCACAATGGCCTGCACAATTACTGGTATCCATATCCTTGTGCAAATGAGGGATTTTCCAGACACAAATGGGTGAAATCTCAATTTCTGAGGGTGCAATTTGGCCTTTTTAAGCTAGCAAGGATTTTCTCCCTGAATCTGATTCACCCCTGTGTTACTCTGGTAAACTCATGGCTGTCAGTAGAGTTACATCAGTGTAAAGTTAGTTATGCTAGCCTAAAGCTGGAGTTATCCAGGGATGACTGTTTTCATAGTTACAGTCAACTTGTCAAAGGAAATCAGACATGACAATAAAACCCCAAATGATTACATTTCTTCCCCCACCCTTGTCTATTAAATGTGATAATGAATTAGACACCCTACAGTCCTCTGATGTTTATTTTTGACAAGGTTTTTCTTCTTTAAAACAACTACAGACCAGGGAGAGACAGGGAGGAAGGCACTGGATATAGGGGTGGCTAAGAAGGAAGAGTGTTCGTTAGAGTCACATTTGTTCTGGTCTCAGTGTTAGGGCTCCACCCTGCCCTTTGCTCCCTATTACAAAAACCTATTGATGTCAAGGACAGCAGAATCAGGCCCTGACTAGAAACTGTTAGATTAATAAAGCTATTTCAGACCAAAGTGTAGCTGTAGCTACAGTATATGCCATATCACAGGTTATAGAACCAATTCTGCTCTGGTTACATCCAGGCTGTCACACAATGTGTTTCCAAGGCTGAATCTGTCATCTCTGTTTCCCATTTTTATATGTGCCACTATAAGAGCCATATGGTTACATATTAGACCTGCCATATTACCATATATGTGAAAACTAAATACCCAGGACATGGTTTTACTCCTGTGAGAGATCTGGTAAATTACCCTTATGGAAGGTGTTCCAATACCAAAGCAGAGATCCCTGAATATAATTATGATTTTCTAATTGGGAAATTTAAAAAAATAAAAATCTTTGGGCCAGATCCTCAGCTGCTGTGAACTGATGGCTCTGTTAACATCAGTGAGCTAGGCCAATTTACACCAGCTGAGGATATATTTTTTAAAAAATAACATGCTCTTTCTTTAAACCTGTTTTAATACAATTTGAAAAAGAGACAAATTCAGTTTGTTTTTCTGCATTTATCTTAATGATTTGGTAGAAAAAAATAGGAGAGGTGTCAGATTAACAGCCTGGCTGAAGTCCCTTACCTACCAAATGGCTACAGTATGGACTGCAACAATGCAAGCTTCACACATTGTCCTGCCATATGCCTCCACCCTGATCTGGAGGTACCAACTCTAAGGGTTCTGCATTTCCTTCTTACTCCATGTGCAATTCTTATTCTTGCTGGTGAACATGCACTCCTGCAATATGTCCCATTTGAAACCAAGGGGATGACTTGTGTAGGTGTTTGCTAGCATAAGTAAATGGGCACTCAGTTTGGCTCTCAATTACCACACCCATTTGATCTCCAGTTTCTTTGCTTACTCCTTACAAAGTTGATTGATAATGAATGAGGTGGTGAACTTCGTGATACAGACGCTTGTCAGCTGAGACCTAGAGGGTGACCTACTTCAGCTCTCAAAGGACATCAGGCAGTGACAACTTCCATTTACTACTAATCTGGACTGGATTTGAATCAGTGGCCTAGATGTGGAATGCATATCCTGTTGCCATTCCCTCACGCCGGTCACAATCACAGGAACTTTACAAAGTATCTTTCAACACCTGAATTATGTTAGAAGTCATGAAATTGTTTAACAGGGATGATCCTTTTGGATCTCACAGCTGTCCCTGGAGAGTCTCACCAAACCTAGATCTGTGTGTTTTCTGCTGAGTAATGGGTTAATAATGCATACAAAGATGTCTAATAATGGCTGCAGTACAACATACCAGAGCCCTGTCTACCAGGGCTAATTCACCAGGGCTAATTTTGCTGATTTAAGGAGACCCCAGTGGGAAGCTTGTCCTTCAGGAGGGATGGCCAGAGCTAGTGAACAGCCGATTTGCCCTCCCATGGGGATTCAGCATAAGCTGTCTCAAGTGACAACAGCTCACGCTCCTGAAGAAGTTGCAGAAAGTTTCAGGTGCTGCAGAGATTAAAGTCAAGACCTTTGTGCCTGGCATAGATGGATCTTCTTTCAGTCACTTCGGTGTAGGTGTCAGATATACAGACCTCACTCTGGCAGTCTCCTGCCTGCTGACAGCTACTAGGAGAGCACTGGGGAGAGTGAGTGAGAATTATCACATTTTCACACCATCTTAAAGTACCAGTGTTTTCATTACTGTGAGGTTTATAAGTTTATATTAAAACTTAAAAGTTTCATTGTTGCCTGTGTAGTTTCTGAGCACAAGGGATTCCGGCTTTTTAACTATCATTGTTCAGTTAAAATGACTAACTTCATCAAACTTAGTTATTCCACCATTGCAAAAACTTGTTTTATGGTGTGCACCAGGAAGCCTAGCGATGCACCTTTGGCATTTCCAACTTCACTTTCACCCTCTGGGTAATTTGAAATCAGCAGTGATGGCTGAAGGAAATGTTATTAAACATCCCCAATAATTTTACCAGAATTGTGAGGTCCGTGGATGACCAACATTTAAAGTAGGTGTCAAAAATGGGCAGTTATTCTGGAGTCTGGCAGAAGCCATGCAAACATGAGAGGGATCAATGTGAAGAAGACTCTGAGTGAGGGAAGAACGGGCCTTTTATGTCCAATCGAATTAGCCATGATGTGGATGACTTCGCAACCATGTTTGGGTTCATTGCAGCGTTACCTCATGGGCCATGAAGTAGTGCAATAATGATGACACAGGGATGGCCAAAACACAAATGGTGCTACTGCCCTGTTACTGTTATATTGTCAGAGGCTTTCTGCCTAGGATCAATTTATCTTGGTGTTAGCAAGCATAGGCTGGTATTTTCACCTCACACTTCTATGATTCTTTTAAAAATATGCTCTAAATAGAGCATTGTGAAAGTTTTGAAATATAACCCAGTCTCTATAGTTCCTCCTGTTCTTTTCCTTCTGTCTAGGCCAAGCAGACCAAATTGATTCATCAACCATCTTTCTTCTTCCTTCTCTGTGTTACACTCTGTTTCTCTCTCTCTCTTATCAATTAATCTCTCTCTCTCTCTCTCTGTGACCCTTTTCCTCTTTTGTCTCCCTCTGCTGCACATTACCTGCTGATAACTATTTTATAGCTAATATTCAGTTTCTGGTCTCTTGAAAACTTTGAAGCCAAATCCCAGCTGATTAATGTACAGTAGTGCTTCATGGGTATGTTTCCCCTACACAAAATGAAACAGACTTACAGAAACAAGTAAAACTAAAAAAATTTTGTTTCTAATCAAAGCTAAGCTGAAGCCTGTGTTTAAAACCAGGAAACTTTCTGGATTAGCCCATTTATTGTTACCAGATGTATGGGACCAAAGTCTGCTGCAGGTTCCCAAAATCATTCCGGGCTCTAATTTTCGCCTTTTCCCCCCGAGATTGAGCCTAGGTACACTTCTCACCAGTCTTACCCATATTTAGCTGAAGTGATTCTGGTGCATAATCAGATGCCTATATTTGTAAATACATGTGTGTTCCTATAGACACAGACCCACTCAGAGACCTACAGCTCTAACCAGGGCAACGTGAGAGGTTGGCAGAGAAGAAAGATCAGACCCCAGATCAGGGAGCTTTCAGATTTCTGTTTACTTCTTGAAGTGAGTCAGCTCACCCCCTTCACTGTAGTAATTTAGCTCAGGAGCCTGCCCCCACCACTAAATGAAACCTCCAGGCTGGGCACAGGTCTCATTTTAAAGCCTGGTACCTACCACATTTGGGTTTTGCCATCTTGGTTTTCAAGGCTGTAAAAATAATTGTCGGTGATTCAGAGAGACAAGGTGGGTGAGATAATCTCTTTTATTGGACCAACTTCTGTTGGGTGAGAGAGACACAAGCTCTCAAACCACACAGAGCTCTTCCTCAGTGATTCAGAGGATTAATTTTTTCTTCTCTTCTTCCAGCCTGGAGGCAAGTAAGTGGCTTCCTTTGAGGCCACTGCCAAAACCTCTGTGGGTATGTCTACACTGCACTTAAAAGCCCGCAGGTGCCAGTGCCAGCTGATTTGAGCTCTGGCTAAGGGGCTGTTTATCTGGAATGTAGACATTCGGGTTTGGGCTGGAGCAAGGTGGGAGGGTCCCAGAGCTCATGCTGCAGCGAACAGCCCCTTAGCCCAAGCCAAGCCTGAGTCCACTGGCCCAGGCCAGCCACAGCTGTCTAGTTGCAGTGTAGACATACCCTTTGTGCACAGATTGTCCTCCTCTCTCCCAAGGAACCAAGCATGTCATCTTTGCATGTGGTGCAAACAATTGGGTTGCTTCAGATTTCCCACGCTAGCTCGCGAAAGATATTTCAGTGACTACTTTATTTCTTTTACTGCCATCAAAGGCTGATCCTTAAAGCTCTCCTCTTGCTCTTTTTTTTTTTTTGTTCTGCCAAGTCAAACTGCTCTTGAGACTAACCATTCTCATCTGTTTCAGATGGAGATTATTTTACATTTACAAGACATGAACCCATCGGAGTGTGTGGACAGATCATCCCTGTGAGTATCTCTGCTAGTGCCTTGTATTTATTTTCATTTGAACCAGCTCTCTTTAAAAGACACATAAAACATGGACCTCAGCTATGTGTGTTTTCCATTACGAAAAGAAGCTGAGCTCATATTGTTGACATATCTTTAACAGTCTCTCTGCAAATGCTTATTTGAACACGCTAATAGGGTTTTAGCTCTGGTATTAGGAGTTAAGTTCTCAAGTCATAGAATTCTCATGATTAAAACAAGCAAAGCAAAACACAGTGTTAATATGCTGTCATTGGTTATGGATGTTCGCACAACTTATGGAAAATTGATGCTTTGCTGTGGCAGTCATTTTTTATTTAGTTAGTTTTTACTGCAATTTAACAGACTCCTCCAAGTTCCTGGGACAATGTTATGTATTTTAATTCTGTTCTTTCCTGGTGTTTCTTTTTATAAAGCTTTTAGAAAAGAAGAAACTCCAGAAGACACATCGTTACAGTTAACATTGTGCAGATTATTAAAAACATGAAGGGTTTATTGTATTTGTTGCAAGAGAGAAGGACACTTATTATTTCATTAAATTCAATACTCTTCCTCCCCTCCCCCCGCCCCCCGTATGCACCCTCGGCAAACTCCTGTGATACATTGCATGGGAACTTCATTGAATAAGCATTCTTTTCAAAAGTACTGGTTAATGGTTTCTGGGAGAAATTTCAATGGGAGGCTCATGTACAGCTATTAAAATATGGTGCGGAAGCTTTTCCTTTACAAAGCATTGGGGAACTAATCAAGAATTTTTTGTTGATGTTGGTTTTTGTTTTATTCATGTCTACCAAAAGCCCCTGAGCAGCCAGGGTGTGTTTGTAATGTGCAGCAATTCCAATAAAAAGGAGAAAACCCCAAAAGATGATTTTTAACAGTGTCAAGGCCTTTTTTCTCTTACTATTTACTATTCTATTTCTTTGTAAGAGGTGGCTCTTGTGGTTGGCACTCTATATGAACACCTTGGGAAGGAGCAGGGCCAGCTCTAGGGTTTTTGCCTCCCCAAGCAGCAAAAAAAAAAAAAGCAGTGATCTGCAGCTCTACTGCCGCCGCTTCAGTCTTCGGCAGCAATTCGGCGGCTGGTTCTTCCCTCCGAGACTGAGGGACTGAGGGACACGCCACCCTGGTGACTGAGGGACACGCCACCAAATTGCTGCCGAAGACCTGGACATGCCGCCCCTCACCATTGGCCGCTCCAAGCAGCTGCTTGTTGGTCTGGTGCCTGGAACCGGCCCTGGGAAGGAGCTCATAGTCTAAGCCCCTATCCTGCAAATGCCTACACATATTCTTAACTTGTAGTCACATGAGCTGCTCTGTGGAATGAGTGACTTCAATGGCAATAGACTTGTGCAATAGACTTAAGCGTGTGCGTAGGTGTTTGCAGGATCGGAACCTTAACGCCCATTCCTAAGGCACTGGGCCCTTCCTGGGAGCTGCTCAGTGCCCTCAACTGACAAGTTCTGCTGAAGTCACTGGAAGCTGCGGGTACTGAACACTTGGCTGGAGGTGCCCAAGATCCTGAAGAATGCAGGATTTATTTACTTTATTTAGATTTGCACAAAAGTATAAAAGGGAACCTTATCCAAGGCACCTGCAATGTATTACAAAAATAAAACTGAACAGCCAGCACTACACAAAACTTCCCTCCCTGCTCCAGATCTAACCCCCATCAAAACCTACTCTCCACTGTAGCCTTGAATGCTGCAGTATACCCTGAATGTTAACAAACCCGGGCCATTTGGGGCCAGGGTGCGAACTTCTCCCTGACCTGAGATCCCCTCATGGAGAGCACTCTATTGCTGAGCTCCTCTCTTAAATGAAGGGGGATCCAGCTCAGGTGCTGCTGCTGATCACAGCTGTGGCATCACGACACAAGGAGAGAAGAGATCCAGTAGGTAGAAAGGTCCTAGGCCAGAATCCAGTTGTAAATTAGGCCCTAACAGCACAGTCCAAACCCATTTCCACATAATTCATTACATATGATTTATGCAGATATGTAGGTTGAAGCTTTATTTATATTGATTTTTAGTGTCTTACCTAGCAAAACCTTCCTGGAGAAGGATGAGGAAAGACCTTGCAAGGTTCCTAAGTAGGGATGCCTATTTTCACCCTGCCGCATTTTGCACTATAAAACTCTTCAGAGCTTTACTGCAAGAGGCAACAGAAGTGCAGGCTGTCAGCATACTGTTGGCCCAATGTCTCCACTCCCAGGCTTATATACTGGTGATGGAATTAAAACATCACTCTGTCTCCAAAGTTTATAAACAACTGAGGGGGGAAAAAATTGGGTGTTCGGTGAAGGAAAGACATTTGTGTATTTTTTCAAGCTTGCCAGGGGCTAGCGAGAGGTCTATGAGAGTGGCAGCTGATGTGCATCACGCAGTAACACCTTCTAGCTAGTGGTTGACTCTTCATGACTGATATTTCTATTTTCTTCCAAGTGAGATTATTATAGTTACAGCTATGAGTTCAGTGCTGCAAACACAGATGTGAATAACTTTACTCACATGAAATCAACGGGACTGCTCATGTGAGTAAAGTAACTTACATGCATAAGTGTTTGCAGGATCAGGCCCAAATGCAGAAGGTCCGATACCTTTGATTATTGCTACCAGATGAAATCCTAGCCATTTTGTGCAGCAAATAAATATAATGGGCCATATTTTCTGCTGCGGTAAATTGGAATCCTTCAGTTGAAGTCAATGGAGTTGCACAAATTTACACCAGCAGATAATCTGGCTGCACCAATTTATTGTCTCTATTTTTCTTGTGTGTTTCATACCAATTGTTCAGCAAGAACTTGCAATGAAACCAACACAGATAGCTGACTGTCTTTTTGTCTCTGCTATTTCCATGGCAATGATCTGTAAACACGTTAAAACTTCCTCGGTAAATAAATAGACAATACAGACTCCTGTTCTTTTTGCGGATACAGATTAACACGGCTGCTACTCTGAAACCTGAGTGCTACTGTAGAGATATTGGGAGAGATGTGGGGGGAATTATTTCTTATAATCCCATCAGTTAATTATGTATGGGTTTGCCTAGAAATGTTATGGATTTCTTAAAAAGCATTCAAGGATTTGAAATCTATCTAGCTATAAATAATATAAAAATCTCTGGCACTGATGCAAAATAGTTCTTTCTGAACACCACAGAGCCAGGAGGTATTTGTCCTGGGGGGGCGAGGGTGGAAAGAGGTGCCAATCGCAAAATAGTCAATGAAATTAAAAGCTCTGATTAAAAAAATTGACATATAACCCAAAATTCTTTTTGAGAAGATAGGGGGCGGAGGTTATAATTCTTTGAGTAGAGGAGAAAGAAGAACTGAAAGGTCACTGTTGCCTCTTTCTTAATGGTGGTAATTAAAAAAACCCTTGCTTTGTGCTGGGAAAGATTTATGTTGAGGATAAGCCTGAGAAATCTGTGAGGTAGCAGCTTGACATCTTGAAAACAAAGCACCACTGCAATATTTTTCCATCTATCAACTTTTATTTTTTCCTACAGTGGAACTTCCCCCTGCTGATGTTTGCATGGAAGATTGCCCCAGCTCTGTGCTGTGGCAATACAGTAGTTATTAAACCAGCAGAGCAAACACCACTCAGTGCACTTTATATGGGAGCCCTCATCAAGGAGGTAAGAATAATTGACAGGAATAATGTCTCTGGCTCTCCTTACAGCTAAGGAACTACCACAGCATGTCTAGTTCAATATGCCTGGTCAATTTTCACAAACCACGTTTCCTCTAATTCTGTTTTGCTAGGCTGGCTTTCCACCAGGAGTAATCAATATTTTGCCAGGATTTGGTCCAACTGCAGGCGCAGCGATAGTTTCTCACATTGGCATAGATAAAATTGCTTTTACTGGATCTACTGAGGTAAGTGTATTCTAAAATATGTTACTGTAAGATATCAATCCAGAAAATATTTGGGAACGACAGCCAAGCTGTTGACTGAAGTTCCTCTGGGTCATCCAGCAGAAAGGATATACCCACACCAGAATGTTCTGTCCTTCCCAGCTAAATCTACATATTATCACACTACCAAAGCAGAGATGTCAGTTTCCCCTTAACACCTGCTCTACCAAATACCATGGCACAAGAAGAACATGTGGAAAAATATTGCTAGGATTTCCTATGGGCTTGTGAGGATATGAATTAGGACACATGGGTAGATAGATTGTGTAGTATAAGCCACAGGGTGCACAAGTCCCTCTTTGGTGTCCATAATCTGCATGACCTAGAAGCTACTGAAGAGGTTAATTCTGAAGAGAACGGTTTTAATCTACATTAAAGAGGCTGAACCAATCAGAACAGTGACTTTGCCTAACTCTCAAATATGTGCAAAGACCACTGTTATCATTCAGGAGTTGGGGATAATAGAGGTACTACAGGCTGATGCCACTAGAAAAGGGTCCTTATCTCTCAGTCTGAGGAGAGGAAAAAAGGAAACTAGAAGGAGAGGAATCTCAATGGGAGTTTCAGGATTGGTAATATTTAGAGAGTGCTAAGAACAGGCTCTGTTCCATTGAGACTTTGACAGACCATTGTATGGGCAGATCCTACGATTCCAGGGGTCTATTCCCTCCTTGATGTGTGTACGTGACTCCCACTAGGCTCAATGGGTATTTTGTGTGCATCAAGGGTAGACTACACTCCGTAGTGAGATAGATTTGCTCTTGGTGTGAGATTATAACCTGATCCAGCAGCCCTTATATGCAGGCATGGTAACTCTCACTGAAGTCACTGGGAAACTTGTGCGTGCAATGACTGCAGGATCAGGCTAACGTATTACTTTTAATACTTTTTGGTGCTATACAATCTATAATAAATCTTAGGTATCACAGTGTATGGGCCTAAATTGTCAGTATAATGTGTATGCAATTGTGTGCCTAGTTTGCACACACAATTACCTTGGAGAAAATTACCATGTGTAATTATGTGTGGATTTTTATTAAAATTTAGGTTATAATATACAAAAAGTAACAAAGTCAATTGCAACAAACATCAGATTCCAGATTACTTTTGAGAAATTGCAACAATTTCATAACAACTCCTGTTCTGTAAGCAATTTACCTTAGCACCATAGAATATTGGAAATTTTAATATGAGGTCTGTCTTTCCCCCTTCTTCTCCCCCTCCCCCATAAATTAAGTTGAAACAATTGTTTTCACAAAGGTATGTGGTCTGTGTTTAAGATAAATATTCTATTATACAGGATGTTGCGCTGTTTGGAGGAGAAATAATACAGATGGGTTAGGTTTCAAAGTTGTCTTTTGTAGCCAAAATAAATTTTTATTGTAGTTCAAGACAGCTTTAGTTTTAATAGGCGTTTAAAACTCAAAAGCTGTGGGTTTTATACTAACTCAGTGCCTACCTTTAAAAGCCTTACTAATAGGAAGTGAAAAGCATTACTGAGATGAAAAAGCAATTCTCTAAGAACCTAAAGCAAGAACAGATGGAACATTTTAATGCAGAGTTAGTGTAAACTGTTCCATATTGTTTCTGATTTCCTGTAACACTGAATTCTTGTAACAGCAAGTCAACATTGTAACATTTTAGACATGGTCCTGTAATATCAATGGTTATACAGAGCATCAGACTTCTCAGAAACTGTTTTCACATTTTTTAATGAAATAAACATGGAAATGTTTTGTGTGTCTACTCTTATCTACAGCAGGTCAGTTGTATATTCCAGTGATGTGGTTTCCTACAGCTATCAGATACACTCAGAGCCAGAATATTCCATTCCCACAGCTCTTCCAGGTGCTAGCACAGGCAGTTAATATTTTAGCTCTAACAAGTTAATGATAAAACCTATTAGAAGAAAAGCAAAGTTATTCAAGTTTAAGTGCCTGAGGCATGGGTTTTTCTCAACTCTCCACCACTAGAACCTCTTGCTTATACAGTAAACAATTCATATTTTCCTGTACAAGCTAATTAAGCTCCCCAACTGCCTGCAAAAAAAGTGTGTTTGCAGAATCTGAATTAATTGGGTTTTACTGTGTCTTTTTCAGCAGTGTTCCTTTAGGGAGGGTTGGGGGAAGAGGTCATTCTTGGTACAATTTCGTAAATAATAAAAACTCAACAAACAAAAGAAATAAGACTAAAAGAGTCCAAGTGGATGACCATGACTCCATGCTGGAGTCCATTGTGAGGGCTCAAGTCTAGGTCTGTACAATGATGACCATTTTTTCCTCATATTTTGACTTCAATCTCTAACTCATTTAGGCCCCACTTCAGGGAAGCACTGAAGCACGTACTTTATATCCATGCCTGTTCAAGACAACGCATCAGAACATGCTTTAACTTTAAGCATATGCTTAAGTTCTGTCTTGAATAGGGATGCTTTCCTCAATTAGGGCTATAAACGACATCTCTCATTTTCCTCTCCTAAACTGAGATAGCCAATATGATCCCAGTTGACTGGAGTGATAAAAGGCTTCTGTTCTCTCAGTAAACAATGTAACTCATGATAATAGCAATGGAATGCACATTGAATCCAGAGAAATATCCTCCCCCCACTCCTCGAGAACTTGGCAGAATCTTCTGGTTGAGCCAAACTCATTTTACAGTCCACCACTCATTCCCTTCTGCAGCACAGCATGAAGGGGAGTAAAATAGGGTTGCCAACCCTTCAGGATTGTCCTGGAGCCTCCAAGAATGAAAGATTAGTATTTAAATAAAGATTATGTCTTGTGATGAAACCTCCAGGAATACATACAACCAAAACTGGCAACCCTAGCTCAGTAAATCACTCAGTTAATCACATAGTAAAGGAGTCAGGGGTATACATATGGGTCAGGTGGCCACATGCTATGTCTTCTGTCACTGTAAAGCCGCCAGCATGCCATATTACACAAGCTCTGCTCTGTGCAAGTTGGGGTGCGTGGTTTGACTTGCCAGCAGCGGACAGAGTTAGAAAGAAGTGATTGTATTTGTCATTCTCAAGTTTCAGAGTGGTAGCTGTGTTAGTCTAACAGCAAAAAGAATGAGGAGTACTTGTGGCACCTTAGAAACTCACAAATTTATTTGGGCATAAGCTTTCGTGGGCTGAAACCTTCATCAGATGCATGGAGTGGAAAATACAGTATGAAGATATATATACACAGAGAACATGAAAAAATGAGAGTTGCCATGCCAGCTCTAACAAGACAGTCCCTCACTCTCACAGATCTTGGGAGACAGGCCAGTTCTCGCTTACAGACAGCCCCTCAACCTGAAGCAAATACTCACCAGCAACCATACACCACACAACAAAAACACTAACCCAGGAACCTATCCTTGCAACAAAGCCCATGCCAACTCTGTCCACATATCTATTCAAGGGACACCACCATATGACCTAATCACATCAGCCACACCATCAGGGGCTCATTCACCTGCACAACTACCAATGTGATATATGCCATCATGTGCCAGCGATGCCCCTCTGCCATGTACATTGGCCAAACCGGACAGTCTCTATGCAACAGAATAAATGGACACAAATCAGATGTCAAGAATTATAACATTCAAAAATCAGTCGGAGAAGACTTTAACCTCCCTGGACACTCAATTACACACCTAAAAGTCGCAATTCTTCAACAACAAAAAACTTCAAAAACAAGAGTCCAATAAGAAACTGCAGAACTGGAATTGATTTGCAAACTGGACACCATTAAATTAGGGCCTGAATAAAGACTGGGAGTGGATGGGTCATTACACAAACTAAAAACTATTTCCTCATGCTAATTTTTCCCCTATTGTTACTCACACCTTCTTGTCAACTGTTTGAAACGGGTCATCCTGATTATCACTACAAAAGTTTTTTTTCTCCTGCTGATAATATCCCACCTTAATTGATTAGTCTTGTTAGAGTTGGTATGGCAACCCCCATTTTTTCATGTTTTCATGTTCATATATATTGTGACAGACCCAGACCAGTGAGGTACAGGAGTCTGGTAGAGGGCAAATATACTGGTCACTGTGGATGAGTAGTTTTCTGTTCCCTGAGTGACCAGAGCAGGGGCTGCACTAGAATAATCAGGAAGCTGCTAGAACCAATTAAGGCAGACAGGCTGATTAGATCACCTGCAGCCAATCAAGGCAGGCTAATCAGGGCACCTGGGTTTAAAAAGGAGCTCACTCCAGTCAGGTGGGGAGGAGCCAGAGGAGAGGAAGTGTGTGTGAGTAGCTGGGAGCAAGAGGCACAAGGAGCTGAGAGTGAGAGGGTGTGCTGCTGGAGGACTAAGGAGTACAAGCGTTATCAGACACCAGGAGGAAGGTCCTGTGGTGAGGATAAAGAAGGTGTTTGGAGGAGGCCATGGAGAAGTAGCCCAGGAAGTTGTAGCTGTCATGCAGCTGTTACAGGAGGCACTATAGACAGCTGCAATCCACAGGGCCCTGGGCTGGAACCCGGAGTGGAGGGCGGCCCAGGTTCCCCCCAAACCTCTCAACTCCTGATCAGACACAGGAGGAGTTGATCCAGACTGTGGGGGAGATCACTGAGGTGAGCAAATCTGCCAATAAGCACAGGACCCACCAAGGTAGAGGAGGAACTTTGTCACAACATATATATCTTCCTACTGTAATTTCCACTGCATGCATCTGATGAAGTGGGTTTTAGCTCACGAAAGCTTATGCTCAAATAAATTTGTTTGTCTCTAAGGGTACGTCTACACTACGGGATTATTCCGATTTTACATAAACCGGTTTTATAAAACAGATTGTATAAAGTCCAGTGCATGCGGCCATACTAAGCACATTAATTCAGCGGTGTGCGTCCATGGTCCGAGGCCAGCGTCAATTTCCGGAGCGTTGCACTGTGGGTAGCTATTCCATAGCTATCCCATAGTTCCCGCAGTCTCCCCCGCCCCTTAGAATTCTGGGTTGAGAGCCCAGTGGCTGATGGGGCAAAAATCATTGTTGTGGGTGGTTCTGGGTAAATGTCGTCAGTCATTCCTTTCTCCAGGAAAGCAACAGCAGACAATCATTTCGCGCCCTTTTTCCCTGGATTGCCCTGTCAGACGTCATAGCACGGCAACCATGGAGCCCGTTCAGCCTTTTTTTTTTACAGTCACCGTATGTGTACTGGATGCCGCAGACAGAGGCGATACTCCAGCGCTACACAGCGGCATTCATTTGCTTTTGCATGATAGCAGAGATGGTTACCAGTCATTCTGTACCATCTGCTGCCAGTGTAATTTGGCAATGAGATGATGGTTATATGTCCTTCTGTGCTGTCTGCTGCTATCATGGGTGCCCCTGGCTGAGATCGGCCGGGGGCGCAAAAGCAAAACTGGGAATGACTCTCTGAGTCAATCCCTCCTTTATGGTTTCTAAAAATAGAGTCAGTCCTGCCTAGAATATGGGGCAAATGTACTAGAGAAGCAGTGTATCAGATCCCGCAGAAATGATGAGCTACATGCCATTCATGGGGGGTGCCCTTGCAACAACCCCACCCGTTGCTTCCCTCCTCCCCCAACCTTCCTGGGCTATCGTGGCAGTGTCCCCCCGCATTGGTGTCATGAAGTAATAAATAATGCAGGAATAAGAAACACTGAGTTTTTAGTGACATAAAATGAGGGGGAGGCAGCCTCCCAGTGCTATGATAGTCTAGGCAGGACATTAAGCAGTGTGGGGGAGAGGAGCCCAGCATCCCACTGCTATGATAGTCCAGGCAGTACAGAATCTTTTCTTTTCACATGAAAGGAAGGGGGCTGATTGAAGCTCAGCCCCCAGTTGTTATGATGAAGATGGTTACCAGCCATTCTGTACCATCTACTGGGAATGACTGGGAGTCATTCCTATTTTCACCCAGGCACCCCCGGCCAACCTCACCTGAAGCCAACCAGGAGCACTCAGAGGTTCATAAGAAGGACAGTTACCAGTCCTACTGCACCATCTGCCACCACAAAGGGGAGAGGAGCAGATACTGCTCTTCACTGCTGCAGCATCGCATCTACCAGCAGCATTCAGTAGACATAGGGTGACATTGAAAGAAGTCAAGAAATGATTTCTTTCCCTTTTCTTTCACATGAGGGGGGAGGGAGTAAATTGACGAGCTATTCCCTGAACCACGCTGGACAATGTGTTTGAACATACAGGCATTGGGAGCTCAGCCCAGAATGCAAATACTTTTCGGAGACTGCTGGGGACTGTGGGATAGCTGGAGTCCTCAGTACCCCCTCCCTCCCTCCATGAGCACCCGTTTGAGTCTCTGGCTTCCCGTTACGCTTGTCACGCAGCACTGTGTAGTCTGTAGATTTTTTTTTCAAATGCTTTGGCATTTCGTTTTCTGTAACGGAGCTCTGATAGAACAGATTTGTCTCCCCATACAGCGGTCAGATCCAGTATCTCCCGTACGGTCCATGCTGGAGCTCTTTTTGGATTTAGGACTGCATTGCCACCCGTACTGATCAGAGCTCCACGCTGGGCAAACAGGAAATGAAAATCAAAATTTCGCAGGGCTTTTCCTGTTTACCTGGCCACTGCATCCGAGTTCAGATTGCTGTCCAGAGCGGTCACAGTGGTGCACTGTGGGATACCACCCGGCCCGGAGGCCAATACCATCAATTTGCGGCCACACGAACCATAATCCGATATGGTAATACCAATTTTAGCGCTACTGCTCTCATCGGGGAGGAGTACAGAAACCGATATAAAGAGCCCTTTATATCAATATAAAGGGCCTCGTAGTGTGGACGGGTACAGCGTTAAATCGGTTTAATGCTGCTAAAATCGGTTTAAACACGTAGTGTAGACCAGGCCTAAGGTGCCATAAGTACTCTTTAGTCTTTATTCTCAATTTATATTTCAAATTGCCACATAAATTAATCATGTACTCAGCAGCATTGACTGCATCTCCATAATCTTCAGTGGAGCCGGTAATGCCTGGCCACAATGGAAAAGACAGTGGATAGTTGGCATCCCCAAACCCCTCATCCAATCCTTCTGAAGGCCTACATTCCCACTGGCTTCACCTCATAGAATTAAGGAACCATGAGGCAGACATTTTTGCAAGTGTGCCTTTCACAGGTCTTTATGTAGAAAGGGGGACATTTGTCCCTAACAGGAAGTTTAATTCAGATTAGAGAGGAGAAGAATCCATGCAGAACTTGCTATTGCACTTGAATCAATCAAAATATGAACTAGTCATTTCATGATGGCTCAGGTGTTAGGTTTGTGATTGTTTTGTTGAGCAGTTTGTACTCTCCGGTTTGTCTCTAGTTCTGTCTCAGACTCTTGGGCACTTTGAGAATTTTTTTAAAATGTCACGTGTGCAGAATCCATCTTCCCTTCATGGGTGTAGTTTGGGGAGGTCAGGGGGTTTTGCCCTTCCCAAACTGCAAGCCTCGGGCAGGCATGGAATTTGCCTCCCCTATGCATGGCCCCTTTGGCCTGATTGGAGCTGCCCCCACCCCAAATATAAAGTCAAACTATGCCTATGCTTCCCTTTCGTCTTCCCATCCCATGAATAATGTTTTCCCTGATACTATCACTATTCCCTTCCCCCATCCCCTTTCCTTCATGGCTCATCTCATGCACAAAACAGTGATCCTTCACCTCTTTCATCCTGCACACCACTTTGCAAGACAAACATACCTCCATGGATCACCTCCTCTCCTAATCCCCCAATGCATGGTTCTCAATGGTTCATTAGGAAAAATTCTCCAGACCATTGGTGGTTTATGAACTATGCTTTGAGAATCAATGCACTGAAGGAAAAAAATCATACTGAGCACAAGGTCCAGATTTGGAACATTTTGCCATGGTCCTTTTAGGTTTCAGCAGCGCTGTTGGCTTCTCTGCGTGCACTGGTTTATACTCTTCAACAGCCTGCTTGATGGAAGGATTTTTAACAAGGTTGGTTGTTTTTATTAGGTAATTTTTTATGAATCAGACCCCAATTGTGTCCCTTCTCAATTACTGCAAACTTCTCCTCTCTGACCCCATTGACACCCTATTTCTCCCCCACCACCTCGGTCAAATGTTAGCTGCCAAATGGGACCTTCCTCACCAATTGAGCTGACCATGTCACCACCTATTTGTATTCCCTCAGGGGCTCCCACTACTTTGAGTTTACAGGTCTCCTCCTTGCTTTCACAGCTCTTTGTGACTCCGCTCTTGCCACCTACCTCATGGGTTTGGTTTCCTGTCATATTTCCGTCACCCTCTCTACTTGACCATTGGTGCCAGTCCAGGGTGAAATCCTTGACCTGTTGAAGCCAGTGGGAGCTTTGCCATTGACTTTAGTTGGGCCAGGATTTCACCCCAGTTGCCCTGTTTATTTCACATAACCATCTCCATTTTTTCTATGCCACCCTCTGTTTGATTCCCTCACCATCTCACTACCTTATCCACATTTACATCCCTTTTAAAAATACAGTTCTCCCAGGAGGCCCACAAGGAGTGATTATGTTAAAGTTACATACAATCAAATGATCTTTTAAAAAGTTAAGGTATCCCAAGCTCTGGATTTCCCAGTGTGTCCCTGTACTTGCCTTTAGATGCTAGTTCTTTAGGGCAGGAGATATCTTCATTTTTGATCACTTTACAGGTCTCTGTAGGTTGTCAACACTAGATAATGCAGTATTAATGGTGGACAGAAGTGAGAATTGAAGACTGATCCAAAAGCACCTTTAACGTTTTTTTCACCATATGGAATGGGGTCATGTATTAACTGAGCCATTATCACACAATTCTCTTCTCTTTCCCTATAGTAAAATGAACTGCTGCAGCCATTGTTTACAACAACATACATTCTTGTGAGGGGGCAACAATTTACATATATCTCAAATGCAGAGCGGTAGTTCTTCCTCTTCCTAAGATCTTTTGATTCTTTAAAGACAGGCTCTCTAAATAGTGAGGGGGAAAGGGCTCAGAAAGGCAGAAAAGCTGTTATTGTAGCTGCCAGCCAAATTCTGGAGCCACCAAAAATGCCTGTGTTATTGAATGCACTAAAACATTAACTTCATATTTACAACCACAACACATTGTACGTTCAAAAATGGAGGGGGTTGAGGCCAGGTTGAGAATCAGGCCCTCTATGTTACATTTACTAAACTAGTAATAGTATTATCATCATAAGATACTAACACAACTAATCCAATGTCTATCTGTATATAAAGCATGAATTCTTGTAAGGACATATAGGACTAATAATATTATCTAATGAATCAAGGAAAAGGTATAGTACTTTAGTTGGTAAGTATATAGTCAATAGAAGGATGAAAACAATACAATATAGATTAGAAATGTAGTGACAAGGGGAAGCTTTTAATATAAATTTGCATGTTGCTACATATTATCCAGCAGTTTTCTCAGCAAATGTTTAATGTGTATCAATAACTCCTGTTCAAAAACAAATGTGTTGCCTCCAAATCTGAATTGGTTTGCAACTTCATCCAGTTTTTACATGCTCTCAAGATGATAGGAATCACAGATAGCATGCTAAACATTTGAAGCACTGGCCAACAAGAAATGTATTTTAGGTGGCTGGTTTCCATGCTGTTCAAGCTAAACCTCATTAAAAAGCAGACAGAGTAACTCAGATTAAAGATATGATTCAGTTCTATGTTCATGCAGTTATGTGCATAAGTCAAATAAATATTCAATAAATGGGTTTGGATGCGTATGTAAACACAAGGTCCATAAACAACAACAATAAAACCCAACAAAGCGTTCTGCATTTTGCTTGGCAGAGTGTTTTCTTTATGCAGTTAGATTAACAAACCATGATCTCATCGTTAGTCAACAAGATACTAGAGAGACCATCAAAGCAAGCTACAGGAGAGTCAAGATTGATTCATGCCAAACAAATGTTTGTAGCTAACAGCTGTATTACCATTGATTCTAATTTACTCAGCAGGATTCTCCTTTCATTTCCTAAGTGAGATGAATGTCATGTTGCATGATATAGACAGCATGTCTACCTACTGCATGAGTAATGAGTTGTGTCAGCTTCTTGTATCATAAAATATTTCCTTGTTTTTGGATCTTCTTGAAGGATTATGTCCTGGTTTTTCTTCCACTAACAATAAAATTCTTAGAGGCTGTGTGTTCCACTGAAATGTCCAATACAGGAGGGTTTGGGAAGGATATATTATAACTCACTCATAATTTAGCTTAAGCCCTCTTGATAATTTTTGTCACTCATTCTGCTGGGCAACTTGTGCTTCCTGAATGACTAGGATACCTGAAATAAAACCATTCTTTTTTCTTTCCTTATTGCATTTGGTAGAGAGCTAGGAAGTTGTCCTTCTTCCAGATGTGAAATAAGGACACATACCAAAAGCTGCTCTTGTCCACTTTAGGCTTGTGAAGTTCACTAATCTTTGCTGGTCTGAGGACAGTCCCCAAGGTCACCACTTCAGAAGCAGAGTACTTCATGTGGTCAAACAGTGTTATACTGAGTGATCTGGAGACAATCTGGAACCAAAGTTCACACAAAATAAGCAACATCTCAGCTTTAAAGGTTTTGTCCAAAAATCCCACTGAATTCTTTTACCTCAGAAGCTTAAAGGGATAAACTGACCCTGCTGTGTGAATCCAAGGATTATAGGTAGTGTTTACTTGATTCTTAGATCACTAAAAAGCCTCAAAACATCGAGAGGTTCAGGTCAGAGAAGCACCTGAACATTCAAATGCACTATTCAGGACTGGAGTGGAAACCTCACAGGACTAGGGCTTTGTTTTGGTTTTTGTGATGGGGGAAGAGGTTTTGAGATTTCCAGGGCTTTAGTAAGATTAGAACTTACAGCTTTTCTTGTATGATTTTGAAATTTCCACTTCTGTCTGGAATCAGAAAGCACAGAGGCAGATGAAAATAAAATTTAATGGGTGCAATAGCTTACCCAAAACCCAACCCGCTAAAAGAATCTGGGTAAAGTTTTGGGTCTCATCCCAAACTGGTTTGCACACTCCTGTTTAATATGTGACTAGATGAATCTCTTCTAATAAGAAAGACTGAGCATTCAAAAACAAAAAACAAAGCAAACTATTGAATGCTTCTGTCAATTATTTAATTAATACAAAGAAAACAGCAATCAGTTTAATAATTTAACACTTTTAGGGACTGCAATTCAAGTAGCTGTTTTGAACAGAGGTGTCTTGTACAGCTGGGTGTCCCATTCCCCCCGGGCCCCGCCAACCACCCACCACCACCCCTCACCCCACATAACAGATTGTTTTCTTTGAGATGAGCCAAATTACATCTACCCACACCCTCCATGCAGTTTACAGGGTTATGGTACTTCACAACTTATCCAGGGATACTCCTGATATCTATCTTGCTGTCTATTCAAAACAAGGATGGGGAGTTGAGGTTTTCTGTGCCAACATTCCTGCTGATTAATCAGCTCAGCTCCATTATCTGTGGGGGAGTCCTCGTTTCCAAAGTTCCCTCGCTGCGCTGCATTGCCTGTTGGAAGTTCACAGATATAGCTAAGAGACACCACAGGGAACATGAACTAAAAGACTACAGGGACTGGAACGCTATCACTTATCCCTTGGTAACTCTCGCTGTGGATGAAGAGAGAAATGAAAAAGGCTCCTTTTCTCAATAACTAATCACAGCCCCAGTACCCTTCTTAAGGCTCCCCTCATGCCATGAGTGCACAGAGCACCGTACGGGCTGAACAAAATGCCAGTGCTTACTAGCAGCATGCCCCATAGTAAGTGGCTTTGTGGCTTACCCCTCATAAGCGTGAATTTATTCTCAGTGTTAAGGCTGAAGTGAGACTCTCTGTTAAGCTTATACTTGGAACGTTGACAACCTCTTTATATTAAAGACAACACATTTCCAAATTAGGACCATGGTCTCCAGCCCCTTTGGACCTATAACATTTGGCAACCAGGGCCGGATTTCCAATTAGGCACAATAGACACGTGCCTAGAGGCACCGGCATTCTCAGGGTTCCTTAAAGTTAAAAGAGGGTTAAAAGTTTCATTTTTTACTGAAAACATTGGGGTGCTGAATATGCTGTGCCTAGGGGCGTGTAAGGTGTCAATCCGGCCCTGTTGGCAACCACTTGTTTTGCCAGGTGTTTTAAACTTTTTTGTAAACTAGTCACAAATATTGTGACATTAAAATGGAAACGGGGTGGGTGGGTGGGTGTGAGTGTGTGTGTGTGTGTGTGTGTGTGTGTGTGTGTGTGTGTGTGTGTGGCATATTCTGCTTTTTGTTTGTATTGTGATTTTGGGGTGGAACTAATTAATTATTGGTCTTTCAAAGAGGGAGGCTGAAGACATAAGGCTGCAGAGTGCCGTTAGCTAGCACCGACTATAATGGCCAGGCTCTAGCTGATTTTCAAATGTACATTTCATAACCGTTTGGGAGATGTGGGGATTTCTAAGTGACGTGTTACACATAGTCAGTGTGGCCTGGCTGTCAGTCACACATAGTGGTAAAATCAGCTCCAATTAAGGGGATATGTAAGGAATTTCATGATAATGTCAGCACTCCATTTCATCATTAGAGAGGTAAAGAAAAGATACTGAAGTTAATTTATTTTTTAAAAATCCACAGTCAAACTTGATCGTGGCATTGCCAGATACCCAGTTAATCACTGAGTTACAGGGAATGGTTGACAGTTCCCTAATTATCCTGTGGGATTTTTTCTTTGTTTTTTCTGGTGGGGGCCCTGGGTTCTATTTCATTTGCTTTATGAGTACTCCAGTGCTGGCTTAACTTTCTCCAGCAGACTGACTTTAATTCTGCAGGTCAGCTTCTCTCCCATTAACCCCTTAATGCTGGCACTCACAATCACCTGGCCCTGTGTATAGAAGTTTAACATTGAGAAATATCAACAGTAGGTCCTGCAGCACAATCAAAGCGTAGATGAAAGTTTAGCTGCTGATAGGAGTTTTGCACAAGGAAAGACTGATTTCTAATGGCTGGAGAGAAGAATTGGGAATCAAAATGCATGCGTACATGTGTGTCAGCCAGCTCCTGACTTGCGGTGTGACTGTGGGCACGTAATTTAGACCCAGATTCTCATAGGCTTTTAGGCATCTAACTCCTTAGTTGCCTAAATACTTTTGAGGAGCTGAGCCTTAGGCCCTAATTCAACAAAGCACTTAAGAACATGCTTAAGTGTATCCCTTTTCAGCAGAGCACTGAACCCTGTACTCATGTTTTACTATATCAGGGCCTTAATCTTCCCGTGACTGTTTCCCAAACCTACAAAATAGGCATAATAATACAGTCTGAACAATGGAAACCATGCAGAAATCTGGTTAAACTAGTTATTGGGGATTTCCCCAGCCCAGGGGAATCTCCAGGGAACATAGAGCAGGTGTTACTAGCTCCATGCTATGCAACCCTTCTGACATTGGCATAGGTGGCATGTCATAGGTATGGCTAGCAGAAGGTGGGGGTGGTCACGCTAGTGCTGCACTTTATTGATCCTCACCTGCAGAGTCATCTCTTAGGGCTGCTCCAAACTACACCAGGGGGTGCATTTGCCTCCAATGGCCCTTGGGATTGAGAAGGAGGAAAGGGATCTCAAAACCACCTTTGACTCCCACCCTTACTACCTGTTCTAGCTGTGGTGCAGCTTAGTATCTGGCCTGGTATGTGTGCGCTGTGTTTTGCCTGTGCAATCCTTCTGTAACTACTGTATGCTGTTAATCCTATATATAATGCAGCTAATTTTAAGATGATGTGATATTCTCTGGTTTATAATTTCACTCTTCAAATTAGTTTAATTCTTTGGGGACTAAAAATTGAATGTTTGAGAGGGTGTGCGTGTATATATATATATACACACACACACACATTCCTCAGAACTTATTTGGCTAACAATCTGGAAAATGTCAGTGTTCAGAGTAGATTGCAATAAATTATGATACAATTAAAGTAATCGTATTACTAATTGCTGTACTGTATAAAAGAAGCATGATGGTGCTTATTACTAAAGAAGAACTTAATGCATTCGGCACTAGTACAAGTGACCTTTTTTCAATATCAACAGAAAGCGGTCAGCTTAAACCTCTTGTTAATGGTATAGAAAACCCTTTGCACTTACTCCATATAGAATTAAAAAACTGGCTTGTGTAAGAAGTCATTCCAGTTACACAGATTTCAGCTTAATTCTCCTATTGATCCTGGCAATAAAAAGACAGAAGAAAATGATCACTAAGCCAGGCTTTTCCCCAGCTCCAAAATATATGCTGCCGTGCCCAGTCTCGTGCAAGAAGGTTTATTTTCTTAAGAGAAGCCAGCAGACGAACACAAAAACAGTCTTTTAAGTCATTCCTTAGCCTTAGGCTTCAGGTCCCCCCCCCGCCCCTCCTACCCTGAGGGGTCTCCGGTGCTCCTGGCAGTTTCCCAGTTTCAGTCAGCTCTGCTCCCTTCCTGGAGCAGCAGCCCCAAGCCACCTGACCCCTTGCCCTAGGGACCCAGCACCCAAGTTAGCTCTACTCCACATAACTTCTTTGCCCCTGCCCACCGCTGCCACCATCCAAAATGCCCTTCATGGGCCCAGCTGTAGCCCAGCCCTCTTTAATTGGCTGGAGTGGACTCACCGGCTCTGGTCCAGAGGCACTAGGCTTAGTCTATCCCTAGGGACTAGCTACCCTGTGAGTGACAAGAACCCAAACCCATTTCAGCATAGCTATTGAAGGGGCGTGCCTATTGACAGGTTTGTCCCATGTCTTGGCCACCCTCCAGTTCTGGGAAAGGCCTGGTAAGTTGTCTCTTTCTTACATGAATCTGTGGATTTGAAGAACCTGCTGGATTATTGAATAGCTGTGTCCCACTGATATCCAGAGCTTGCTAGTGCAGTTAACTGTATGACTGCATAGTGTGTAAAATGTTTCTCCATTTCCTTTCAGGTTGGGAAGCTGATTCAAGAAGCAGCTGGAAGGAGTAATTTGAAGAGAGTAACTCTGGAGCTGGGAGGGAAGAGCCCCAACATCATTTTTGCAGATGCTGATTGTAAGTAAGCACTTACACATTCTCCTTAAACCTGACAATGATAATACAATTCATGCAGTATTCCTTTTGCTATGTGATTTGATTGTATATTTTACACTCCTCATGAACTTCTTAATTTGCAATGTGCTGCAGAATTGTGCATTGACAAAACATAACTGCCTTTGTCAGAGCCTCAGAGGGTAGCTGGAGGTTTGGCAGCTAGGTAAGGTGTGTGCAGCTGAGAGTTAGAATGTAAGAATGGCCATACTGGGTCAGACCAAATGTCCATCCAGCTCAGTATCCTGTCTTCTGACAGTGGCCAATGCCAGATCCCCAAAGGCAATGAACAGAACAGGCAATCATCGAGTGATCCAGCCCCTCTTGCCCACTCTGGAGCACACGTACTAGGCCAGATATTTAGGAGTTTTGGCACCTTAGAAGTTCCGGGCAACATTTTAGGATTGTGGGATCAGGGGCGGCTCTAGCTTTTTTGCCGCCCCAAGCACGGCAGGCAGACTGCCTTTGGCGGCTTGCCTGTGGGAGGTCCCTGGTCCCGTGGCTTCGGCGTACTCGCCACTGAATTGCCACCAAGTCTGCGGGACTGGCGGACCTCCCACAGGCAAGCCGCCAAAGGCTGCCTGACTGCTGCCCTCGCAGGGACCAGCAGGGCACCCCCCTGCAGCTTGCCGCCCCAGGCACACACTTGCTGCGCTGGTGCCTGGAGCCACTGGTGTGTCGGATAAGCACATTAGCTGGAAGTTTCTGCTAAAATGATCAGCAATTAAGTAGTTAACGTGTTGACATTTAAATTATTCAGCAGGAGGTTTTAAAGTTAACACCTTATTATAATGAATGAGTCAGTTCACACCTTGCTTTGAGCTATTGTTTCAGGCTGCTGTTCAGACACACTGCACTCATTGCACTTTTGAAAAGCTTTCTTTGGCTTTGTTTACATTGACAAAAATACACACCCTGAAAGACCAAAGTTCTGTCGATGAAAAGCACCGGTGTGAACAGCAGGAGTGCTCCCCTGCCGACAAAGCTACTACCACTCCTTGGGAGTGGAGAGCTCTCTCCCGCTGACAAACAGCAGCTACACTGCACAGCTTTTAGCAGCACAGCTACAGTGGCACAGCTGTGTCGCTAAAAGGTGCGTAGTGTAGACAAAGTCTTTGCAACCATAGAGTCTAGAAATTTAGGGGTTTTAACTAAACAAGAGAAAGCAGTGCCACATGCCGATCAACAGAAGGATACAACCCTATGTCCACTTTCAAAGCTTTCAGATAGGCTCTGCAAGATTAGGATAAAGTTGAAGAACTCTCAACTACAGAAAGCTAGTTGGTATGTGGAAAAGTTACCAACTCTACTGATACACAGTACTTATACAACTACAGTTATCCTGGTATAAATCCTGTGTGGACACACTTATTCAGGTAGAAGAATGGCTTTTATCACGTTAATCACCGTCCCAAGTGACAAACTACAGTGGCATAAGGGCCTCCACTTAGAGAGTTTACCAAGTAACTATAACTGATTCAATTCACACCTTAGATCGGGGTCGGCAACCTTTCAGAAGTGGTATGCCGAGTCTTCATTTATTCACTCTAATTTAAGGTTTCGCGTGCCAGTAATACATTTTAACATTTTTAGAAGATCTCTTTCTATAAGTATATACTATATAACTAAACTATTGTTGTATGTAAAGTAAATAAGATTTTTTTTAAATGTTTAAGAAGATTCATTTAAAATTAAATTAAAATGCAGAGCCCCCTGGACTGGTGTGAGTGCCACTGAAAATCAGCTCGCGTGCCGCCTTTGGCACACGTGCCTATCCCTACCTTAGATTATACCCCCAAAAAAGTTCCAGTGCAGACAAGGCCTCAAGTCTTGCTATGCACAGACTTTCACTGATTTAACTCAGCCAGTGCAAACCCATTTACGGACACCCTTATGTTGGTTTGAGAAGTTTAATATGAATTATTTAATGCTATTCCTATAAAGCTATTTCTAAAAAAAAGCTAAATTGAAGTGAGTGGTTCAAACTGAAATTGTCCACATGCTTTTTACAACCAGTTTAACTAATGTGGCTGAAATCACATCTTAAATTGAAGCAGGTGCCACTAGGCATGTAGACAAAACTTGACAGAATTTTCCTGGATTGGGACAAATGGTTCTGCCAAAAGCTGTGTGATTTTAGGTAACCTGAAACAAGCAGCCTAAAAATTAATTAATCCATCTCTACAATTAACACCCTTCAACAGTTGTCCAGTTCTTGCTCAAAGCTACAGTTTTCACAGACAATTGACAGGCGACAACTTATTCTCCTTCCAAGCACTTATTACAGATCCCATATGCCATAAATGTTTCAAGAGCTTCTTTCCCTTCTTTCCCCTATATTCTGCTTGTCCTACAGAGAAATTTAAATATAAAGTAGTTATGTTCATAGTGTATCATACAAAACAGAGGATCAATAGCAGGTTTTGGTCTCCTTGCAAATATACTACTAGCACCCAACCTGAGATTTTAAGACACTAGTTAAACATTGAAGAGATTCTGCTGGCTGTTACAAAGGAACTGTTTAATCTGTTTACAGAACAACGTGTGTGAAAGTTTGCTGATAGCGTGGCAAAGCCATAGAAACTATACTATTCTTTGAAAAGCCACAAGAGGATGGTTACAGCCCTTTGGAGCGCAAAACTATGTTAAGAAAAGAAAAAGGAAATCAGTTAACCAGTTCTAAATGCTATTGTTCTCAATCTTTGTGGATTCTTCTTGGGAGAATTTGAATGAGTTTCAGGAAACAGTCTGAATTACTTTTTCAAGATGATGGCGAAAAGGAAACACATTTGACATGTTTCTTAGACAGGGTATTCAAAGATGTTCTGAAAATAAAGCGTTGTTGTTGTTTTTTAAATCCCCAAATTGATCATAATCTACACCAAACTTCAAAGTGCCGCAACTGACGAGGGGTAATGGCAACCTTGTTTGACATTACTGCTTAATAAGGTGGTATTTTTAATCTTTATAAAGGCACATGAAATACAATGAGGGCCAAATTCTGTTCTAGGAATCTGTTGCTCTCAAATAACCAAGGGTGCAATTTTTGTCCCTATATACCTGATTTTCCTCCCACTGGTGTACAGGAGTAACTCCCCGGAAGTCACCAGCATTTCAGTAATGTCAAACCTCATGTAAATGAGAGAAAAATTATACCCTAATAGTCTATAGCATTTGATCTCTTAAATTTAAAACACATATTGTGTACCCATGTTTTCACCAGGATTGTTACATAAAATAAAATGAATCCTCATGTATAGGACCATACCACAGTAATGTGTTTTTAATTTTTTGTAAACCAAATCCTGTAATTCTGCTATGAAGTTATAAAAACTTAACACTAAATAATATGTCTGATGCTGGCTACAATAGCAGTGTGTGAATTACTTCTCACAGCAGTGTGTGGCTGTCTTGGTTATGTAGTGGATTATGCTGTGGAACAAGCTCACCAGGGAGTCTTCTTCAATCAAGGACAATGTTGCACTGCAGGCTCACGGATTTATGTAGAAGAGTCGATCTACGAGGAGTTTGTTAGAAGAAGTGTCGAACGTGCCAAGAGAAGAGTAGTGGGGAGTCCTTTTGACCCAACTACGGAACAAGGTCCCCAGGTAACGAGTAATGCATCAGCTCTTCATGACACACGGGCACCGCATAGAGCGTATGGTGGTGCCTGTTTAGCACTGAGGTTCTCATTCAAACCACAGCATGTTTTGTGGCCAATGAATGCACGACTTGTTGTGGTACACAGGGATTGAAATAACAAGCATTTCTAAAAGTATAGTTCCAAAGGGGCCAACCTTATCTACTGCAGTGCAGAAGTAGGTCTCTCCCCCTTCATGAAAAGTCACATTCGCATTATATTTGAGCATACTGGCAAATTCTACAAAGTGTGCTTCATAGAATTAAAGGTAGATTCTGTCCTACACTGTGCACCTCCAAGCTGCACTATGAGCACATGCAATGGAGAGGCAGACTCCCAGAAGTCTCTGCTCTATGCTGTCGTCCTTCAAAAAGTTCATAGTGCCATAATTGTGATTGTTGATCTCCAAAAAGGGGTGAGTTTTGAACAAAAATTAGGCAGATTTGGAAAAATATTTAAATTGCACTAAAAATTACCTATAAATACCTAATTGTAATTAACCCCCCCGGTTGGGTCATTTGTAGGACATCTGGACCTAAAGGCATGACCCATCTACCAACTGAACAAAAGGCTCAGCTTCATTAGATGGAAGGCAGTAGCAGACTTATTAGCCTCGATATGGCGGGACAAAGACCATATAGGGTTAATTTGGGTTACACTATTCTTTGAGATGGGGAAGTCAATAGGAGTTGCAGGTATTTAGTACCTCTCAAGTTTGAGCCAAAGTGAGCATTTGTGAGCATATCTCAGACTCATTCTGGTTTGTAGTCGAGAGTACTATCAAGCAGTAGAACTAACCCGGCTTCTTCAACCTTTAAGATTGATAAGAAACAGTATAACAAGATCCTGGAACTTATCCAAAGTGGCATTACAGAAGGTGCAAAACTCGAATGTGGAGGTAAAGGACTAGGAAGAAAGGGCTTCTTCATTGAACCTACGGTGTTTTCCAATGTAACAGATGACATGCGGATTGCCAAGGAAGAGGTATCCACAAATTTCCTCTCTGGGGCACAATCATCATAAATTTGTGTCTAAACAGGATTTATTTTATTTTATTTATTTGAGGATATAAAAGCCTTAGAGTTGGAATTTACTGCTGTAAATGGAATATGGGTCTTGCTGGGCAATGGTGTGCGTCTCAATACCCTTTAGGGGTAGAGAAGCTCTCAGCACCTGTTTGGGTAAAGAATCTGTCTTAGTTAGCCAAGTTCTAGAGCTGATAAAAGAGAAAAGGAAGTGGATGGGATTCATTGAGTGGCTGCTCTTCCTAGGGCTCTGCTTTGGGAAAGCTCACACAGTTTTGCAGGGAGCTGGTGCCGCTAATAAATATTCCTTTTGGAATTGGTAAAGAGTAAAACAGGAAAAGGGAGACAGCTGGAAAAAATGGGGATTTTTATCCCAAAGCTGTTTTACAAATTAACCATTAATCTCTGTTGCAGATCTTTGGGCCTGTTCAAGAAATACTGAGATTTAAAACAATGGATGAAGTTATAGAGAGAGCCAACAATTCAGATTTTGGACTGGTAGCTGCTGTCTTTACAAATGACATAAACAAGGCCCTGACAGTCTCATCAGCAATGCAAGCTGGGACAGTCTGGTAAGGCAGCAGTCACCATGCATTCCTGCTGTTGGAGATAAGGAGTTTGACTCACCATTGTGCCACCCTAGTTTTCCACCCTTTCCCAGGCCCAATCTAGATATCTACTAACTGGAGAGGTAAAAGTGTTTTGCCATCACCCCACCCAGTTTACTTGTGTATTGTGCCTTCCCCATCTTCTTTAGATTGTAAACTCAGCCACTGGCATGCTGGTAGGCACTGCTGAACAACAAATAATAGGAAATCATCATTATCATCCTAATAAAATAAAAATAATGTCCTGTGTTGTTTTCAGAATGGAGGAACCCTGTTAGATTTTTCTGATGAACACACCAATAATAATGCAGTTGCTGATGTTAAAGTACATACATCAAGAAAACAACAGGCACCCACTGTCCCTAATCCTTAGGGACTGACAAGCTCCATTTCTGAGGGCTAACAACAGCATGTAATTTGATACGTCAGAACTGGATAAACTAAAGAGCCCAGAGGAAATCAGGTGGAAAAAGACAATTTCAAATCTAATAGCAAAGTGTTACAAGGTGGCATTGAGGTTTGTTAACAATTAACAGTTTGTTACTGAAGCTGAATTCAAGCTACTTTACTTTTTCCATCAACATCTGAGGAGCTGACCCTGCTCCCTTTCGAAGACAATGGGAGTTATGTCATTGTCTGCACTGGGAGCAGGATTATGCTCATAAAAGAAAAACTGCTTATGTTTCTTTTAATATGATTGAAGTTACTTAGTTACTACAAATAGTTGGCTAGTGTCCTTACTTCTATGAGTTTAGTCCTCCCAAATGGATTCCCAAATACATAACTGACAATGCACCAGATTTAGCTCCTTTTCTTTTGACAGGATAAATTGTTACAATGCCTTAAATGCCCAGAGTCCTTTTGGAGGGTTCAAAATGTCTGGCAATGGGAGAGAAATGTAAGTATCATATTATTGCCTTCTAAACTTTGCTCAGATAAACAAGTAAGGAAACATTAGTGAATTTTTAGCATGAAAATGATAGAGATAGTCTACCTAATGAGCATGGTATGAGAAGACAGGGATCAGGGGTGGCTCCAGGCCCCAGCATGCCAAGCACGTGCTTGGGGTGGCGTGCCACAGGGGGGACTCTGCCGGTTGCCGGGAGGGCGGCAGGCAGGCTGCCTTCGGCAGCAGGCCTGCAGGAGGTCCACTAGAGCTGTGGGACCGGCGACCGGCAGAGCGCCCCCCACGGCATGCCGCCGTGCTTGGGGCGGCAAAATGTCTAGAACTGCCCCAACAGGGATACTCGTGTCTTGGTTGTATATACATTTGGTTTGCATGGCCCTATTATTTTTCCCTTGGAGATTTTGGAACAGCAAGGTGACTTAGCGGGACTGTCTTCTCATTCCTAAAGAGAATGGAAGTTTCCAAATATCGCCCTGATCCAGGAGATTTTTCCTCAGACATATTAACTGGCAATTTTCTGGGAAGATTCCCATGTTGTCATTCTTCTGCCATATTGCTTGCCTCCTTAGCTGTAACTCTTTGTATTCTTTCTGTCTCCACTGTTGTTTGCCACAGTTCCCAATACTGGACCACCTGCATGTAATTAAAGTGCTATTTATCTCTTCCAGATTTAACAACGTTAAATGAAATCAGGCCTACACTAATGTGACTCTATTAACACTTCCTAAAAAAATCCCCCTTCTATTATGGAATATTTGTCTTCTTTCCTAATTTAGTTGGAAGTAAATGGCAGATCTCTTGGAGTGGAATCCCACCCTTAATCCTCTTCTTACCATACCTTGTTTAACATCCTACCAGTATTAAACCCTCATGGAAATAGCAAGATATTTTATCAATTGTGTATGCAGCACATTTGATTATGTTTTTGTTAATATATATGAATAACAGGCAAATTCCTGTGCAGAGGGCACGTGAACCACTTAAGTCCCATTTAATCCCTGAAAATAGCTTGTGGCTGACTATACATTCAGCAGTAAAATCAAAATAAGGTCAAACACTTTCAAACTAAATATGGTGAAGTAGATTCTGATCCATAAAATGGCTCTATGCAGATAGATATATCTTCCCTTGTTAAGAACCACTTAGCAGAACTCATTCATGAGTCAGACTGTTCTCTGGATATCTATACCTACACTGGAAGTCCTGCAGCGGGATCTCAGAAGCGCTGAAGTGTAGACAGGGGTTCTTCCATCACCATAATAAATCCATCTCTCAACCCCTGGGGCTTAGGCTGGCTTAATTACATCACACAGGGTGTGAAAATTTTCAAGGCTCTGAGTAGTTAAGCCAACCTAACTCTGTCGTGTAGATCAGCCCTCAAACTGGCTAATTCTTATAATTGTGAAAATATTCCAAAAACACTGAGCACAATAGAGCATACTTAGGCCATGTCTACATCTAAAATTTTGCAGCGCTGGTTGTTACAGCTGTATTAGTACAGCTGTATAGGGCCAGCGCTGCAGAGTGGCCACACTTACAGCAACCAGCGCTGCAAGTGGTGTTAGATGTGGCCACACTGCAGCGCTGTTGGGCGGCTTCAAGGGGTTTTGGGGAAGGCGAGAGCAAACCGGGGAAGGAAACCAGCTTCGCCGCGGTTTGCTCTCGCGTTCCGCGAACCCCCGAGCAAGCAGGTCTCCTTCCCTGCGGTTTGCAGGGTGGTTCGCGGAACGCGAGAGCAAACCGCGGCGAAGCTGGTCTCCCTCCCCGGTTTGCTCTCGCGTTCGCCGAACCCCCGAGCAAGCAGGTCTCCTTCCCTGCGGTTTGCAGGGTGGTTCGCGGAACGCGAGAGCAAACCGCGGCGAAGCTAGTCTCCTTCCCCGGTTTGCTCTCGCGTTCGCCGAACCCCCGAGCAAGCAGGTCTCCTTCCCTGCGGTTTGCAGGGGGGTTCGGGGAACGCGAGAGCAAACCGCGGCGAAGCTGGTCTCCTTCCCCGGTTTGCTCTCGCCTTCCCGGAACCACCCAGCAAACCTCAGGGAAGGAGACCTGCTTGCTCGGGGTTCGGGGAACGCGAGAGCAAGCCGGGGAAGGAGACCAGCTTGATTACCAGAGGCTTCCTCAGGTATGCTGGATACCTGCTTATTCCACGGAGGTCAAGAAAAGCGCTGGTAAGTGACTATACTTGATTACCAGCGCTGGATCACCAGCGCTGGATCCTCTACACCCGAGACAAAACGGGAGTACGGCCAGCGCTGCAAACAGGGAGTTGCAGCGCTGGTGGTGCCCTGCAGATGTGTACACCTCCTAAGTTGCAGCGCTGTAACTCCCTCACCAGCGCTGCAACTTTCTGATGTAGACAAGCCCTTAGTAGTACCTTCATTGAATGGGACGACCTGTGAGAGTAAAGATATTTATGTGTACCTAGAGGGAGATTTTGGAGCACACAAAGGGCAGATGCATAACCCAACCTTTACTGAAAATCAATGGGAGTTGGGCACTTGATTCCCATTCGTGCCTTTGAAAATCTCTCCCACAGAAAATAATGTTTAAATCTGATATAATATTTGTGTCTCCCAAGAAAAGACACCTGCTGACAACTCTGCTGTGAGTTATCTTTCTAAGCATTTAAGAATCATCTGACCAGGGTCCATCATTTCTTTTATTCTCTCTCCCCGCCCCATGTGCACACATGCACACACACATTTTACCGCAATGTCAAGGTTTCAATGTTAACATCACAAGGTCAAGGAATGAAAACAGTGAAGGTTCTAACAATGTTAATTTTGCTATGTTGGCATCCATGTGTTTTACTGCACAAACAGTAGTAAGCTTCACATGTTATTAGAAAAATAGAACTAGGAAACATATTATATAACATGTGCATCACAACTGAGTTAATATTATATTAGAGTTAGGTAATAACTGTGTTACCTTAATGTTGCATTAGCAAGATTTGATTTAGGCTTTGCATTTCATTTCCTAAATTTTTCCGCTGTTTTTTCATAGGTAGGAAAGAGTGAAAATCAATACTTGAGGGCTGCTACACCAGTTTTACACTCACTTTGCACAGGGGTACCTGATGACACAAAGTGAAAAGCTGTGGAGAATCAGACCTTACATACATATGAGATTCAGGTCTATTGTCTACTAAGGCTGCCCCTTTACGATGCTCTGGAAGTGTAAAGAGGCCTTAAAGTAGTCTTAAGTTACAGTTACATTCCTACTAAGGCCCCTTTACACTGCCAGAGTGCTATGAAGGTGACCTCTTGTAAATGAGAATCAGGCTCATCATATTTAGTATGGCCAAATTAAATTAAAAATGACCCAAAGAAAGACTTTCTGATTTCAGTCCAAACTTTCCCAAAGGAAGTTCAGTTCTACTTCAGCCTCATTGTCTATCATTGAGTTAATTTGTAAGGTCTAGATTGAGCTTTTCAGCTTGGTCCTGCGTACAGGGCAATGCCCAGCTGCACTGCTCAGAAGGAGCCAAGAAAAAATATCCCTGGGTCACAGTTCCTTTCCTGATTGTCTCTTGTTCTTGGGGGGAGGGAGAGAGGGAGCATACATTATTTCACCCATTTTTGGAGTGCAGCTTACTTCCCCCCTCAGACCTGATCAGCTGATAGATGGGAATGGAATGATGGCTCTGACCACTCCCTGCACATTGACTCCTCCATTTCCCCTCTGCAAAAATTGGGTGTGCAACAACAGCTCTCTCCTTGGTTAGGCCTGCGCATGGCCGTGCACTGGGGCTTTCTTCCTGCTCCGTACTCTCCTGTATGGCTATATTAGAGGTAGGGACAATCAAGATAAGGTTATAAAGGGGCATCAACTTCCTGGTAGCTCTAGGACTCCTCACATTTGTCTACCTTCTCAAGTTCAAAACAGAAAAGGGGGAAAAAAAGGTTGTGAAGGCCCATATCACCCCCCATTGTTTTGTTTGCTAGACCAGAACAAGACAGCGGCTGGCAATTGTGGTATATAAAGGCTCTGGAGTCTATTCTGGCTGGGTTAACTATTGACTCAAAAATGTGTCCAAGGGGTATTTGCAGCCAAGTTTCAGCCCTACTGAATCAAGCAGAAATTTTCACACAGAGTGACTTATTAGCATTAGTTCTTCAGCTCCATGGAGCTCTCTGTGACAGCCTCTACTGAGCCTTTGGAGAATGGCTCTGTGGCTCAGCTAAGTTTGATAAATGTTTTGGTCATTGTGCAGAAGACAAATCTGGGGACTTTCTGTTGCAAGGTGTGGGAGTTTGTCCAATTGAATGTGCAACTTAATTGTGAAGAATCCTCATTAGTTCATTTCTCTTCCTATACTTAGTTTCTACTAATTCATACAATGCTGACTGAAACATCAGTCTGACTGAGTTAAATATCAACTGGCTAAGTCAGG
Organism: Gopherus flavomarginatus; assembly: GCF_025201925.1. NCBI lineage: Eukaryota > Metazoa > Chordata > Testudines > Testudinidae > Gopherus > Gopherus flavomarginatus. The sequence goes on from NC_066625.1 coordinate 65,948,695, forward strand.
TGTAAGCTTTACTGTGCCAACAGGCATGTTGGAAGGGTTTCAAAACTGCAGGTGGGGGTGAAATGATCTGATAAATATCAACATCTCTGCACAAATGAATTAACACTCCAAAGGGAGGTCAGAAGGGTCTCTCCCCGGAGAAACATTTGTGTGTAAAAATGTACACTTTGGAAATAAATTCAGAACAGGCTATGCAACATCAGGAGCATACCCAAGGGTTTTATAGTGGACAGCCTCTGAATAATAACCCCCTTCCTCTTTTGAAAGCAACATTTATTAAAAGGGGGATTCAGGAGAGTCCCCCTGGAATTTTCTTAATGGTGCAATTTAGGATTCCATTCTGCGCTCTTGCATAAGGAAGAAGGGAAGCTCCAAATGCCAAACAAACTCACATGAAGTGCAGTTACAGGAATTTTCTAGGTTTTATCCTTACAAATAAGGAAAATAAACTCAGTGCAGCCTCTTGCAGGGAGACAAAGGGTCCAAACAAGGAGCAAATGCCCCTATGCCTGGAGAGCCTATGTTTGAGACTTCTAGTACCAAGCCAGGTCAAAAAGATGCTCAACTCATGTACTTAGATTGTAAACTCTCAGGGGCAGAGCCTATTTTTGTGTCTCAACACAAGAGGCCCCCAATTCCATGACTGCAATGCAAATATCAAATAATGACTTGTCAGTCACCCCAAATGTATGGAGAGGAAAGGAAACGAGCTGTTCCTGAGAGAGAAAAGGATTAGTCATGCAGTGTCCACACTAGAGACTTAGCAGAATTGCCCAAGAGAGGAGCTGGGCCAGAGCCAGTTACAGAAGAATCTATCACCAATAGCTTAATCTCCATATTTCCCAAGTAGTGGATGTAGCCAGCAGTATCCAATCCCAGGTGGATGAGAGTAACTAACCTTTAAGAGCTTATAGGCTCAGTTAAGTGTCACTGTGCCAGGGCTAAAAGGGTTTCTGGCTACTGGACATCTGGGTAGGTTGAACTCTGGAGTGGAGTATGTGCTAATGCCCTAAATTCCTGCTGCTAGGTATTTCCTCAGTCTCAGCCTCTGTAACTGCTGCTACCACCCTCCCTACTCATTGGACAGGAAACAGCAGGGACAGAAGACAGGCAGGTCAGGGTTGAACACAGCTCTAGTTTAGGGATATGAGTAGTTCCATTTTCCTGCCATTCATTCCTTGACTTCTCTTTGTAGAGTGCTAACACAGGTGCCTGTTGTGCTGTTCGTTCTTGGCATGTGGCTATTTTTCCTCCAGGACCTGGAAGGGATGGAGACCATCAATTCATTTTGCATGGCTCCATCAATGGACAGTGGGTGCTTCTAGTCACTACTATCCTAGACAGGATTCATAGTGACTCCACACCTCATTACCAAACCCTGGAGCCATCCATACTCTTCCTTTCTCAAACTGGGACTTGACAGTCAATGGTTTTAGAAGATAAAATGAACCTTAATCCAGTGTTAAATACACAATATAACAATGCAACTGTGCTTTGGTGTTCAAGTTATATCATGACTTCATCAAGTAACCTTTTACTACATATTATGGCTGGATAAGGAACTAATGCATGGACATGAGTTGATAGGCTATAATTTGTTTTCTAGGGGTGAATGTGGATTGAGAGAATATTCTGAAGTTAAAACTGTGACAATAAAGATTCCTCAAAAGAATTCCTAAGAAGATGAAGGAGCATGTTGTGCAGAACAGCATGTGATGCCACCCTCAATATTCCTTATGGGACCAGCACTCAGGAATAAAAAGTGTTGTTACGCAGTATATATTTAAGATATTAGGTTACAACATATATACCAGGCACATAATTGCATACAAAATGCAAACCAACTCTGTATTGTTTCATAGCACTCCACTGGGAACCCCCCCCTTTTTTGTAAATCAAATCGTGCAGCAAGAGTTAAAATTGCAATTGGATACTATTTAATAACTGTACCACTATAACTCTGTTAGTTACACACACAACAATCCTTTGCATACATATGCAAAAAAGGCAAGTTGTTTTAAATCATTTTCTCAAACAAGGCTGGATTGGGCTGATATTCTTATACGGTGCTTTGCTACAGATCTCATTTGGAGGCCACCATTTTAGCCATACACAACTGACCAAGTATCACTGATGTTCTTTAATAACCAAAAGTGAACTATTTTGAATTGGAGCCAGCTAGTATGGTACATTGGCAACTTTGCAATCAGCATGATATTTTGAAATGGTTAGATTTGGGGGAACTAATTTATTATATGAATTACTAAATTTGGAAGGATTCTAGTTAGCAATGAGGTTTGGTTTTCATGAACACACGGAGATGATCTGATATTCATAGTGCATCTTAACAGTTATTTTATGTCTTATTATAGGTACCAGTTCACATATAAGATTTTTATAAAGTTTTACCATCCTCACACAAGTGCGTGGCTGGATGGGCAGGAGATCCCAAAGGCTATATAGAACTAGTTCAGCTTTCTAGCCCTCCACCCCCTGCCGCGTGCCATGAAATATCTGCATAGACTGACTCTGCAGGCTCCTTGGCCAGCAAACGACTCGTGATTACAGCAGATGTTTCAACTTTGGCACGTTGGGAAACTGTGATGTACTCATTAGCGTTGGAAAAACCTGCCCGACAAGCTTGATTTTACAAAAAGGTGGCTTGCCATCCTCACCCTGCCAGTGAGCCCCAGAAAAGCTTAATTGCTGCTAGTGGACTTTTCATTGATTACACTTGTGTTTTGACACAGCATCAGAACAAGAGCAAGCCTATTTAAAAGTGAGACCTTTACAGTACAGTGCCACACCCGATGGTTCCAGAATCCCTCCTGATTCCCAGTTAACAAACTGAACATAAACTCATCAGTCTTTGTCTTTTTCTTCTTTCCATTTGCAGAGTAACACTCAAGAGCCAGTTTGGGGGGGTCTGGGGGGGCGGAGTGTTTTATGTTAACAACATTTATTTAACAGTACAGTAAATATCCTACTGTAGGTACATTATGTGGAGTGTAAGGACAGAATTATAGCCTCATGTGTTTAACAGTTTGTTTCCTAACTATAGGCCAAGGTGCTGAGCACTCTGGGCCCAATCCAGCAAATCATTTAGGCACTTACTTAACTTTTACATATTGACTTCGGAGGGGTACGCCTGTGGGTGAAGTTAAGCCTGTCCTTAAATGCTTTGCTGAGTCAGGACCCAAGTGCCCAGCATCTTCCGGCACTGAACCCCAAATGCATTTTGTATTTATAATTCATGCCATTTCCTGTGTGTGGTTTTTATGTACTATGTAACATGCTGTTATTCACAAGTGACAGTACATTCACAAACAGAGCTGAAACCAAGTATTCCTGAGTTGTTACATGTGAATGTCATGTACTCCTACTGTAGCTATGCCAGAGTAAAATAAACATACAGCAAATAACAAATTAGTTATCTTTTTAACTGCAGTATAAAATGTGAAGAAGGAGATTTTATTTCTTTTCTGCTATTTACTTAAAAACAAAACAAAAACAAAAAAAGAAAAGAAACCTGTGCTAGCAATAAGCATTTATATTGTGTATTCTTCTGTATTATTTGTGTGTTTTGTATGTCTCTGTGTTATTTCAATTAAATTCAGGTAAATAATATACAGCGCCATTCCCCCCTCTCCCCCCCCACAACTTTTGTCACTGTTGCTACATTTGACGTACATGAGTTTGTGAAAACACTTTTTTGAACAATGTACCATCTGCATGTAGTCAACAAAACATTTTTTCCAATCCCTGCAAGCCTTTGTTACAGTTTATCATGTATATAGTTATGTTATTAAAAAAAGTAAAAGGATATGAAATATTTTCTATGAAGTTTTCCATTAAAAAGGTTTAGAGAAAGATTTTGTAGCCTGCGAGAGTTCTTTGTTGTTGATGGAGCCAGGAGGGAAAAAAGCATTACATTAGTGAAGGGACTGCTCTCACAGTAGCTTTATTTTCATTTGCAAAAGTGAATGAAGTAAATGGCCAATTATGTTTTTTGGAATATTTTTGCAGCTGTATAGAAAAAAAACCCTGTGAATTGTGGATCCAGGTCACAGCCAAAGTTCATCCTCGCCCTCTGTGCTCATAAAGTTTAGCTATCAGTGACAGTCTGAAATCATTTGAACCAGTGGGGCATCCTTGCAAACTGTTGCATCGCAGCTTGAGTTTTGGATAAAGTTTTTAAAAAAATGATGATGGCTTTACTTTCCCAATGAGTCACAGATACAAATAAATTAACACCACAATCACTTATGGACTGATATTCCATTGGCCTTTAGTCTCTAAAGCCAAAAAGGGGCAGTTTGAATGTCACAGCACTTCACAAGCAGTAGAATTTGCATTCTATGGTATGTACAACTCCCCCACAAACAATTGGACAATCCCTTAAATTCCTCACATATTTCATTGCCCAGACCAGTGCCCATGTTTTGAAAAATTGCCTATTTTGCTAAGATAAAATAGATATGGTTACATCACTTGGCTTGGCAGAATTCAATTTTTGTTTTTTTAAAAATAATTTTGATGTACCATATCAATTTTTTTAAGCTTTTTAATCAATTTAAATTTTCACATTTGTGCAAAATTATGGGGTTTAAGCATTTTTTTTTCAAAGCGATTTAAATTCACAGTTGTGGGAAATTCCAGGGAGGAGGTCAGACAATAATTACTTAATCTCACAGTAGATATTAAGAGTCAACAAGTTAAAAATTTAACTGTTAAAACACAAATTGTCAACATCACATATCAACAGCTATAAAGTAATGATCCTTAACTCAAATGGTAGCAAGTTTGCAAGCAGCATTTTTCTTACTCTACCTAGCTGTAAATTTTTATCATGATCAATGGAAATATTTTTTCAGTTTGTGTGTGTACAATGAAATCGACATTTCCTGACATTGAGCAATAAAAATTGAATCCCTCCACACCTAACAATTGAGAATACGTAGACTAAACAGAAAATACTGGGGTAATGTGATTTATTTAAATACATTTTTAAGAGTGACCATTATACACAGGGAACCTCTAATAGGATAGGAAAAGAGGAACCACTTGATGGGGAAGTTGTTTTATTGGAATAACAACTAAATTGCAATATGAGAGAAAAGGACACAGTTATTGACACATACTGGGAATCAGGAATGTTTTTAAATGTTGCAGGGCTTCATTTCCACTTACTTCAGTAGGTAACCTGCAATAAGTTCCCATGGACATACATATGGACAGTCAACACTTTCCGCTGTATCTCCGTATTGATGTGTGTTCTGTTAAGCTAACTAGAGCAGCGTTCTGACTGCACTGTGCAGCCACAAATTGCTCACACAAGCAATGGAAAGTTGGTGTAAAGAAAAACAGAGTAGGGCCCAATCCTGTACCACTGATACCAATGGAAGTTTTGCCATTCGACATCACTGTGTGAAGAATCCAGTCCATGTAGCCCTTAATTAAAACAAGCTAAACTAACAAATGCCAAATGAGTATGGGTGCCTGCCAGAACAGTGAGAGTAAACACATTACCACACATACTATACTGCAGAAATGCTTAGTTTTAAAAGCTGTGCAGTCAGAATTTGGAAATGATTTTAGCATTTCCATGCACAGATCTTTGGGAGGAGGCTATAAGATGAGGAACGCATACTCCCCCCTGCCCCTCCCCGAGGTTTCCACACACACTAACTGAGTGGTGACAATATTTTAATAGACGTGACAATTTTAACAATGCACTGTTAGTATGTATATAGACGGTATCTAGCACTAAGACAGTCCCTGTCTCAAAGAGCTTAAATCGCTAAAGGGGAAATGGTGCCACAGCAAGATGAAGTGACTGCCCTAAGGACACAGCAGCAAATCAGCGGCTGAGCTGAGAACAGGTCTCCTGAGCGATGAAGAGGGACCTTAGAGAGGGGGAAAACCATATGGAGAAAGATTTTTTTTTTAATAAAAGCTAAATATGTTTAGCATGGCAGACATAAAACCATGAATAAATACTTGAAGGACGTAACCACTGCAAAGGGAGAGGAATTACGTGGTGCACATAGGGGTCTATGTAGGAATGATTTAGTCTGACTACCAGCACGTATTTTCTAAAGAGTGAACTGCAGGCTCCTGTGGATTGCCTCCCAAGGAAGAGCATGGAAGCCCCAGCACAGGCCTTTTAAAACTGACCTGGAGTATTGCATTGGACAATGTACAATATGGGAGAAACCTCAGCTGGCAGGGAGGGGAACTGGCCAGACTAGCCAGCATCTCTAACTTAATTTCATTCTTTACATTTGTGCACCCCATCACCCACACTAGAAGGTAAGCTATCTCTGAGCATGCCACCTAAGTAGCCACTATAGTGTATTTCATAGGCCTGATTCACTTTGGACTCACAGCTGTATACATCCACTGAAGCCACTGATGTAACGTTGGCCTAAGTGAAGAACCAGGACCACTGTTTACATCATCTTTATATCTGGCATTTACACTGATATTTGTAGTGTTATGTAACATGTAAATCAAAAGTTAAGTGATACAAAACTACCCTGTGCATTATACTATGATCAGCTGCTCCCATGTGAGGCTGTGACTCGGGCACTGCCAAGCAACAAACAAAAAAAAAGTACTTGTCCACATTTCAGCTGCTGTTTCCAAACACATTGTTTCTGTTGTGCTGGAGTCTTAGTTGTGACACTAGCTATAATGCCCAAGGGTTCTTGCTGGTGACATTCTGGGTGGGTAAAGGACAAATGAAGTTTGTATCACTAATATAGTTCCCAGAATGTTGTTGTAACTTTCCTGTTTGCTGTTAATTAAAAATACTGTGCTATTTTGAGGCTGCGTTTCATGTGCACAGCTTCCCTAATGGGGCCTGCTAAATAAACCTGGGTTTTGCAATAGACAACCTCACCAGGCAGGAGTTGCTGAAGAGGCTGTGCGTGTCGCCTGCTGCAGCATTCTGAAAGAGTGTTTGTGCTGCTGGCAGGCAGTGTGTTGCCAGGATAGCTCACACATAATGCATTTGCACATCAAATGAAGCTGGCCTGCTCTAAGAGCATGGGAAAGGCCTGTGTGGAACGGCATGTGTCCTACTTCCTAAACATGTATATTTTACACTTTGCACTTGGTTATTGGCCAGATTTAAAGTACTGCAAGTTCCGCTAAGCTTGTCGTTTTGCCTTTGAAGTGGAACTGTTTGGATAATGTTTCCTTTGGCCATTTATCTATGTAGCAAAGCTGGAACCAAAAACCCAGCTGTATTGGCCACTTTAAATGTGAGATCCTTTTAAAGTATCAAGAAAACATAGACAAAATTTGACTATTTTTCAAGACCTTGCTTAGCCACCGTCCTTTACCCCTGCCAATAGCCTGGTGTTATTACCAAATGTGCTTATAGCAACTCATTTCTAATGTGGCTTTTCCTGCTGTTTGGAAAAGTGCACAGCTGCATGCAGATTTCAGACAGAAATTGAAACCAGAAAGACAGTTGTGTGCAGCATGACAAATTTGCTGCCCTACAAAACTGAAACAAAACAGATTCCATTGACTCCCCCAACAAATGGAAAAGGTGGCAGTGGGTGAGCCTCCCCACGTTTTGTTTGACCCAATTGAATCTACGAGATGGGGCTGGAATTCTCAAGAGAGCATGATGTCTCATGAGGTTTCTGCTACTTCCTGCTTTGAGTTGGGCCAAAATATGATAGAAATAGCCTTTCTCTCAGTCTTTTGGCACTTTTGTTCCATTCCCAACTGTAACCCAGCAGTACAGAGTGTGGCAAACAATAATTAATAATACACAGAAAGTTAGCCATGGGTATTTGAACCTCACAAAGGTTCAGTGTAAGTTTTAAATGAAGAGAGGATGGCAGGGAACTGTAAAGCAAACATTTTACTTTCAGGAAATTACATACTGGGGACTATGACCAGAGCATTTGTATTGTATCTGTTGGGCTAGACACTGAACTGGGGCACACAGTTAGAATGCGGCTCTTTTCTGCTTACTTCATGACTAGGGCTTTTAGGGCATATTTTGATAATAAACTGATGTACACCTAACTCAGGCCATGACAGCTGGGGGAATAATCACGTTGCCAATTCTGTTACTCTCAGACACACAAAGGTCTAGCAGAGCCATCACGTAGCCTTCAGCCATATTTCTCTACAATCGTCAGTAATTATGTCGAAATATTGTTTAGAGCTAGCCTTGCAATCTAATTTGGGAGCAATGTATAGCGCTTTCCACCGAAGGTTACACAGTCTCTCCATTCACAGAGTTATGCCTCTAATATCATCCACATGAACATCATCTACCAGTATTGCATGGAACCTAGTACTCCAGGAGTGGAGTCTCCCCCAATGTTGCAGTTAAAAACTCTCTCCATGACAGGTCACTGTCTGACTTTGGAACTCCACAGGTCCTGCCCACACTGCAGTCGCCTTCCAAGGAGAACCCTCTTTTGCCAAGCAAACCTCCATTTTGAGAAAAGCAACAAGAGTGCCACTGGTACCATAGGATTTATGGGAATTTGATCTGTTCCCTCCCCTGGGCTCTCAGAAGGCCTTTCCAAATCTCTTAAGTGCCCCTACTTCAGAATGTTGTACTAGGAACCGTGCAATTGGAATCCGGCTCTCCCTCTCCTACTCAAAAAGACAGGCATTGAAGCCTATTTTTAAGCATGCTGCCTCCTGCCCCCACGCCAGTCAGCGTGGGCTGTGGCTTGAAATCTAACATTATGGGCCAAATGTTTTAAGATCATTTCCTATTCAGGTGCACTAGATGTCACACCTTAATACAGACAGGCTGGTTTAGGGTTGCCAGGCATCTGGTTTTTATCTGGAACGCCCTGTCGAAAAGGACTGGGCTGCTAAAAGGCCAGTTGGCAGCGCAGTGGGGGTAAGGCAGGAGGCGTCTGCAGGGACGGCGCCTATGGGCAGAGCCCCCAAGCTCCCCCACCCCCAGTAATCCTTCCAGACATGTTTTAGCCACCTGAGGTAAATGCTGCCTGGCCAGAGCCTGCACCCTGAACGCCCTCAACCCCTTTCCGTAGGTTGGAACCCCATCCCGCACCCTAACTCCCTCCAGAGCCCACACCCCTCACCCCTGCCCAGTGGCGTAGCCAGGTTTTCAGTGTAAGGGGAGCAAACATAAAAAAGGCGCCCTCCCTTGGCTCCTCCTCTGGCCATGCTCCCTTGGCTCCTCCCGTTTCCCCCTCAAATTAACCCTGGGACCAGTTCAGGACTCCTGCAGGCTTCCCGGGGGTGCGGATACCGCCCCCCGCCGTCTGTCCGCGGTCCCGGGAGAGTCTTTCCTGCCCAGCGCGCTCTGCAGGTATCCCCCACCGGGCTGTGCCACCCGGCTCCACCCACAGGGTCCCGTCACCCCCCACCCCAGATAGTCAGACCCCCCAGTACAAGGCACCGGATTCCCCTGCTCCTGCCGCTCACCTTCCCTCCTGCACCGCCACCTGTCATCGGCCTGCTCCTGGCGCTCGGCGCGCTCCATGCAGGCTCACCAGCCAGGCGGCCTTAAAGGCGCAGGGGCCTTTTCGCATCCCTCTCGCCTGCCACATTAGCAAGGGGTTGGGGGGGTGGGGAGCACTTGGCTGCCGAGCCCTGAGCCAAGGAGCTGGCCCCCTCGCTCCTCTGGCCGTGTCTGCTGCCCCCCCGCATGGCTCCTCCAGCTGTGCTGTTGGCAGCGCCGGCTGGCAGGCACCACTTCCGCGGCTGCCGCCCTGAGGGGAAGCAGCAGCTTCTGCTGAATCCTGCTAGCTACGCTACTGCCCCTGCCCCAGCCCTGAGCCCCCTCCTGCACTCCGAACCCTTTGGCCCCAGCCTGGAACCCTCTTCTGCACCCTAGCCTGGAACCCCCTTCTGCACCCGAAACCTCTCATCCCCAGCCTCATGCCAGAGCATGCACCCCCCAGCCGGAGCCCTCACCCCGCCCCAGACCTCAACCCCTTGCCCCAGACCACAGTCCCCTCTCCCGCACCCTGAACCCCTCATTTGTGGCCTCACCATGGAGCATGGACCCATAGCTGGAGCCTTCACCCTGCCTCCCGCACCTAAATCCCCTGCCCCAGCCCTGTGCCTCCTCCTGCACTCCGAACCCCTTGGCCCCAGCCTGGTGCCCCCTTCTGCCACCCAAAACCCCTCATCCCTGGCCTCACCCCAGAGCATGCACACACACCCCAGCCAGAGCCCTCACCCCCTTCACACACACCTCAACCCCCTGCCCCAGACCACAGTCCCCTCCTGCAACCTGAACCCCTCATCTGTGTCCTCACCACGGAGCATGGACCCATAGCTGGAGTCCTCACCCTCCTCCCATACCTCAACCCCCTACCCCAGACCAGAGTCCCCCTTCTCGTACCCAGAACCCCTCATTTGTGGCCAACCACGGAGCATGGACCCATAGCTGGAGCCTTCACCCTGCCTCCCGCACCTCAACCCCCTGCCCCAGCCCAGAGTCCCCCTCCCGCACCCAGAACCCCTCATTTGTGGCCAACCACGGAGCATGCACCCATAGCTGGAGCACTCACTCCCATCCCACCCTCCTGTCCCAGCCCAGTGAAAGTGAGCGAGGGTGGGGGAGAGAGAGCAACAGAGGGATGGGAAATGGAGAGAGCAGGGAGTGGGCCCTCGGAGAAGCAGTGGGGTAGGGGCAGGGCCTTGGGGAAGGGCAGGCAGAGGGCGTGGCAAGGGTTTTCGGTTTTGCGTTATTAGAAAGCTGGCAACCTTAGGCTGGGTACTAGCTAAGATAAAAGTCTGCACTTGTGAGTAGTTTACATTTTAAAACAGAACATCCTGAGCTCTTCCTCGGAGTTTTTGGCACTGAGGCTCTTTCAGTTGCACTCCTCAGTAGACCAGCAACAAATAGTGGCATGCTCTGTTTTCACAATGTCCAGTCTGGGAAGAGTAATTACCAGTTAGCCTTATAATGTGAAGCTTCAAACATTCAGGGCTCCATCCTTATTAAGACAGAACTCCTACTAAGGACTGCAGACTCTGGCCCTAAATGCTTGTCCACGTTATGTTGCAAGTTACTCGCGGCTTGGGGATTCCAGCGGGTTCAAGAGCCTTCACTGTGCCTGCATTGTGCTTGTAATTTTTTAAAAATGCGGATAAAAGAAATATATTTCCCCTTAATGTTACTTGTTTCCTTTGTGTGTGTGTAATGCAGCATCACAGCAATAAAACAACGTCCTCCCAAATGCTGTAATCTCAGCATTTTGTAAACATAACACAAAACTATTACTGCATCAATTAATAGTAAGCAACTTTTTGACACAGTATTAAGTAACACAAATACTAATGCAGCCAGTCTGCATGGTATGATCTGAATGGTGTGCCTAGCCAGTCAGACACGCACAAAGAAAAACAAACTGATGGCTAGTTTCCCAGTACCTCATTTTCATGGTTCTGGGAGAAAATGGATTTGTCCCCTTTTTTTTCCTCTAATGTTCATTTTTAAAGATTATTTTTCTCTGTTCTATTCAACAATTTCTTCCTCTTGTGCTTGTGCTCGACAGATACTTGCTCAGAGCTATGTTCAGTAACAACTTTAGCTAGTTTACACATTGAAACAGCACATATAAAGTTGTGCTAGCCTGGAGGCCCCAATTTTGCAAGACACTTATGTGCATGTTTAATCTGAAACATGATTAAATCCATCCTTATTCAGCAAAGAATTTTAGCAGATGCTTAACTCCAGTATGCAGACTGGCACCGCTAGCATCTTTTTTTGCCTGTTAGCCTTAGGCAAAGTGGTGAGTAGAGGTGGTTGGGAATTTTTTGATTGAAAGTTTTTGAAGAAAAGTGTTGATTTGTTGAGACTGAAGCTGTTAACAAATCAGGGTTGTGGTTTTGAAAAATTTCCCGATTAAAACAATAATGTTGAGAATTTTTTTTCAAAGTTATCCAAACTTTTTTTTTCTGACTTTTTTTCAAAAGGAAACAATTCAATTTTTTCTGGTTCTAAATGACTTGATTTTTTTTTAACGTTTAGCTTAAATTTCAAAACATAAACATTGAAACAAAATGTTTTTAAATTACTGGAACTAAACACTTCATTTTTTCAGTTCATGAGTATTTTCACGCTTGCCTTTCCATCCAAGTTCGAAATGGGAAAACCTTTCAAACTCTCAAAAGTATTCCTGGGCCAGGCAAACCATTTCCTGCCCAGCTCTAGTGGTGAGCACCCTCCTTGGCCACTCACCTTTGGGCAAAAACTGGTCAACTGCTCCTCTTCAGGTTTGGGAAACTTGGAACTCAGTGAACAGACAGGACAAGGCTGGGGAACATAACAGAGCTTTCGTGAAGAGTTTCAGTTCACTAGAGTTCAGTAAACCAGGGTTTTGCGCCACTAAAAATTCACACATTAATACACTGGAAATGACTGTTCTAACTTCTCATTTTTTTCCCCAGTTCTAGCTATCAAGTGTCATACGTTGTCATCTATCCTTGCCAGGAAATTAGACAGTGGTGAAGGTGCTATAGTCACAACACATCATTCAAAAATATTGTTGTAACCTTTAAAAATAACCACCCACAAGACAGGCTAGATCCCCACATACAATCCAACTTTTTCCTGTTTTTGAAGGTGATTAAAGTTCTGGAAGACATGCTTGTTTACATTAGCTTGAGTCACACACTATCTCCCTACAGATGTTATTAGCTGAGCAATGTGCAGATGCTGCTAATTCAGTGAAGAACCTGATGAATCAAATTCAACCTGAAGAGTATTTATGAAAACATTTCCCTTTATATTAGAACCCAAGCTGCACAACCTGGATCTAGGTCCAAAATTCCACAGTGTGAGAGTGTTCAGATCTGGAGAATTTGGTTCAGCCAACTATCTGTGTAAGGGTCATTCATGAAGTCCAGATCTGGATTGGAAGTTTCCCCAGTATTCAGAGGTGTGCAGATCCTGAGCTGGGCCCTTCTCTAGCTAGTGTGGCATGTGATTATCACTGTCCAGAAACAGAAGTAACAGAACTAATTAACCAAGTTTACTAGCACAGAAGTAGTCAATACTATGAAGCAAATGCAACATTATGAAGCAATTTATTTGAATGGATGACTTTTTTTTCTTCTCTTTTGCAGTATCTCTGTCTATGTTTTATGCTCCCGTGGCCTTCAGAGCATACGAAATACATGAATTAGCTATGGTATTATTTGTATTAGGGTTGTGCCTAACGCCCCACCAAAGACTAGGCCCCATTGTGCTAGGTGCTCTAAAACATAGTAGAAATAGTCCATGCATTGAAGAGCATATAAGGTAAATAGGCAAGCCAGAAAAAGGGTAGGAAAAAGGAAATATTATTACCCCCATTTTACAGATGGGAAACTAAGGCCCAGCTCCTCAAAGGTATTTAGGCATCTAACTCCCTTTGAAATCCATAGCAGATAGGGCTGGTCTACACTACACAAGTAGGTTGACATAAGGCTGCTTACGTCAGCCTAATTATGTCAGTGTCTACACTACAGCCTTCCGCCTGCTAATCATGGACAGTGTGTAGCTCTGAAGTCAGCAAGATATTACTCTGTTATTCTGGACTGCACCCCTGACATCAGCCATACGGAACAAATGACTTTAATGGAGCGTTTTGTAACAACAGAACCTAGTGAAAATGTCCCTGCAATGGTGACTGTCAGAGAACATTTCTAGAATTTATTGATGATGATACTACAGGAGCTGGTATGACAAATGTACTTCTTAAAAAACTGGATGATACAGGAATTGCGATAGATGACATGAGAGGTCAGGGCTACAATAATAGTGCCAATATGAGAGGAAAGAACAGAGGAGTGCAGACATGGATCTGAGAGTTAAACCCTCAAGCTTTTTTGTCCCATGAAGTTCTCAATAATTGAACTTGGTGGTCAGTGATGTAGCATCGGCTTCTAGTGAGGCTGCTGAATTTCTTTATGTAATTCAAAGCATCTATGTAGTCTTCTCTGCATCAACTCATCGATGGCAAATTTTGAAGCAACATCTGGTAACATCCTTTCTGACACTGAAACCACTGAATGCCACACGATGGGAAAGTTGAGTGGAGGTGATAAAGCCTATCAACACCAAATTGGGAAGATAGATGATGCCATAGTTGCCATTATGGAGGATAATGCTATGACAGGAACTGTTCGTAGGAGAACAGTGGCAGAGGGAAATGGAATCACCAGAAACATACATAACTTCAAATTTCTGTGTGGCTTAGTGTTGTGGCATGACATACTGTTTGAAATAAATGTTGTAAGCAAGAGACTCCAAGGTGTTGACCTTGGTATATCTGGAGCAATGAATCAACTGGACAAAACAAAGTTATACCTACAGTCTTACCGGTCAGATGAGGGATTTCAAAACATTCTGAAGAGTGCACAGAAGTTGGCAGAGGAACTTCACACTGAAGCTATTTTCTCTCCCATTCAAGAACACAAGAGTCACCAAAGAAGACATTTTGATTCTAAGGCATGGGATAATCCCATAAGAGACCCCAAACAACAATTTAAAGTTGAATTCTTTAACCAGGTACAAGACTGTGCAATACAGTCAGTTGAACAACGTTTCACGCAGCTCAAGGAACACAGCAGTATAGTTGGGATGTTGTATGATATTCCAAAACTCCTCACTATACCTGAAGAAGACCTACACCAGCAATGCAGGGCTCTAGAGACGGTGCTGACACATGATGACATTCGCCATATTGATGCAAGTGATTTATGTGATGAACTGAAAGCCCTTTCAAGATAAATTTCAACAGGGCCAACTCCAAAGGCTGTTCTGGGATATATGTGCACAAATAAGATGACCACCCTCTTTCCAAATGCTTTTGTTGCTCTGCTCATACTTCTAACACTTCCTGTAACGTTTGCCAGTGGAGAACGCAGCTTCCCCAATCTGAAGTTAATAAAAACATATATATGCTCCACAATGACACCGTTGAGGTTGGTCAGCCTTGCAACCATTTCAATAGAACATGAGCTGGCCCATACTGTGGACCTTCAGCAAGAAGCAGTTCAAATCTTTGCAACCAAGAAGGCACGGAAAGCACCACTTTGATTATTCAAACAGATAAAAATGCCATTGTTTACTATGCAGACAAGAAAAGTTAACTTTCAAGTGCCTGAACAGCAAATGCAAGTGTTACTTAAAACTTTTGAACGAGGCATTTTAAGTTGTTAGTTCTCCTTTACGGGGGTAGGTAGCAGAGCAGTACCACGAGAGGAGTAGAACAGGAAGAAGGCTTTCAAAGTTTTGGCCTAAGTGAGGAGGAACGTGGGTGTCATTTGAGCTCCCCGTCTCAGGTGCCAAAATCTTGTGGGCCAGTCCTGCTTCCTGGGTTCATCAGTAATCTCCCTGGACTCCAAAGAAATTACTGATGAATCCAGAAAGCTGAGTAGTGAATACCGCCTCCTCAGCTACCCCAGAACCTGCATGGGGCATATCAAAAACTCAGGTTCTTCTTTGGGAAGAGACACTTCCATGCTGTGGCTTTTCCCAGGCAGCTTGGAGTCTGGGGAGGGGAAGTGCTCCTGTGGCTGGCCCAAGGCTCTTCTGAGTAAGTGGGGGGGCCTCCTCCCAGCAGGTGAGGGAGGGCTCGGGACAGGTGGTGGGTGGTTCGGCCAGGGCTCCTCTGGGAGGTGTGGGGGACTGGGTGCGGGGTTCAACACTGGGGCTTCAGCCAGCCTGGGGCTCCTCCAGCCAAGGAGGAGGCACTCAGAGCTCCTCCAGGCAGGGGGTGCTCATTGCTTCAGCCCCAGGGGGGCAGGAGGTCTCAGGGCTCCAGCTGCAGGGGGTGAGGAACTGTGGGGCTCTGGCCTGGGTGGGGATGCAGGCAGACGGGGCAGAGCCAGGGGCTAGCCTCCCCAAAGGGCAGCTCCACCCACTGCCCATGCGGCCAACATAAGTGCCCTGGTACACCCACATAATAACTTCATCTCTACCAGTGGCGTAAGGCTTATGTTTGTGTAGTTAGGATGACACAATGTCAGTGTAGATCAGGGTTCTCAAACTGGGGTTTGGGACCCCTCAGGGGGTCAGGAGGTTATTACATGGGGGGTCATGAGCTGTCAGCCTCCACCCCAAACCCTGCTTTACCACCAGCATTTATAATGCAGTTAAATATATAAAAAGTTCTCTTAATTTATAAGGGAGGGGTCGCACTCAGAGGCTTGCAATTTGAAAGGGGTTTGAGAATCACTGGCGTAGACACTGTGATCCTTATATTGTCTGTTGGATGTCTTGTCAGTTTCATGGCAGGAGCTGGACCACGTTGCCCATGGGATGAGTAGTCCTGGTGGCTTCCCCCCATTCCTGGTTGGGAACATGAAACAGAGTTGGGGGAGCAGCCTGCCAGGAGCCCAGGAGCCTGTAGGGCAGCTGGGCTCCTGGCAGGGAGCTGCCAATGGAGCTGAGAGACCAAGCTCTTAGGTCGGTGGAAGCGCTCCTGGTGAGGACACGCAGCACTGACCCAAGGAGGTAGTGTGGGCTGTGATGACTGTAAATCAGCCTAATATAGGGCGACTTACCTTTCTAGTGTAGACACGCCCTTAGTCACCTAAATATAGTTGAGGATCTGAGCCAGAGAGATTAAGTAATTTATCCAAGGTTACATAGGGAGTCTATGGCAAAATCAGGAGCTGAACTCGTCTCCCCTGATTCCTCAGTCTATGCATTCACCACAAGATCATTACTTCTCTCTGATAGTACCAGCTGTACAGGCTGAGGTTTAAGTCTATTTTAAGACAAAGTATAGCCAATACACATGCACGCTCATATACACTTCCCCCCACCCCCGATCCCGCAGCCATTGCACCTGGAAATACTATAGACGTAAGTGGGAATTTCATGTGCCTGAAGAACTGCAAGAGCAGATTGTAAAAAGTTTTCATTTTTGACATACCAAATGGGGAAAAAAACCCTTGTAACACTTTAAGACTAAAGACTATTTAAGAGATTGTGTCTGATACTCAAGTAAGTAATGGCCTGAAGACAAATCCCCTACTAGTAGCCACAGCAGATATTCATTTTACATTTTACTCAATATAGGATCTCTTAGCTAATAAATAATAACATGAAGCTTCACCAAGGCCTAGTTTTGGAGAAATTATCTTTTCAGCACTTGTATCAATTTACTGCAGTTTAGTTCAGTTGTTTCCTGTTTCTCAGAAGCCAGTTGGCTTCTTCCTTAGTTGGAAGTGACAGCAATTTAAAAATAACATATTTTGTTTTTATTTTACACATATGCACCCATATTTTGGTCACAATTTTTAAACATGAATGCCTAAAATTAGGAACCTAGCCCCCATTTACACACCTAAATCAGCGGCTTGATTTTCAGAGGCATAGGGCATCGTTAGCCCCACATTGCTTTTAGTGGGAACTGCAAATGTTCAACACCTCTGAAAGTCAAACCACTTATTTGGATGCCTAAATAGTGGCGAAGAGCCTCAATGCAAGAAAGCACTTCAGCATGTGCTTAACTTTAAGCATGTGCTTAATTCCATTTGATTTTAAATAGGGATGCTTTTCTGAAATGGATCCTAGGCGCCTGACTTTAGGCACCCTATTGTTTAAATTTTGGCTTTAGGCTAGATTCATTCTGATTACTTACAATGCTTATCTTCTTTGGTCAAGAGCATTTTATCATAGCAACTTTCAAATAACAGTTTGCTAAAGCTTCCTGGGTCATTCTAAACTACAACTGATGTAATCTTATTACAACTCACAGTGTGAATCTTGAGGCATTTCAGGAAAGCCACAAAATTCCAAATTTCTGATGGCCCCAGGACAGAGGCACAGGAAGAACTAACTGAAGGACTACGCACTCTCTTTATTACATTTGTAATGGTTAGTCTAACAAACTGCATTTTTAAAGGAAAAAGAACTATTGATGGAAGTTCTATACAATATATCTGTTATAGACTGAAAAGGTACATCTCTCTCTCTATATGGAAACGTCTGTTGTTGAAAGATCACACAGCCTATCCAATTTATACAACAATTAGTCTCCAAAAATGTGCAGAATAACTTTATTTTAAAACCTTGTTGAAATACTTCTGATTGGCTGCTTTGGTGGATTAGACCCAAATTAACAGTGCACACAGGCCCCCTTGCACATACCCTGCTGCAAATACTCCACTTGCACACAGTCTTTGGCCCTTAGACACTGCAGTGCTGACCATTGCAACGCTTAACTCTGAGGCACCCGGTTGCCCAATGGAATTCACAGCCCTGAGTTAGGCACCCAGTTAGGCACCCATGCACTGTATGGAGAGAGTTCGGTGCCTGAGTAAGAGATTCACAAAAGGCAGTAAGCTGAGCAGAAACCTGCCTAAACTAGCCTGAGGTGATATGCAGAGGCAAGGGGTGGAGCTTAGGGCAGAGCTTCTCAAAGGTACGCAAGGTGCCTAACCCCATTGATCTGGGTCTTAGGGTACCTGCCTGACAGGCCTGAGGTATGCACCTCTCTCTGTTTGGGATTCTCAGCTGTGAGCCCTCCTCTGGAGTTAGGCACTTAAAACAAATCACCCTTTTCTCATAAAATCAGAGAGAATGAGGGAAAGACTCCTACTCTGGTAGAGGTAATAACCCTTTCACTTACAAACCCATATTTCCTGCCTCCTTGTTTTGTACAACTGAGCAGCCTCCTGGAGAGCCATAAATGCACGGCAAATCCCAAAGGTTCTTGTACTTATGAGACTGCTCCAGAACCAACAATGATTTTAAAATCAATAGATGCTAATGATATTTTTTAACTTATGGTACTTGTAATACATACAGATAAAGGCAGCAAGGAAGATGGGGCATGGGCTATTGTGGAAAAGCTTTTCCTTTGTCCCAGAAGACCTAAGAGGTACTGAATATATCACGGAAGTGCTTAACTTCTGAGGGGACTTTTAGGGAAACTGAGCAAGGCATGATATTTTTCACTCCCCCTTTTATTCTTTATAACCTTTGTACTGACCCATTCTATAACCCCTGCCCCTACTTCTATAGGGTGACCAGATGTCCTGATTTTATATGGACAGTTCCGATATTTGGGACTTTTTTTAATATGGGCTCCTATTACCCCCACCCCCTGTCCCAATTTTTCACATTTGCTATCTGGTCAGCCTACTTCTGTCTCAACTTGAAGGCCACCCAGGAACAGGAGACTCTATGGCTAGGTCTACACTGGGGCAGTGGGCAATCTAAGATATGCAAGTTCAGCTACACGAATAGCATAGCTGAAATTGGCGTATCTTAGGTCGATTTACCTGGCCATGAGGAAGGCAACGAGTCGACTGCTGCTACTCCCCTGTCGACTCCACTTCCGCCTCTCACCGCGGTGGAGTTCCGGAGTTGACGGCGGAGTGATTGGGGATCGATTTTATCGCGTCTGCACTAGATGCAATAAATCAATCCCTGATAGATGGATCATCACCCGCTGATCTGGCGGGTAGCGTAGACATGCCCTATAGTGACCATAGTCAATGCTACCCGGCTGGCTATTAATGGAAAGGGTTACGTGGCACACGGCAGCTGTAGCTAATCTGAGCTGGCAATGTTTGGTAGTTTTGCTGTATAACTGTTTACATCTAGAAGTAGAAAAAAGAGTCACACTAGTCAGGGAAATGCCTATTTCCACATAAAATATTATTCATAGGAGACAGTATATAATAGTTCTCTTTGACCAGCCTGGCAAATGACATCAGAAAGGTTAAATAGTGGCATCCAGACTCAAGCATTTAATATAGAATGAATAATGTATTCATGGAGTATGAAAACAAAGCTATAGTTTTATAAAGATATATAGAGCAAACACATACACCCAGATTAAAGAGATACACAGACAAAGCCTGGACATTCACTGTCTCCCACATCTGACAGCACTCAGACCAAAACCCATGTGAATAAACTTTTATGTGAAATGTCTCTGTTATATCCATTCTATTCCTAGTGACTGGTGAGTTTGTGATTTCATCAAAGAATTGTTCATGATTCATTCTTTCTAAGATCTTGCTGCTTATTCCTTTTGGTCCCCTGATCATCTAGGCACCGGTAGTGAAATTCACCACACTGACACAAAGGTTGCAGGATGTATGTGCTTGAAATGCAGGTGGTGAAATGAACAACTCCACAAGTACTCCTGTTCTTTTTGTGGATACAGACTAACACGGCTGCTACTCTGAAACTCCAAACCAGGATCATAACAAGGGGCAGCCACTTAGCCTCCTTCCTCACACCTATGGACAGGAATAGCAGATGCAATCCCTCCTTGCTGGTTTTGTGAGGTATTGGAGCCACAAGATCCACACAGAGCAAGGAACTAGAACCATCTAATGTGGCTTCATGGAGTTTGCTTAATAGCTGTGAGTAAAAAAGGATTGGCTTTAGAAATAGAGAAGGAGTAGAACGATAAACATAAAAGGCAGCCATATATCAGAATGAGTTACGGTATGAGGTGAGGGGTTGGCCAGATGGGGGTTGGGGGATCCCTGCATTGCCATGGAAATTATCTCCATGCCAACCTATGTGGGGCCAGTATGGAAGGTCATAGGAGAGAGGCTACAGACCCTCACCCCCTTTCTGATGATCCAGCCTCCTCCACAACTGCAATGACATGCTTCAGCCAGCCATTGAAAGATGCAAACAAGTGATGAAATACAAGCTGTGCTCTTCCCCACAGCAGAGGGCATCCCCTCAGCCATGCTTCCAACCCTTCTCTGCCCAAGGAGAACAATTCATAAGGTAAATCCTTATTTCCCTTGTTTCTCATGAGGCAATATACAGTTCATTCCAAAGACCAAATCAATTTCCTATTTTCTCTAGTGTCTATATTCATATCAAAACGGAGTATGCTCACTACTAGCCAAAGAAATAATTCTATATTTTAACATTAACTAGTTGCAACATCATTTGCAAGAGCTGAAGAGCTCTTATAAATAGCTTTAAAAGCTATATGCTTAACATTAAAATAGCTTGGCTTTATTCAAAGGATTTGCAGTGGTTACTATATAGTTCACCAATGCTAAACTTATGTGTGATTTTCCAAATGCATCAATCTCAATTGCTTTCTAATTATTTCCAGAGAACATTTTGGCAGCTTCCATCCAAATCTATACCTCCAAATTTGTTTTAACTATAAGAGAAATAACTACCTGAGGACAAATTTTATCTCAGAGTTTTGACCCTTGAAAACTTTGCTTCGAGTATACTCTTTTTCTGAAGGAGAGACTGATTCTAGTTATAGCATTCCAAAGGGTTTGTGAAATAATGGTGCTTTAAAATAGCCTATAACAAATCAGGTTTCCTTACATGATCATTGCCTGACCATTAATATCTGGATGTGTGCTTTTTAAATTATATATATATTATTTTGATTGGGGATCAAAGAGCCAAAATACTAATCTGTGAGTTAGCCTCTTGGTGTGATTTGGACTCATAGCAGTGCATTATAAAAGGGCCAGGGATTATTTTTTCATAAACAGTAGCACAGGTATTACAATGCAATAGATATTTCACAAGCACAAATATTAATCATTAGTGGATAATGCACTGACAATAGTGGGAAGTCTGAAATGAGGCTGACGGAATCTAAAAACACCACATGAATGCAGTGATGTGCAGAAAGCCTCTAGCACCTGTGAACTGATTATTTTGGTTTACTAATTCTGATCTCCTCCGAATACCAGTCTTAGATCAACTAACTGATAAATACCTGTCAGGGATGGTCTAGATCAGTGTTTCCCAAACTTATAAAACTTGCGTGCCCTTTTTGAAACATTTGTTTTACTGGCGTACCCCTTCTCCGGTGAAGATAATTTTTTTATGGGGGGAAGAGGGCGGTAGCCACATTTTTATAATACACTCCTAATTCATTTCATTCTGGATTAAATATTTATTAGAAATAAATACAAAATTATATTACATACAGTTGAAACAAAACTTGTAATAGAAAAAATAGTTACATATAGAAATAGTATTAGAAATAATTAAAATAATAGAAGCAAATCAACAGTCTGGCAGAACAGTGTGTAGGTGTGTGTGTGTGTGTGTGTGTGTGTGTGTGTGTGTGTGTGTGTGTGTGTGCATATATATATATGATGAATTCGTATCATTCTGAAATTAAAATATGCTGCTTTGGTTAGGTTAGTGAAGAAAGCACTAGTTTTAATACTTAACTATTTCGGTATTTTTCAGCACAAACCAAACTATTCAGTGCGAGGAATGGAACTGCTTTTGACCAGACACTATCGCGGGGATATCTGGCTTGATGTTTGTGATCTTAAGACGAAGATGGGGCTCCATGTCAACAAGAGGATTTCATTTTTTTGTTTTGATGCCAACCAGTGCAGAGAATCCAATCTTGCACAAATATGAGGTGGGAAAAGGCAGAAGATACTTGACAGCTTTGTCCGATAGAGCTGGATATTCAGAGCTAACCTCCAACCAAAATGACATCAGTGTATTTTGCTCAAATTTTGTTTTCAGGAAGCTATCTGAAGCCAGCTCCAAGAGCCGTTCTTCTTCTGAAGCAGAGAGGCTATTTGGCAATGTTTGAACATTGATGACAAAAGGGTGCCTTATCCATTCAAAGGTGTCATCCAGTTCAGGGAAACACTTACGAAGATCTTTCTGCAAGCTTTCCAAATGCTGCTTCATGGTTTGCAACATATCACTATCAAGTTCGTTAGTCGAGTTTATTACTAAGTCATGAAGAGATGGAAAAGAATCCAGTTCATGACGACTAAGACATTTATGCGACAGTTTCAATTTTGTGACCATGCTCACTTTGTCTTGAACATGGAATACGGATATGAGTTTCCCTTGTAAGGATAGACTGAGGTTGTTTAAATGAGCAAAGATATCTGCAATATATGTTAGTTTGCACAGCCATTTCTTCTCGCAGCTCAAACAGGCGATTCAGAACTTTTCCACGTGAAAGCCAACGCACTTCAGTGTGAAATAGGAGTTGTGTGTAATCACTACCCATCTCATCACAAAGCTGAGAAAACACCAGAGCATTCAGAGGGCGGCCTTTCACAAAACTGATTATTTTCACAGCTTCATCTAGTACTTGCTTTAGATCTGCCGGCATGTTATGGGTGGCGAGTGCTTCCCTGTGAATGCAACGAGTCAATTTTGCTTCTGGCACAACAGCTTGAATACGTGCAACAACTCCTTTCTTTGAACCAATCATGACTCTGGCGCCATCCGTGCTTATTCCAACACAACGACCCCAATCCAAGTCACTGTTTTTAATCAAGTCATCAATAACTTTAAAAATAGCTTCTCCAGTTGTATGTGCTGGCATATGGCAGAACAAAATATCATTGTGGACTTCATTATTCAGCTGGTATCTGACAAACAACAAAAGATTAGCTAAATTCACAACATCAGTGGATTCATCTGCTTGCAGTGCATAGTAGCGACTCTTGGTTACTCTTGACAATAATTGCTGCTTTACGTTTTCGGCCATATCGGTGATTCTACAATGAACAGTGTTATTTGAGAGGGGGGACATGATCTATAACTTTGCTAGCCTGGTCTTTAATCATCACTTGCACCATTACTTTGGCTGCAGGTTTTACTAATGTCTCACCAATCACTTCAACAGCCCTGGACTTTGCAATTAAGTACGCCACACTCTATGAAGCTTCCAAAGCTTTCATATTTTCACCTCCCATCACATTATGAATTCTTTTCGGGGACTTTTGGAGATCTTTGCACCTATTTTTGAAGAATTCTACAGGTTTTCCCTCGTATTCTTTATGTTTGCTATCGAAATGGCATTTTAGGTTGGATGGTTTCATGCTTTTCATTTGTGAAAGTCTTGTAACAAATCACACATAGTGGAACAGGCTCCACCTCATCACCCAGTCCACGAAAATCCCAGTTTAAGATATTCTTCAACATATTTGCGGGCTTTTTTTGTCTTCTTTGCAGCTGGTACGTTCAATAAACTTACAGATGGTTCACACAATTTACTAATTTTGTCGTCACAATTGTCTGATGTAGCCATATCACTGCATTTTTCAGCATAATTATCACTAACATTGATATTTCCTTCATAATTCTCTTTTGTACTTTTCAAACTTAGCCAGGATCCATTTTAAATGGGTTTAACGAAAACAAAAAGAGAAATTTTGTATATTAATACACACCAAGTATGTACTTGCTATGATCTTTAAACTACTACGAGTAGTTATTCATTTTTATCTTTTATCCATCAGTATGACTTCTGCGCATGCCACAAAGGCAACTGTATTACCAGATCTGCAGTAACGCACACACGTGCTTTGCGTAGGCACATGAACCAATTTTTACTGGCATGCTGCTGCCAGCCAGGGGTCCGGCTGCTGGCCTGGCTCAGCCCGCTGCTGGCTTGGGTAAATGGGACCCCCGGCCGGTAGCGGGCTGACCGGGACCAGCCGCCAGGACCCCAGCTGCAGGAGCCGGCGGACGGAACCCTGGGCCAGCAGTGGGCTGAGCCGCTTAACCCGCCATGGGTCTGGGGTTCTGGCCACCGGCCCTGCTCGGCCTGCTGCTGGACTCTTGCCACCAGGGGTCCCAGCTGCTGCCAGCCTGGGTGAACAGGCCACGTACCTCTTGAAACCCTTTCACATACCACCAGAAGTATGCATACCATACTTTGGGAAACACTGGTCTAGATAATACTTAGTCCTGCCATGAGTGCAGGGGGCTGGATTAGAAGACCTCTCAAGGTCCCTTTTATGATTCTATGAACTTCTCAGTAGAAATGATGGGATATCAACATTAGGAATGAGGTGTCCAAATCTGAGAAATTATGAACCAACCTGAACTTCTGCTCAAAGCTTGAACTACACTCAACCTTATTTAAGGTGTCAATAGTCCAGCCCATTCCTTCAAAGTCACTTCCTAGTTTAAAGCAAAGCAAGGAGTAGAATTATTAAAATGGTGGGATAAAGGACGCTTGTGATGTTCACTCCAAACAACCAGAAACCTTGTGAGGAAAGCCAGTTCTTTGGGAGATTCCAGGCCCATTCTCCAGACCAAAGAGGATGGATAAGCACCTAAACTTTTCAGGGCTTACCCCAACCTAGCTTACCCCTAACCGAATTTAGCCCAACATCTGAGCTTTTGGAACTTCACTTATCATTAATCAGAAGGCAAGATTTAAAATCATAACGTGTTGTAATCAGATCAGAATGCTTGCCTAATGAACTCCCACAGGAACTAAGGACCATCATAACCCTCTACCTTCTGTGATAAGTGCAAGGCATATTTCTTTCACCCTGCCCTCTCTACACACATAAAGCAATGCGTGCCTAGAAAATAAAACAAAAATTCCAAAATAAAGTCGCTCCACTGCACACACTTCTCCCTTTGGGGAGAGGATCAGAAAACAAACACAACACAGATGTTCAATTATCTTGCTTAACGAACTGGTGGAAGGTGCTCAGATACTACAGTGATGAGGATGGTCTAAGAACCTGTACAGAACAGTTTGCAAAATGGCATTTTACAACAACAAAACCAAAGTAAGCTGCTGCTGTTGTTGTAAGAATACACAGCACTCTGCAAAGCAGAACCACAAACAACTGCAGAGTTACAGAGGGTTTCTTTGCAACATCGTGGACTGGGCTGATTCTGAATTGTGCCTCTACTATACACAAAATGCAGCACATCAGTTTGTCTGGTAAATGATGTAGCTATTTCACTGTGTGGTTTGACATACAGACATATTATCAGTTTGTTCTTTTTCCACATCATTTCACAGCTTCTGCCGGAATTAAGAACAATAAGACAGAACCGCCAGTAGATAACACTCATATTTCCAGAGATCTATTCCACAACAAATGAGTCTATTGACATTCAGGAAAGCAGGCAATATTGGTAAAATAACTTTCAAAAAATCTTGAGGGGGGAAAAAAAAGAAAAAGCCCTTCAATTTTTCTGAGCTGGGCAGAACAAATGTTTGACTGAAAAGCTTCAAGTCCAGCTGGGAGAAGGCCAAGACTAATTTAACCTTTGGTCAAATGGTTGGGAGTTAGCTAGTTTCCTTTTTCCTCTTACATCACTCCCAGAGATTTAGACAAAAATAATATGGCCCTGATTACATGACATTACAGGCTCTCAAAATGCACCAGGGAGGATAGTGCTGAAACCCCTTGGAGACAAATTAATCCCAGCAAAGCAACAGCTGTAAAATTGATATAAACAGGGAAACCAACTACAATATCTACAGCAGGTACTTGTAGGATTTTAGTACAAATTATAAAAGGTGCTAAACAAAAAGGATGTTTTTGTAACAGTTCCAACATCATCATTTGAAAAGATTCTGTTATCACAGAGCTAATGTTGTGTGTAATTGCTGTTAAGCACTATAATAACTCAATACACGCTTTCAAAAAGTTAAAGTATACTTGAGCGTAAATTGATTTCTCAATTTAAGAAAACCTTGGTAATCAGCAAATACATAATCTGCAGTTTTTTAAATGCTCTGGACCTGATCACCAGTTCTGTCCTTGTCTGCCTAGTACACCCAGTATGACAGATCAGGAGTCATGCACCTGTTTACGCTGCGTAATATAACTGACTTTGAATACTCTATTGGAAAGTGTTGCCGTGTTTCAAGAAACTGCAGTCAGGAGCCCCCACGGGGCCTATTGTAGAGCTTTTATGCATCATTTACAGTTGAAAACAATCAAAATGTTTCCTATTCAGGGAAAATAGAATCCTCCCTTCCCCTCTTTTTCATTCACTTTATAAATATGAATCTCTGTCCTAACACTCATGCTATTCTCTCTTACTATATTATTATATTTGTTATGCCCAAAAGTCTTATTCCAGGAAGATATGAATTGACATGAGTCACTCCATTTACTCACTACTCTCTATAACTAGTCATTTGCCCCATAACGCTCCATCTGTGTGTTTCCTGGATTCTCATTCCAGTGATATGCCATAGTGTGGGCTCTCAGGATCACCTTCCTAAAAGGTGGCCAAAAAACTAATGGCAAAACTCAGCCAATTATTCTGACTCTAACAGTGTTCTCTTCACTGGAGATGGCTGAATCATCCCTGAGCTATAACATACTTGTTGCTTGTTTCTGTACCTTCTCTGATTCTAATATAGTTAAATGTCCCTCATTTCAAGGCACAGCCACACCACTTCGGTGTCAGCTCACTTTTATTGTGGGAAATCACTGACACTGGAAATAAAGAACCATGGCACCGAGATTGCAGTTATTTCCACTGAAGGGATGAATCCCACAGCATTCCTCCGACTCTTTTTTGATGCCTCTCATTTTAGGTCTTTGTCATACACTTTGTCTCACATTTGGGCATTGGTAGGTGAGAGGTATGCTGGTAGATGTGTATGGTTGCTGTAACCAGAGAGTTAAGACAAAGGTGAAAATCCTGGCTCTATTCAAGTCAGTGACAAAACTCCCATTGTCTTCAATAGGGTTTGGATTTCACCCAAGGTCCCTGCCCCGAAGAGCTAACAATCTAAATTGTACACAGCAAGAAGGGACTCTGGGAACCCAAAAACAGACAAGGTTACAGAGGAAAGGAAGGAGGACAACCCAGAATGACTGGATGGGATTATTTAGGTGGCACAGTAATGCAGCATATTAATTCTTTTTAAAATGCAGGTTTTACTTTATTTTTCTTTTAAAAGGGCAGTACGGAACAGCTGTAGAAAATGATAGGTTTTTGAAGTAGAATTTGAAGGAAATATACACAAAGATGTGAAACAGATATCCAACAGCCATACAGATCAATACATGAGAAAGAGGAAAAGGCCTGGATCAGTCCACGAGCAGCAATGTGATTCAGTTCTAGCACATTTTCCCAGTGTAGGCAGGGTTTTTAATCTGAAAACTGTTTTCAGCCCTGTTATAAAACTACCCTAACCTCTTGTAACTGTCTTGTGACCCCTGTGGCACCTCCTGCTGGTCTCTGTCGAGAATTAGCTCATCCAGCTGCCGGAGCGTCCTCTGCAGGCCAGGACCCCAGTGCCCCTTTCTCTGGGGTGCTGCCCCTCTGGCAGTAACCCCTCAGTCTCAGGGTCTCCCCACCCAGGGAAAACCTCCCCCCCGATTCCCACCTCGCCTCAGTGTAAGGCTACTGTCAACAATAGCCCCCGTTCCCTGGGGCAGACTGCAGCATATGCCACTCATCACTGGCAAGGGGTGGAGGTTAGGCCTGCTGCCTCTGTCTAGCCTTGGGCTGTCCCCTAAAACTCCAGTACCTGTTTGGCCTTATACTAGGCTGCAGCCTGGGGGCTTTCCATGCCAGAGCTCCCCAGATCCCTTGGCCTTCCCCTAGCTCTGCTCCACTCCCAGTACCTTGTCTCTAGCTCCTTGCAGCCAGGCCTGTCTCCCTCTACAGCTGGAGAGAGATGCCTAAGCTCTGGGCTCACTGGCCTTTCATAGGGCCAGCTGCAACCAGATTGGGGCATGGCCCCAGCTGCGGCTGCCTTCCCCATCAGCCACTTCTCACAGCCCCAGCCCTCTCCCAGGGCTGGCTTGGATCCTTTCCAGGCTGGAGCAGGTGACCACCCCGCTACACCTCTATAGACACACTCTACTATAGTTTGGCCAGCACGGGTCTTAGGAAAACAAAAAACAGTTATCCAAATTGATTATGGAAACCAGGCTATTAACACAGTTACTACAATGACAAATAAATATGGCTGTAGCTAGCATGGTTCTGATCCCAGTGCAGAGGCTGTGAGCTTCATTACATTTAATTACTTCTGGCTTTAAATCAAGGGCTACTTTAAATCAAGGATGGCTCCTACTAAATAAAATTACTTTTCACCTGAAACTTGTATGGAAAAGTATGGTGCCCAGTGAGGATGGCTACTAAACCAGGATGGATGGCATTCATTAAAAGCTGAATGGTAAAGGTGCTGCTGCTAACTAGAGGTGATTACTAACTGAGAGCAGGTTGTAATTAAGCTATATGGTATCTGGCCTTCATCTGTTCTGATGGAAAGATCCTCATGCACTGCTCAAATCCCTTCTCCTTTCTTTCATCTCAATATTTTCTGGCTGGGCGGAATGTTATGTAAGGGCCCTTCCCTTTGCAGAAATTGTACTCAGGCAGACATTTATTTTTTCCTGTGGGTTTGCCCCCATAGCAGGCTGGGCGTAGGGAAGTGAACGTGTGGTATTCAGCAAAAAGAGCCTTCCTCAGAACAAAGTGTGCCTTGAGACACAGGCAGGGTTTGGGTGACTATATTTGAATATAGATGATGGAAGAAATCCTCTCCTACGAAGGTCATAGTATATATCCTGAAAATACCCAGACTATGGACATGATTGCTCTGATTAAGCAGAAAAATCACCACAGACATTACCCTCCATAAAACACAGCATTGTATCAAGACTAGTAAATAATTTGATTTTGGCCAAACCAGCTTCCCAGCAGAAGAGCTGAGGTATCAGAATCAGACATAGGTGACTTAGAGCAGATAACATCAGAACTGACCAGAAATTTGCCCAAACCTTCCTACAGGTTTTTCTAATCTTTATTGTGTTTCTGGAGCTCATTCATATTCAGCATCTGCTCTCCATGTTTGACCACTATCCAAATATTTGTTCTGTGCACTTAATTTCATTTGCTTTCATTTCACAATCTGTACTGATTCATTTTTTCATTCTTTGATTCCCCCTCACTAGGTTTTCATCTCTCTTTTTTTTTGTCTCCTGCTTATTTCTCTCTCTCTCTTTATTGTCTTGCCCTAAATTTCCCTTCCCCATTTCCCTCTTCCCTTCCTGTCATCATTTGTTCGCTATCACCCTGCTTTTCTGCTGGCTGACATTGGAAATATTTCAGGAATTTTTAATTGAGAATACCATGAGAACTGTTATCTTAGCATTTTCACTAGTGAGAGTGTGCTCCTTGGTTTGATGATGATGACAGACCAAGCTTGGAACTTGCAGGGTTAGAACTCTTCCCTGAGCCCACTGGCCAACTGTGAATCCAGAGTGGTAAGCTGCAGTGTGGAATGTGAGAAAGGAAGTGGGGCCCATGGGGAACATGGGGGGAGGGGGAGATGTGTACTGGGAAACCTAAAATTCCGCTAAATAAAAATGAGTAAAGGAGAAATTGAAATTTGAGAGAAAGCCAGGATGAAGACCCAGCTGAAGGATGAGGGAGGGGGTAAGGAGAAGGAAAAAAAACCCATATACCCAGCAAACCATCCCACCAACTCCATGCTTGCTAATTTTTCTCTATAAAAGACCCTGCACAGGTGCAGAATAGCAAAAATATCAGACCCTCTTATTCATCTGCTCTGAACTGTAGAAAAAAACCCTCAGTCACTTATATAGAAATAAAAAGCTCATCTGTCCGCTGGGTTGTTGCCCCCAAACTAACCATTATTTTATTCCTTAGGGTAATGAGTCATCTTTAAATCAACACCTGCTAACCTATGGTTACCAAGTGATGGGGAAAAGACTGAGAAGGGCAGAGAAGCCAACTCTGGTGGCAGTTCAAAGTGATGTCACTATATATCAAAGCAAATTCATCACAGGCATAAGAAAGACAGATAAAAACAAATAAATGACCACATGGCTTTTTTCGGGGGCCTCGAGATGGCTCTGTCAAAAAGCATCTAAGTCAGGGGTAGGCAACCTATGACACGTGTGCTGAAGGCGGCATGCGAGCTGATTTTCAGTGGCACTCACACTGCCTCAGTCCTGGGCACTGGTCCGGAGGGCTCTGCATTTTAATTTAATTTTAAATGAAGCTTCTTAAACATTTTAAAAACCTTATTTACTTTACATACAACAATAGTTTAGTTATATATTATAGACTGATAGAAAGAGACCTTCTAAAAACGTTAAAATGTGTAACTGGCACGCAAAACCTTAAATCAGAGTGAATAAATGAAGACTCAGCACACCACTTCTGAAAGGTTGCCGACCCCTGATCTAAGTCAATCTGGGCCATTACAGGCACTGTAAAAACACACAGTAAGAAACACTCCCTGGCTTTAAGAGCTTGCAGTCTAAATAGATAAGATGGACAAAGGGTGGGAGGAGAAACAGGTAAAGAGAAGTGGAGTGACTTGCCCAGAGTCACGCAGCAGGGCAGTGGCAGAGCTGGGAGTAGAATCCAGGACTCTGATTCTCTACTTTACAGCTGCAACGATTTGAATGAAAGGGAAGGATCCGGCACAATGTCAGCCCTTACCCCAAAGGCAGGATCCTTCACTAGGACAGTGAGGTGTTCCACAGTGATTGGTCTCTTCTGTGCTCCTGCAGATGACCCTTCACCCACACACCAGGTTGTGTCATTACAGTTCATACATGACATGCCTCATTCTCTACGTAACTCATGATACACAGACAATGAGCAGGATCAGGCTCTTTTCCTGGACTTTGCTCAGCTGATCTAGGATAGAGAATATTTCTGATTGCCCTAATTCTTTTTTCCCCTTTTACTTTCAATTTCTCTACTGGCTTTAATTAAGTTTGCGTGGTCTGACGAGCCAGAATTGTCAGGCTGTTCTAGAAGAAGGTGACCTTGATTACCAAGTAAGTTCCCCAGAGCTCTCTCAGCCCTTAGCATATCACAACAATTTCTGCGTCACATTCCCCACAAATTACTGCAACCTGTTTGCTAAAATATCCCATTCAAGTACATATAACCTTGTTATCTCATTATCAAGTTACTAACCATAATTGTTGGGGAAAAAATGATTTATGCCTGGAGATACAACTTTATTACCACTTCCCAGAGCAGAAGTATAAAAAGTGACTATGCACCTGGAATTCATATGGAAAAGCAGGGTAACTGTGCTTGACATTGCTATGAACTTGCATAACACAACAGCATGAACAATGCTGAAGAGCAAAAGAATAAAATCATTCTAAAAATTAATAATGGTTAAAATCATATTTAAACCCTACTACCTGCTGACTTAAGATATGACAGTGGTATCTCTAAGTGCTGGATAGCATCAGAGTGCAAATACACATCAGGATGAGGCTCAAGGAGAAAGCCTTGAATATAGCCACCACTTACATTGCTAAAGAACATTAAAAATCAGTATTACGAACTTAAAGTCATTCTGGCAGTGTATAGGCAACCATTCCAAAGAATGCAGAGTGGGTATAATATGATCACAGCTCACAACCACAAAGGCTGGTGATGATGTTGCAAGGATTTCACAAGATAAGTAAGGGTGCAGTCTGTACAACTAGGAAACACACACTGATACAATGTCTGACAGATGGTTTTGCATGGAAAGAGCATGATCAAAAGCAGTGACAAACTTCTCAGAATGACTCACTACACTCAAACCCCCACATTAAAGAAGACACATAGCATTAGCATCCTCATAATGAAAACTTTACTTGCTAGAAAGGCTTCTGTTTCCGAGGACTGAGGTGGAGTAGCATTGAGATGTTCAGCTAGCAACAAGAAGCTTTCCTCTAGGTGGCATGCAGGTTTTACTGAGCAAGAGTTACACACCTGTGTATTATCAGAGTACAACTAAGACTTCAAGGTAAAGAAGTGATCTCACCTGGTGGCATAGATTAATTGAATGACATTGGATCTTTGAGGGGCACTGAAGTTCAGATCTCTTCATGATATATATAATATTCCTTCACTGCTGATTGACTCCTGTCTTCAAGGTATGAAGGTCAATAGCATCAAAATCTACAAAGAGGTTCACTATGACGAAGATGGCCAACAGGCTCTTATCTAATACTAAAATGATATCTTTTTAAACACTGTCAAGAAGGGTCACAATTACTGGGAACCATGTCAAACGCAACCAAGGGGAGGCACTCCACCAAAAGCCTGCATCTCTTTCAGTCACACATTTCAGAAAGTCTATGCCAAAGCTGTTCATCCTCATGCACAAAGAATGCAACAAAACTCATGGCAGCAATCAACTGAAGATAGAACTTGAGTCCGACAATCTAGGTTAACTGGACTGTGTCAAAAGTTCAGATGGCTGATTCTTTATAGTGTCTACAACCCCTGGGTCTCAATCATACCCCTTGAAACATGCCAAAATAAAGTCCTCATATGGAAGATGAGCAAATTCAAGGCACCTTACACATTCTTCTCTCCATTCCTCTCAATCGCTTTAACTTCCATTGATGACCATTAAATCTTGGTAACCTCAGGGCACAAGAAATAGATGGGAATGGTGAAAGACACTAAAGAATCTTGTTGGACAGCTGATAATACCCACACTGGGAAAGGAGTTAGATATGACTCAAAACCAATAGTCAGACCACAAAACCATTTCATTATTAGTGTCTGGGTCTTTGAAGTAATGGATGAGCTCTTATGCAGATATAAAAGTTGAACAGCTCCTGCAGATACCTTAGAAAGTACTTGGCAAACACTGTTTAGCAAATAAGGCGAATGTGGACAGGTCAGCCAAATGGAAACAGCTTTGCTAATAATAGTTTCCATTGTAACTGTTCAACCACAGTCAATACTGACAATAAACCTTTCAGGACACATCTCACACAGAGAAACAAACTTTCTCTATTTCAGTGCATTATCTGAAAAAAAAAATTCAAATTAAAATGGCTAAAGGACAAAGTATGTCCCTGTCCATACTGAGGGCAGAACTGTTCTAAAGTTATGTGTTTCCTCTCACCTACCCCTGCCTCCTCTCCATAGAGAATATGAGTCTGTCACAGGTCTCAGCTCAAGTCTGGCTCTATAGCTCAAGCTGTAGAGACTCATCTCTCTAACTCAGTAGGGTCCCTAGCTCAGTCAGTGTCAGCCAGCATGGCGGCTGTCCCATAAGTGAGGACTCAGCCTGAATTCATATTGCTGTTGGCCTCAGCTGCTTAGAAAGAGCTTCCTATCTTTAGAGGAAGTAGGTAACCAGTTGCATAAAGGAGGCACATCTGTTACAACTTCAAGCTACAGAGCTTGGCCTTTCAGCTCAAGCTGAAGAAACATTCTTTAACTCTGGAGGTTCCTGGTGTGCTGACCAAGATGGCAGCTTGCACACTAGCTACAAGTAACCCAGTGGTTCCTGGCAGCACTCTCTAGCACCGTTTCTCAGAAATAGACCACAGACTTCACACTAGGCACCCTACAACATGGTTCCATAGTGTGGTTCTCAGACAGACAATACACGCCTACACTGGGCAGGGAAGCTTTGCTAGAACTCTGCTAAGCAACAATCATATTCAAACATACATGTTGCCAGCAGTTTTGTTTCCATCATGGGCACAATCTCTCTTCCACTAATCTGGAGTCAAAAGAGTATAGAATGACTTTATTACCAGGGCTTGAGGAATAATTCTGAGTCTGAAAAACAGAAAACCAATTCCATAGCTAAGATCAGACTATGCTTAGAGATGTCCTTTACTCATTAGTCTTATTCAGAGAGTCAAGCAGAAGTCCCTGATCAATGGATACAGATTTGAAGTGATGAGACCACCTCAGTGCTGTCTCAGGTAAGTTATCTTTTCAGTTTGCCTGGTGCTTTTGTCTCCTGACGCTATGTGTGTGGAGCTGGGGAGTGGGGAAGGGGTCAGGCTCTTCCTGCAAGGATTTTATGCAGAGACAAGTAAAGGAGGTTGACAGGATTTTTCAGCTAAACATTCTTGATTATCTCCTAGTGTTCGGTCCCAAACATTATCTTCCCTGTGCAACATGTCGATATGTTTGACATCTGTAAAAAAAATATGGTCAGACCTATGTAGATTACATTTCAAAAAGTCATTTTTTAAAACATCTGTTTAGAAGTGTTAAGGCCCTGCTGAAAAACCTCACACAGAAGTGGGCAGCATGCCATATTTCAAACAATGGAATCTACAAACATCCTCTCAGGACATCCTTAAGTAAAATTCCCAAAGAGGAATGAATCAACTGCACTTAACTAAATGCATGATGGTAGCAGCAGGTATAATAAGAAAGTCAGTGTTTGGCCACGTTTGTGGTGAGCAGTGGCAAGTTCATCTTGTGGCAAGAGTCATCTTCCAATAAATTGCAGTTACTGGCAATTCCACCCTTGCCCTGTGATACATAATTCTATTCACACCATGTTGTAAGATGTTCTATAAAATGCCTCACTACCAGTCCCATCATGTCAAGTAAAGGGGGGAAAGAAGAAATCATGGATGACAGAGCAGTATATTTTTTTCTTCTATTGCCTTTCCCTGCTGAATTCTTTCCAGATTCACTCACTCTATCCATGTTTTTCTCTAGTTCTCCTTTTGTTCACCTCTTCTTTTCAGCATCTCTGCTCATTATTTATTCCTATTAACTACCTGGAATTTTAAATAGCAATGACATGTTCCTCACATCTCTAGCAAACATGCGGTCCTCAGTGGCCATCTTTAATAACTTATGGATGTGAAATATCATTTCTCTCTCATGGTGCTTGTCCTGAAGGGTTTTTCCCAATTTAACGGCATAATAACTTGCAACTAGTTGGTATTACATAATTGACAGTGACTAAATTCTAGTTAAAAAAAAAAAGAGAGAGACCACATTTAAAAAATCACACAACCCCCTCCTCCAACCAAGTGTATTGTGGCTCTGTTCCTATATGCTATCAAATTGTAAGCCTCCTACTTAGGATTTCTGGGTTCGTGCTATGGAATGGGTTTATCGTTACCCTCAGTACACCCACTGAAATCCCCCTGGTAATTCATAGGGATGAATTAAAAAAGACATGACTTAGGAAATGACTGTCATGCACGTCTTGGATCACAGAGCACTTTTAAAAACGCTCCTCTGGTTAACCTGAGCTGTGAATTTGACTTTTCTGTCTAGTACGGAGGACAGCAGGATTTCCTAGGGATATTTTAAGAATTCCCAATAAAATTGTTGGGTAAAGGCTGTTCCAGTTTTCAGACCTGTATTCGAAGTAAATGTGATTCCCATGGGATGGAAGACAGATGTTTCTCTCCCACACATCCCCAAACATGCAAGTTTTTTTTGTATTGCCTCTTTCCACAGCACTGTCTCCCTGATAGTGTTTAAAAGAATTAAACATTACCATGAAAAAGCTGAAATAAGAACTGAAAGTCAACCAAGAGTGAGAAATTATGAGATAAAGGAGAGACAACGGGGCAAATTCTTAGCTGTTGTAAATGAGTATAGACATCAATGTTGAGAATCTAGCCCACCATTCGAATATAGATGGAAAATCTATGAGGCAGAGAAATACAGAAGGATCTTTGAGATGGCAGGAGTTGTGGAGACCAAGTGTCTAAGATTGGGAGAGTAGAGAGGAGGCCTGTGCTAGTTGAACAGAGGGAGGCAAGGAGAAAGGGAGCAGGCTATGCAGCAGGCTGGAACAAGGAATGCCATTCTGAACTGGTTCATTAGTTGAATGGAGAGTCATTTAAGGATGTGGGAGATGGTACTTGTATGTAGGTGGGACTCTGGCTGACACCATTCTGCGTATGCTGGAGTCTGGAAAACTGCAAATTGGGGAAACCAAGTAGAAAGGACTTGCATTAGCAAAGGTGGGAAGACATGAAAGCAACCACTGATGAGGATTTTGGCAGAAGTGAGTCAAAACACTGGCATACGTAAACAATGTGGTGGAGGGAGTGACAGACATAAGAGATGCGGCAGGTGGACTATGTTTCAAGTTCAAAGAGGAGGCCAAATTTATAGGGAGTGGCAGCAATTGGGAGATTTGAGCAGAGAAGGGATAGAGTGGAAAAGACACTATAGCTAGCATGTTCCTCTGGCCTGAGAAATACACCTCTACCCCGATATAACACTGTCCTCAGGAGCCAAAAAATCTTACCACGTTATCGGTGAAACCACGTTATATCGAACTTGCTTTGATCCGCCAGAGCGTGCAGCCCTGACCCCCCAGAGCACTGCTTCACCGCGTTGTATCCGAATTCGTGTTATATCGGGTCGCATTATATCAGGGTAGAGGTGTATTTAGGTGGTGGTTACTGAAAGATATTTTTTACAAATTTGGAATGAGATTTACAGTTGAACTGATCAGTGTACAAGTGGCCCTTAACAATAAGGATGGGGATAAGATGACGAAGAAGAAGAAGGTAATTAAACCAGGCAGGGAAATGAATCTGGTGGGACTGCATAGAGGAACGCATCTTAGCACAGATGACTGCCGTCAGATTCAGAGACAGAGCTGTTTGACAGAGAGGTATGAAACCTTAACAAGGGGTAACCAGAGATGAAAGTGGTCTAGGAGGAGGGACTGGCCCACGTCAAATAATTCCATCTGAAAAGCATGCTAAGTGCTCCCATTATGTTTCACAGGTCAAGACTCTTCACTAAAAATTGGCCAAACCGGTATAAAGATGTTTAAGTACCTGAGACACAAAGGTTTTGGAGACCCATGATTTGATGTTAGGGGTTATAACCAACTGTCCTGGCAGATCCTTTGGACAATTTCATTCTGAAAGGATTTATTTCTGAAAGTAATGTCTCTGCTGCACAGCAATCACAGGTGGGTTATTGCTAATTGGAGATGTTGTGATGTCACTTCTGAAAATGCTACTTCCTAGGCATAGCACTTCAAGGAGCAATATAAAATCAAGCTTTTCTCAGCATATAATTTGCTCTTCCTACTAATCCTTCAATCAACAAGGACACCCATGCATAATCAGGGTACTGTATTGTATCAGGGTACTGCCTTGAACAAGTTGCCTATGTCTTATGGATACTGTTATTACACAATAAATAAATGCAGGGAAAACAGTTGAGCTACAAGTGGAAAACAAGGAATGCATAATGTCAGGAGGAAACTAGCACACCTGCTTAGCCATGCCTGACTGATAAAATGGTGTGAACACATTTGTAAATGAGCTAAAAAGCCTCCAGGATTTCACATTGTGGTTACATATCTGCCTCCTTGTTCACTTTGGCAAAGTAACAGGCTCTCACATTTCAACTATACCATCATAAAGAGACAGGAAGCACATGCAGTGAGTGAGGCTTCATTCCCCTTTCCATTCAGAATTTGGTAAATCGTTTTTGCTGTTCCCTTCCCTATTTCCAATCCCCTTCCATATGTTTAAATTGTAAATGCTGGAAGGACTCTACGGGTTTGTCTCAAGCCAGCTTCTGTTTCTGCATGCCTATGTGTGTATGCACGACAAAGTGAGAGCAGAAAAGTGGGTGTGCACCTGCTTGCATGGGCAAACACTCATTACCATGTGCAAACTGGAAGGTGTGGACATCTTACTTCCAATTTTCATGTGAAAAGACAGAACGGAAAGACAGAATTCTTTCGAAGGATTGCAACCAGGGCTCAATTCTCCTTTGTCTGGCTGAAGTCAATAGATTTTTACAACAGACATCAGTGGGAACAGCATTGGGCTATATTACTGCCCCATTCGACATGCAAAGGAACTAGTCACTTTGCTTAATGTGCCAGACAAGCCTCTTGTGTCTCCCTTCTCAGTCAGCAAAAAAAATTCCATAGGCTATTTGCTACTTGAAAAGAAGACCAAGAAGTCAACATCTTTACTTTTCTGTCCCAGATGACAAGAGTTGCATTGACAAGCTTTACTCTTCAGCAAGAAGGTTTATTAATGCTGCCTCAATTTGGCTGATGATGATGATGATGTAATTAACAAAGATCTATTATGTTTTATTGATGTTAAGCATATGTCAATTATAAATGGGACAGGATGTATTTACTTGTGCTTCACTCTTCTAGGAGGGCTGTGAAATCGGAGTCCAATCCTGGATGAAGGATAAAAACTGCACCTTTTATAATTGCAATAGTATCCAGATGTTTCTCTGTAACATGAATGCAGGTGATGAAAGCAGTTAACTGGTACTGAGCGCACATGCTCTTAGCACAGGTGGGACTTGCTCCCAGTTCCCAGTGCTACAGCCAATTGTGAGTTAGCTGATTTAGCAAAAGAAGGGTCCAGATGATGTCACCCAAATCTACACATTTTTAGCTTTTACATTTCCTGATTGTCAGGTTTTCAAGTAAGTCAAGCAAACAGAACAAATTCAGACTATTATTTAAAAGATTAAACCAAGTATAAATCCACAAGCCAGATCCTATTAAAAACCACCTATGAGCATCTGAACATGTTCACCTCCAGCAGCAGCAGAGGGTGCTTAATTCCTTATCAGGAATGCGCATCAATTGTAGAGAGTGATAATTTTGTCCTGTACTACCACATAAATAATCCCTAACATCTTCTTGTTTTGCCCACATATCTAACTACCGAAACAAACGCCTGAGATTCATGCTCTCTTTACAATCCCTGTTGTGGTAGATTAGGAAAGAATGATTTGATAGGGTCAGTAAGTTGTGCCAACCAACCCGATTTCTATTAACTTTTCAAAAGTATCTAAATAAATCCAGTTGATCTGAGTTGCCGTATAACACAGCCTGTCTCTGAAATAATACATGAAGTGTGGATGGTAGATTATGACATTCTGCACTTGCTCCCAATGGCCACATAACAGGTAAAATTGAATTTGTATTCCTCTCATAAATCCAGCCTTTTCAAGTTTAGTTAATTGTTGTTATTTGTATTATAGTTGGTGCCTACGAACACCAGTCAAAGCTTAGGTGATGGATAGTCATATGATAAAGAAGATGGTCTCTGCCCAGAGAATTGATAAATGATAATATCTTTGCTATTTGATAAATATCTTTGCTATTTCAAATCATATCAAGCTGAACTTTGCTATTCACATTTGGAGTCCCGCTGAGAAAAGAGGTTGTTTTTGAGGACTACCCCAAGGCTACATCCCCTCAGCTAGTTATGCAATCAAATTATAAACTACATTAGAGTGTGCTCGGTAACTAAGCATTCTCTAGCTCATCTAAATAGATCATGACAGTAACATTTACTGTTTGTTTTGTCCAGTCTACCCCATTAATAGCAGTAGACAAATATTTGTCCTCTTTTTAATCATATGGGGACATGAGGTTATTCTAATAATCAAACTGTGAAGGACATGGAGCTTCTATGTAATAATCTAAGAATATTGATATGTAATAATTTTATGAATACTGCATGTGACCTGGTCAGTGAGGTAAAGTTACTATATAGTTACACTGGTGATCACCCAGATTTTACCAGAACTCTAGATCTACCAAAAAAAAAAAAAAAGGTTGTAAATCACACCACCATAGGTTTCTGATACATCCAGCTCCTGATGGTGCTGCAAAAGTCATAGGAGACAGCCTTTCTGCTGCTATTTTGACACTTCCAAATCCAGTGCCAGCCAGAATCAGAAAGTGCAGATGCATATGTAATTAAGTAATAACACCGGGTAAAAGCTATTCACAGTTTCCTGAAGACAGAAAAGTGTTTCTGCTCAGGTTTGGTTTGCCTTTGAGCAACAGTCTGATTTACCACACAAAGCATAAAATACTTTTTCAAGAACATTACTGGGTCAGATCCTCAGCTGGTATAAACTGGCATGGATCCACTGAGGTCAAAGAGTTGGGCCGAAGTTTGTAATTACAAGAACCTTAGCTGAACAGCAGTTTTATGATGGAGGCCCATTGGGTTGTTCTGATAAACGCTTTTATTAGGTGTTTTCTTTTGGGGGGGGTTGAGGGGAAGTTAAAATTAATATGAATGTAAATATTGCTCTTCTGAGATTAAACCCATAATCCATTTAAGGTCACTAGACATGTTACTGATCATAGCAAGCATTATTGCTGGCATTAGGATTATATATTGAGGCTGCCCCTGTTGCAAGACAGATTTTTAAACATTTTAGACACATAACAAACATTTACCAAATCACATTTTTAAAGTGAACCTTTGTGTTTATTAAAAAGAGTCCTGAACCAATACATTTCTATCCCCCCTGCCATACACACTTGTTTAAAGGCACCAGGATAATAGAAATAAAAACAACTCTCCTCTTATGCCAATACTTTTCAAAGGCCAAGTGTAAATTTGTACATTTGAGATATTACTGATATTGGTAGAAACAAACACAAATGCAATTTCAACTGTCTTGATGCAAAAGGAAAGTTATAGGCATTTCTTGTCCCTTGTTATGACACCATACTTAACTATTTGTCCTCTGAAATAAGTCCAGCAAGATGAACAGTGTATATATTGGGTCTGATTGTGCCATGTGCATCAGGGAAAATTCATCTGAAACAAATGAACAATGCAATAATTTTAGAAGCTCTGCTGTTGCCTCATTTCAGATCTGCATTCCAGAATGAGTTGGGTTATGTTTATACTTTATAGCCAAAGCTTGAGGCAGTGTCTGTTGCCCTCTCTGGAAGATGAAGTTTTTATGCTGTTGCACCTGTTGAAAGGGACTGAGAGCTTTTTACACTTAGTTGGCTTCAAGCCAACAATACCCAATGAAGTCTTAGAGAACTGGAAGAAGGATGCTTAGACAAAGACTATGGTGAAAGCTGAGAATACATAGTGGGATGCTGCTAGGATAGAGGCATTTCCTCCAATTGTTCTATCTCTGGCTCTTTAGTGTTGCCACCTATCCCTCTTCTCATCATTTCTCTCTCATACGGGCTTTTTCCAGTTACAGCTGGTGTTCCTTCCTATCAAAGGTGCACCAATAAAACTGAAATGCCAAACTCCTGCTCTCTCTTGACTGACACTCATTTAGCAGAATGTAAACAGCTGGAGTATCAAACTTTAGGGCCTGGATTATATGGGGACTTTCACAAATATTACCTATTTATACCGCAATATATTAACAAGCTGATTACCATGAACACCTGCAGTGATCACTAATATTAACTTCCCAACTACCTTAGAGAGCTAAATAATCTTAACTCACTATTTCCAATATTCTTGTTATTTTCTGTAGTAACAATAGTGACATACAGGGAACAGGGCACATAGTGAAATTACCTGGTCTCTTTACTTAAAGCAAAATAGACAGGTTTTAATTGTGCCCCCTGTACCCAGACATAGCACTAACTCAAATATTCAATATAATTTAAAAAACAAACTAACTAATTATCCCTCTCCAGAAATACAGGCCAATTCTTTACATTCTTC
The DNA here is from genome assembly GCF_025201925.1 of Gopherus flavomarginatus. NCBI lineage: Eukaryota > Metazoa > Chordata > Testudines > Testudinidae > Gopherus > Gopherus flavomarginatus. The sequence goes on from NC_066625.1 coordinate 65,990,629, forward strand.
CTGCCCACCACTCAGAAGGAATGGGGTATTGTATGGAAACACTAGATCACACTCCCTTGGGGCTCACTCCTGCCCCTCCCCCTGCCCCAGAAGTACACGGAGGCCTGATTCTTCATTTCCCTGTACCTTGGTCGTCTAGCATTTGGCGCTCATTGTGCAGTGATGGCAATAACCAGCAAAGCAAGGCAATGAAGACCCGCCCCCCCCCCGGTATTGGGTCAGTGACTTCACTTGGGTCAGGCCAAGGATCTTGGTAGCCCTTTGAGTTGCAATTAATTTAAACTATCAGAAGATATAAACTGTTTCAACTCTGCCAAACACAAATAAATGGGGGGGGGAGACAACATGTCAGACTTCTTGTGTTCTATTCCCATCTCTGCTACAGACACGTTGTGCGGCCTTAGGCAAGGCTCTGAAACTCTCTACGGCATTTCCGCCTGTAATCAATACATTTACCTACTTCACAGGAGCGTTTTGAAGCTTAATACATCAGTGTCTAAATAAAAAAAAGTTGTGAAAGCCTTAGTTAGAGGACACTATAGAAAGTAAATGTACAGTATTCAAAGGGGCTGGTTTTTTTGGTGCTTAAAAAGTTGTGTGTGTTTCTGTTTAAAACCCTGATGAGTTTAAGACTGTTTTATGGCCAGGGTGAGGTTAGGTTGTATAGCTGTAAGAACTGTATTTTACTGAATGTTAATCTGCCGAGAGGCCAGATCACTCACTTCTGTGACCAAACCCCTAGGTGGGGTGCGATGGGAAGGAAAGATCTGGGAGGTTTCCCTCATGGAGTTTCTTGCAGGCAGGTCACTGTTCAGGGGCTGGCTCTGTCTTCTTTCCTGTAGGATGAACAAAGAGGTTCAGCCCACAGAGCCCCCAGAATAAGTCCCGAAGCATATAAAAAGATATTGCTTCTTCACTTTGTCCCTCTTCTTCTTCTCCCCAGGTGCTTTGTGACCATCACCTTCCTTTATCTTCTCCAAACCCAGAGCCTCACACTAGAACTCTCACCCTCAGCACTTGTTTCACAGTCCATTCACCCTGGTTGGAGAACTCCAGTTCCACCTCTCTCTGACTCTCAAGGCCAAAAGCAGCGTTGCCCAGCAGGTATGTAAGGGGCAGGTCCCAGGTTGTTATCTTGCCTTCAGCAAAGCAGGATGGTGGTGGGGCAGCAATCTCCTCTATTTTCGTGAAGCCTCTTGGGTCTTTGCTGAGGCATTGACTGGTCACTAATCCTATCATCCATCTCAGGGGAAGACAGGTAGTTTTATCAAGGAGAGTTGATCCAACAGGTCTTCTAGAAACACCAAGCAGCAGCACATACAGGCAAGGAGGAGAGGAAGAGTAGTAGGAGAGAAAAATCTTAGCTTGCTATTTGTGTATGACTGGCACTCCCTAAATTTCTTTAAATTTTTTTTAAAAGCGTGACCTTGCAACATTATTAAATATGAAAAATATCTGGGGAATCGGAGCGGGAAGAATTTGACCTTTTTTTTTTAAATGACCATAAATTACATTGCTCTTCTTTTAAAATTGTATACTGTCAATATCTATGGAAAGTCAATCAGCTGTTAGGTTCTTTCTGTTGTTTATTATTTCCTTGCTCCAAAAGCATACTTAATGCTTTTTTATAATAATCTGTCACTTGCAAATCAGTCAGAAAAAATATTTTCATTAAATATACCTGGGCAGAAATTTATTTATAAGTCCAGGAATTACTAAATGTCATAAGGCTACAAGAAAGTGTATTTCCTTTTAGGATCAAGGATTTGAATTAGATAAAAAAAACACTGTCTTCTTTCTTTGGAAATTTTCAAGACATTGTGTCATGAAAAATATTAGGATTGTAATCATACGTGAACTAGGTATTATAGGAAGAAAACAGTAGCAACGCCCATCTCAACAACACCATAATTCTCGAAGTTAGCTGCTGACCAAGCCTATCTCAAACCTAGTGGATTAGAAAAATATATATGCCAGAGCACTCCTTCTGGGCAAGTCTCAAGGGTTTTTGTCCCTTCCTAGAATATTTGTGGAAACATAGGGGTGAATTTTTTGTTTTTCAGTGGGATGGGATGGTATTGTGGATCTGTGTTTTTCTTTCCTGGCAACCCCCAATAAATTGGCTTTTTACCTCTAACATTTGCATATTTAAACATATCATCCATGCATAATATTTCCTATAAGAACAAATGGATAAGAGTATATATATTTTTTAAAACAAGTATACACACAGCTTTCTAAAGCAGATGAACATAGTTTAGTCACCTTTGGCCTGAGACAGAACATTGAAAATTTCAACTCAGGCATAGGCCTCCAATTCAGGAAAGCACTTAAGCAGATGCTTAAGTCCTTTTGACTTTTAGTGAGGCTTAAGCACACGCTTAAGTGCTCATTCTGGTAGGGGATTCTTAATTTGTTATGTTCTACCAATAAAGGGAAATTGAAACTGAACTTCAACTAGAGGGCGTGCTATTCACCTTCTCTATAATATTGTGTTAATTGTTCAGAGGCCTAATAAATGATTTATTATTATTTTATATGCAAAATTAATTCATTACACTTTTTATTAAAAGACTCAAAGCATTTTCATAATTTTTGTAGACTCAGAAATGTGACTTTTTTGGGAAAATGCATCGTAGACGTTTCTGTGAAGGTTTGCAGCAGCACAAGCGATAAAGACATTACCAGCAGCCAAGTTTCCGTCCAACCTTTCATTTCTGAGTAATTTCTGCAATGAAGAGTGAAGTGTAATAGACATGAAGGAATGTGGCAATCCATTTGTTTTATTTCTATTAAATTATTGCTGATTGCAGGTTTGGGGGATGTGTAGGTGAAGTTGGCTGATTTATTTCAGTTTGGTCAGGAATGCTTTTTCAAAACACCTTTAACCTTTTTCTTCCAAACAGTTAATTTGGGTCACTACGTTTGCACTGAAGTTTTGATTGTTAGAGGAAATACTTCTGCATACTTTTGCTCTGTTGTAACAAAGGCAATATGTTGTGGGCCACATGCCAACAGATTTTAACCACAAACTAAGGGAAGAGAGACAGATTAGTCTGTGGTGGTCCTATAATCATAGTTTCTCAGTATTATTTTTCTAATTGCTTAGCGCAAGTATTCACCGTTAAAGTGGTTTACAGCATATACAGGGTGTACCCATGCTAGTAATGGAACACACCATACTCTTTCAGCTGCATTCCTCTGTTCTCTGGCAAGTGTTCTGTAACAAATTTGATCATAAACTAAAAACCACTGTAAAATGTCCAGCCAAATGATATAGTTTTAGTTCTTCAGCAAGTTCCGTACTTCACTATTCAGCAGCTTTCAAATAAATCTGGTCAAGATAGAGATGAATTGAACAGAGAGAGATGGATGTAGTTGGGGATGGGAAATTTACTCCAAAGCACATTAAGGATATAGCTTCTATTCCTTGTCCACCAGCTTTTGGATGAGAGAAAGAAGGTCTTCCTGCCAGAGTAGGATTGTTCCCATCCATTTTCTAGTGGTTTGTGCAGTCTGGTTTTAAAAGGCTCAGACAAAGGAGCCTCCTCCAATTCCCTAGGGAAACTATTTCATATCCTAATAAATCTCACTGCTAGGAAGGTTTTCTGATATTCTGGGTAATTTTTTCCTTTCTTAATGGCATTCCATGCAACAGCGAAAAAGACAGACACTGAGCATATTTGTGCTGTAGGGGTATTTGCCTAGAAGGTATTCCTTACTCCTCAATAGCTGCCACTGCAGGAAAAGGATCAGCCAGCACAGGAGCATCACTCGCCCCTCCTGCTCTGCCCGCCTTAGCAGCCCAAGTGGCATGAGAAATTAAAGCCCCTCCCTATTGGGTGCTCTCGTCATTCATTGTAATTGCCAGTCTCTTGGTCCTGTCAAAGCTGCACCACGAATGACACACTTTGAACGTTTCCGAGTGAGTGTTCCCTGACTGGAGTCAGCTGTGCTGGGCATGGAACTCATTCCTCCTCGCAATCCATTTCGGTTTGTCCTGCACTTTTCAAAAGCAACTGAAAGGTTTTCTCTCCCCTTAATAAACTGTTATGTTTGTACTTCAGTGGCATTTCATTGTACTGCATTTCATTTGGTTTTGCAGCATAGCATTCTCTAACCTCCAGACACTAGTCCCCTGCTCAGAGTCCTTATAGGTGGAGGAAGCTGGAATTTGACAGTGAGGAGTTGGATGCTAAGAGATCCACACCTTCCTCCTTTTGGGGCACCAAAGATCAATAACTTTAGGTGTAAAATGAGTTAGCATTTACAGGAGGCCAAATTACTTCTCCTCTGCTTCACGTGCCCAGGCCAAATTCAAAGGGAACTGGCTGAGACTGGTGAAATGTGCTCAACCAGGGTGCATTTTGTTCCTTTGGGGAATGGATGGTTTGGTATCCCTCGTAACTTAATCAGCTTAACATCTGAAAGACAACCTCTGCTCATGATTCAAGTTCCCATATGAAAACTGGTCCAGTAAGACTGGGATGTGAAACGAGAGGACTAGAGAGCTTTGGGCTGTAGATTAAGCCATTTGCTTTCCACTTCATAAATTCAAAGGCTATGAGAGGAGCAGAGACTACAGGTGATGGGGAAAGAAATTTCCCTCACCAAAGCGTCCTGTGTCAGCATTTCAGGGTATGACATTTTGGGCAATAGCTTCATATCCCTATCTTTTAATGATTCTCCCATCCCAGATTCCTCCTGTGATCTAGATCTGCAACACATACCCATATTGCTGATTTGATTTTCATGCAGGATTTACTTGGAAAGGTGCACACACACCCCTCAGAGAAGTGAAAGTGTTTTGTATAAACTAGCAAACATGCAAACCTAATCAGGGTCCCGCTCCCGCTGACTCAGACAGTGGTAACACCAAGGCTACTGTCGTCATCTGGGGCGGTGAGTTAGCTGGTACAGATGCTGTTTGTTTAGAGTTTATAAATTACAGATGAGCTCCAGGGCAACCTCTTTGAGAAGCCTCCAACCAGAATAGACAGACAGAGACATCATTGCTTGAGTCCACCTGCTTCTCCAACTATCACCCTCTCGCCAAATTTTGATAAAGTCCTGATTCAGGACAGAATTTAAGCATATGTATAATCCCACATTTAAGTGCTGCCCTTCATCAGGATGCTGATTTGATTTGGGCCTGAATATGCTATGTACAACCACTGCCTGGATTTCCTCCATGACGTTCGCAAGAAACTGGCCAACCAGCCACAGTTAAGTTGAGGAGCAGTGGCTGTCTTTTTTAATTAAAAGACACACCAATATGTATAAATAGATGAATACAAATGACTTTGATTGTGAGCCTCTCTTTCTTCTACTTCCCAATGTTGTGTGTCTAAGCACTTTAATCCATGGACAGTGACTTCCTATGTGTATAGGCAGTGCCTTGCACAATGTAGAGGCTAAGAAAATACAAACAAATAATAAAATCAAATAATAAACATTCTTGATACAGAAAGCATTAGCTATATATTATGGGTGGAACAAGTAGCAATGTCTACAGTTAAGGTGGCCCAACACTTCTCATTATAAGTGCTGATTTCAGTTCCTTTATAACTGGGTTTGGCAGAAATCTGTTTTTATTTTTTATATTTTCATGGATATCTATGTTTAATCTTATTTTTTTAATTATTATTTTAATTTTTGTCTATTTAAATGTTCATGTTTGCAGAAAATTTGGGGGAGGGGATCATACAATTATCAAATAAAAGTAGATGTTGAGATTCAAAAAGTTAAAGCTTTATAGACCATTAAAACACAAATTTTCAACATCATGTCAAAATAAACAAAGTAAATATTCTTAAATCAAATCTCACTGGTTTTTGCTATTCATTCATTAGGTGATTTGTAACAAGCCTAAGTCATAACTGGTTGGAAAACCATTCCCAGAAAGTAATTATCAGTGGTTCACTGTCATGTTTGAAGGGCTTAATGAGTGGGGTCCGGCACGGATCAATTCTGGGTCTGGTTCTGTTCAATATCTTCATCAATGATTTAGATAATGACATAGAGAGTACACTTATAAAGGTTGTGGACAATACCAAGCTGGGAGGGGTTGCAAGTGCTTTGGAGGATAGGATTATATTTCAAAATAATCTGGACAAACTGGAGAAATGGTCTAAAGTAAAAAGGATGAAATTCAATAAAGACAAAGTATTCCACTTAGGAAGGAACAATCAGTTGCACACATACAAAATGGAAAATGACTGTCTAGGAAGGAATACTTTGGAAAGGGATCTGGGGGTCATAGTGGACCACAAGCTAATTCTGAGTCCACCCTGTAATACTGTTGCAAAGAAAGCAAACATCATTCAGGGATGTACTAGCAGGAGTGTTGTAAGCAAGACACAAGAATTAATTCTTCTGCTCTACTCTGCACTGATTAGACCTTAACTGTAGTATTGTGTCCAGTTCTGGGTGCCACATTTCAGTAAAAAAAGGTGTGGACAAATTGGAGAAAGTCCAGAGAAGAGCAACAAAAATGATTAAAGGTCTAGAAAACATGACCTATGACGGAAGATTGAAAAAAATTGATTTGGTTAGTCTGGAGAAGAGAAGACTGTGACCGGACAGGATAACAGTTTTCAAGTACATAAAAGGTTGTTACAAGGACGCAGGAGAAAAATTGTTTTTCTTAACCTCTGTGGATAGGACAAGAAGCAATGGACTTAAATTGCAGCAAGGGCGGTTTAGGTTGGACACTGGGAAAAACTTCCTAACTGCTAGGGTTGTTAAACACTGGAATAAATTGCCTGGGAGGTCGTGGAATCTCCATCATTGGAGACTTTTAAGAGCAGGTTAGACAAACACCTGCAAGGATGGTCTAAATAATATTTAGTCCTGCCTTGAGTGCAGGGGACTGGACTAGATGATCTATCAAGGTCTCTTCCAATCCTATGTTTCTATAAAAGACTAGATCACTGGATTTTTATTCTAATAAGGTCTCAAGCAGCATTTTTCTTACTTCATTTATCCATAAAATTTAATTATTATTGTTGGAAATATTTTTGTTAGCTTGTGTATGTGCAATGGAATAGACATTTATCAACATTTACTGCTAGAAAACCTAATCCTTCCAAGCCTATTTATAACTTTGCAAAACTTTAACCATGTGTCTGAAATTGAACATTCCACATGTCTGAGGTTAGGGGAAAATACACTGTTTTGCCTTGGTTAAACCATTTCTTTGAAAAGCTCTCGCACCTCCATGTTTTGGAGCACGGCTTGTCTTTGTGTCAGGGATGTGCCTTTTGCTATTCCTGTGAAAAAAATGCCCAACTTTGGCCCATTTAAAAGCCCTTGACAAATCTCAGTTTGCACATGCTCAGTAGAAGTTTGTTAGAGTTCGACAGCTAAATTCCCTGAAGATTATCGCTGAACTGAGTATATTTCAGCCCTGGGACGAAGGAACCGAGCAGGACTTTTTCTGCATTTGTTGTTCCAAGCCACTGTGACACCCAGCATAGGAACACAGAGCAGGGAAACTGTCTCTCCTGTGCTCTCAGTTCTCCCCCTGCTGGTGCGCAGGCAGCAGGGAGGAGGAAGCTGGCTGATTCACATACAGAAGGGAGAAGAGCTGGGACTTTATCCAGTTCTCCTACATTCAAAAGGTCAGTTTGAATCCAGACTCGTCACTGAGGTGTCTTTCTTAAAGCTATATCTGGGGTGATCAGGCTCAAGAGAAGGGGGAGTGGGTTAGGATGCACCATAACTACAAAGTACACAATTATAAATCAGATCATATACATATCTAAGACAGACTAACACATGCACATTACCTTCTACATTGTATCACATGCTTTATGATTGGCTTTACTAATTTTGTGAACCAATCCCTGTATAGATCATGAGCTATCCATTCACTACAAAGCGTGCTATTAAGCAAAGATGCAACTGCACGTTTATCAGGCATTAAACATTTCTTATTATTATTTCTATATCTACGAGCTATACATTATTTACAAGGTCACTTGTGGTGACTTCACGCTTTGTCCACTGTTAACCTCTGTTCCCTTACGTCTGTTGTCTTTCATTATTCATGCAAGGCCTACAGTGGGAAAAGGGAATAAAAAGGGACAAGGAGGATGGGGGGCCTGAAGACTGTTTTATAACACATACATCCAAGGGGGCCAACATTCTTTTAACATAGTTTTTGGATGCATGTGCTTATGTTATATGTATAACTTCTGTACCATATAGATCCATGCAGATTCGACACCATAGCTATAATAGCCAAACGTACAGAAGTTATGCAGAATATGGTGAGCCTTTGGTAGGTTGTTTGTTTCCATTTAACAGCCAAGAATACGGTATGCTTATTCTAAGTATATTCCAGAACTACTTTATTTAAAACAGTACTGATCTTCCTTCCTCATGCCCTAAAGCAATGCCTATACAGAGCCAGGGCAAAAACCCTGTCTGAAGCATTTTCAAATGAAAGGCACCTCAAAGAATATGCAAATACAATAGGTCCCCCAGCGTAAAACTTTTTGTATCTATGTAATAACTTTTTGCTCCGTACTTCAGTTCTCCTAGATCCACATTTAACCTCAGCCCATCTCCCTGGAGAATGCTTGTATGTTCCTCTACCCATTCTAGTTTTACAATCCTGTGTGGATCATCTGATGAGTATGCGCCATCTTATCGGTATATTGGATACATCAGCTCTGTGCCTATGGATTTATTTCCATTTGGACAAGGGATAATGGTGAGAGGTATCAGAATGTAATTTTACCGTCTGAAAGTGCTGCAAGACTCAGACTGAAATCCCACGCCCGCATGCTGGCAAAAGGTTACTCCTTTCACTGCGCCACCACTTTGTGTTTTTAGGCACAGTGTCATAAATAGTGGGAAACTTGAAGAAGCCTGCACAATTTTCCATAATATCACTTTCCCCTCCATATGAGAACTATTGCATACCTATGCAGGTTTGGTAAACCACACAGAACAAAGGCTGATTATGAAAAATAATTCAGTAGCATAAAAGAAGAGGGGATTCATTTTATCCTGTTCCAAGGCAAAGCAAGTTTAGCCTCTTTTTCAGTGCAAATGTTGAGAGCATTGTTAATGGACCTTCACATATGATCTTCCCTGCTGTATTGTGGTAGTGTCACTTGGGATTGTCCATGTGAATAAGTTTTTCTTCAGTCTCTTCCTCTTAGAGTCTCCTCCCATAAAAAGCTATGTACATTTCATTAGTTATTTATCTCCACCACCTCCTAGGTGAATTTTTCCCCGGGACAAAGCTTGGAATGTTGTTGTGGACAAATAATATCTTTCCAGTCCACTGCTGGAGCACAACCTCCTCGCAGGCTAGCTTAGTGAGAGCATTTTGCTAACAGCGTTAAGAGCATAATCATTAACTTGTTTTCAGATAAAAGCTGTGAAGCAGAAGATGCTTGTCTCTGTTTTGCCTCTTATCAGCAGTTACTCCTCACCTCCAGACTACATGCTGAATGGAGGTGTGGAGCCAAGTTGTCCATAAATGCTAACAGCTGTGCCTGGATGTACCAGGCATACCAAAGACCTTGTCTTCTCTGAGCCCTGCCCTTTGGGTGTGCTATTTACTCTCCCCAACTGTGTCTTCAAGGGAAACTTTCATCAGGGGAGAAACTAAACCATGTCATACCAGAGAGAAGAAGCTTATGGGAAAAGCTGTATACAATATAATAGATAACTTCTCTCTAGGCCAGGGGTCGGCAACCTTTCAGAAGTGGTGTGCCGAGTCTTCATTTATTCACACTAATTTAAGGTTTCATGTGCTAGTAATAACATTTTAACATTTTAGAAGGTCTCTTTCTATAAGTCTATAATATATAACTAAACAATTGTTGTATGTAAAGTAAATAAGGTTTTTAAAATGTTTAAGAAGCTTCATTTAAAATTAAATTAAAATGCAGAGCCCCCTGGACCGGTGGCCAGGACCTGGGCAATGCGAGTGCCACTGAAAACCAGTTTGTGTGCCGCCTTTGGCACCAGTGTCATAGGTAGCCTACCCTTGCTCTGGGCTATTATTTCCCCCAACCATACTGTACAATTTAATATAGAATTATAGCCCTTCTACAGAACTCTGGAAGAGAGTTTAAAAAAAGCAAGCAGGACTTACAATTCTCTATTAAAAGAACATGTTTTAGAGTAATTTTTTATAGAAGCCTGTAAGTTTCAGCCCATTACAGTCTATGAGACTTTTCTGTAAGGTGTGGGAGGTCTAGTGGCTGGAGTGTGATACAGGGTAACTAAGGACGCCTCGTTTCACTTCCCACTTCTGCTTCTGACTTGCCTTGTCCACTGGGCAATTCACATAACCTATCAGATTTACCTATCTGTAAAAGGGAGACAACACCACTTATCCACATCTCAGGGGCACTGGGATGTTTAGCATTTGTAAAGCACATGAGGATCCTGGTTATGAATAGACACACTCAACACTTGTGCACTGCTTTACATTTGCAAAGCACTGTTCTAACATCAGAGGCTTGACACACACACATCAGGGAGATCCAGTGCTTTCATCAGCACAAGAGCAAAGCTGGGTTGGTCGGGGAGCTATCAGAAGCCTGCAATGTGTGTACAGGCACAGTCAAAGCCGCAGTGGTGTGATGGGATGGATTATATACAATTTTTCCTAAAACATGTTTGAATGTAAATCCTGTGAAAATCTCTCTCTGGATGTTTGGGTTTTTTGTAGTTACATGTATTAGCAACGCACGGCTAGAGGAAGAAATGGTTGTAGTCATTCACACAATCTATGGTTTCTATGGAACGCTGCCTGGGATGCTGTGTTTGTGTGTGGGTGCCGTCTGAGACAGATGGCAGTAAATATTTGGCAAGATATGTTTGAGGGTTTCTCTAAACTTTGAGGTTGCTTGGGGTTTCCTGCCACTCTTTAAAAATAAGCCGGACAAACAGTGTTTGTTGGCTGCAGTGGCCTAGGTATGAAATTAAAGAAATAAATGATCATTTCTTCACCGCTCACTGGAGGAGAGATTTCTGCTATCCAAGTCACTCCACTAGAGTAAGACTCTTGAGCTGGGGATCTGGCAAAACACTTAAACAGGTGCTTAACTTTAAGCATGTGAGCAGTCCTACTAAATTCAAAGCAGCTGTCCTCTCTGCATTAGTTTTCCTCCCCAAAGTCACACTCCTACGCTGTTTTCTGTCCTACTGGAATGGCTAGAAACCAGTGGAGGCTCCACCACTGGGACACCTAGGGCTCTGCCCCACTCAGAAAAATGTGACAATAAACCCACAATAAGGTAAATTCACCTCCCTTTGTCCCAGTTGTGTGTGTCACTCCCACTCAGTGCTTCAAAACATAGGCCTAGATTTTGTGCACATTCCAATAGGGGGCGCCAAAGCAGAAACAGGGCTTCATGAAACAGCCTGTCAGCCCCCGCCCGCCCCCACATACATGCACACACACCTCCCACCTTGTTTTATGAACAGACCCTTCATTAACTAGCACACATAAAGTGTGCCCAGTCTCAGGCAAGCTACAACAGCCACTTAAAATCCTGAACACATGATCACACTGAAAAGAAATTGGATGGGGAGCGAGTCTTGGAACTGGCATAAAACGAGGGAATCCGAGCCTTCGTGCACAGTTCTGACCTCAGCTGAAAACATTTCTCCTCTGTGGGTTCAGATAGCAAAATGAGGAGCTACCTTAGTAGCACTGAGTTCAGTCCACACGCATGTTAATTTGGAAGCAAGATCTCTGTTCTCTGCCATTTGCTTGCTTTATGTTCAGAATAATAATCTAAAAAGGCCTTCAGCAGTCTAGAGAGGTAAAGTTATACACAAGTAAGTTACTGTCAGGACTTGAAGCAATATTTTTAACAGACATATTTACTAAGTCCCAGTAAAGAACCACTACGCCGTGACTTCTCCTCTTTGTATTTTTTCACTAGGAAAATACTTTTTCTGTGGTCACTGAAAATACTCAAGTTTAAAATATTCTTACAATAAGTTTGTGATCTGCAGTGCAGCCCTGAGCAGCCAGCGCTGTCTGTAGTTAGTTGAGAGAATCACATCAATCATAGGCATATTAATTGCTGACTAGAAAACTCATTCTCCTTCTGTGATAAATAAGACTGTATTGCACAAAGAGCTTAATCAAAGTAGGTGTAATTAGCCACATCTGACTGATGCAGAAATAGGGATACAGAACAGGTAAATGATTTCCTCATGGTCACACAGCAAGTCAGTGGGAGATTCCTAAACCAGGTTTCCCAAACCCCACTCCTCTGTGCAAATACTGGGCAAGCTCTTTCTCTGTAATGCTATGTAAAGATTTTAAAGCATTATTCCAATGGCACAACACTCCACGCATGGATTTATAGAGGAAACCAGCTGCTCCCTTTTGTTTCATTAGCACAGAAAACATGCCTGCTTTGGGAAGGATAATTGCTGTTCAAGGGAAAGAGTATTTTATGAAATAAATTTGTGATTTTTAGATGTTTCTTTTATTGAAGTATTAAATATCCGTGCTCTAATTTGTGGTTTTAGGCTTTGTTAATGGCAAGATCCTGAAGAACTGCCATACATACACTGCTTGCCTTTGAGATGTGGAAATATTTATTGGTAGACATCTTCACCCCTGATCCTGGCATCCTAAAATTAGAACTTGTGCAAAATATAGGGAAATTATTGACTGTTCCTACAATATCTTGCAATTTAAAGCGAGAAAAAGAGCTGACAATAAGTAAGCCAATGTGCCCAGTACATCCTCTCTCTTAACAGTGGGGAAATTACTGTTGTGAAAGTATCCATGTTTTCTCTCACGTCTTACTCATTTCCAACAGCAATGCACACCACATTTTAAAAGGTGCAATTAACCAAACCAAGTGGCCCTCTCCCCCAGCTAAAGGAAAAAAAGGCAGAATGTTATCCAAGGTTAGATTCACATTGAAGTCTGAGGGTTTGCAGGCGTGTACCTGAAAGTTGATTTTGGCCTGAAGTATCTAAACTTTCTTAAAAATCAAAGAAATCACTAAAGATTCACTAGGCTTTCCTCCAATATAAACAAATAATGACCGAATTAAATTGCAGGAGCCTGAATTGATTGTCATTGACACATAAATGTTTTATTAATCAATGTGCTTTATTGTTCATATAAATAATCTTCTGATGTAATTCTTATTAAACATTAAGTTAGTGAAACATCTGCATGTCATGAATTACTGGTAATTAATGCAAGTCTTATGGAGAGTAGTTGAATTAAATAATGAGGAGGGGAATGACTGATGTCAGGCTCATTTAGCATGACAGTTTGGCATGAGGAGTTAATAGAGTGGCTGTTGTAGCTTTTCCAACCGGAGGAGCTGGGCTAAGAGATGGTCTGATGTATGACCGTTTCTCCAAAAATAAACCCAAGCCCTTTCAAGCTAGTGTTTCATAGCTCCTTGAAAGATTAAGTTTTGAATGATTCATACTAAAGTCCCAAATTTCAATATCTGGATCCATTCAGACCTGACAGAAATGGCACTGAAACTCTAGCTTCAGCATTTGGCTCTAGCAAACGATATCTCGTTGCTGAAGATTATGGCAATGGTGATGGGGGGCAACACACAAAAGAATGCATTACAGCAGATCCTGCACATTCTTATTCCGCAAGTCATCCCCTAGACTTCACCTGCCCTAGATGCCCTAGAATTGATACTCCTGCCCATGGCGAGGAGCACAGTTCAGCCTGCTCCAGGCATGAAAACATACGGGATGTAAACTTTGAGTTGTTGTCATGACTGTTCCTTTCAGTTTTAAAAGGAAGTAATGAGATGAAGCAGACAGCATCTATTTCTGAATGCTGGTCTTCAGTTCTTTCTTGATACTTTTGCATATACCTGAATTAAGAATGTGTGCTGTTGATAAATCAGGGAACAAAAAGAAAACATGAGTTAATTTCTATTGACAAAAGTATCAATTCAGGAACAAAACTCTATATTTGTTTCATACGAGGATGTGATGCTGGATGGACAATTTGCTCTTTTTAAAAGCCAAGACCAATTTAAGCAGCATGTAACATCAAAATCAGGTACCACGGGAACAAGACCCAAGCTGTGAATTATGCATATGCAGATGGTCAGGCACTTTAATTTCTCCCAGCAGAAGTGTGATTTTTTACTTCATTAGAATAGTAAATAACAGTTGTAATGTCAGATGTGACAATTTCTTAAGCTCAATGGCACTTGTAAGTTAACTCTTGGAAGAAATTTAGGCATAGTCAGTATCCTTAGAAAGAACATGAGAGAAATATCACCAGAGAGCCAGAAGTGTTCTAACTAAACATGTGCTTCAGAAGCTGACCATTTGTTTGAAGGCATATGTAACATTTGTTTAAATTCCCATGCTATTGAGATGATTAACAAATAGTTGATTTGTCTGGTTTTCTCATTTTCTTCTAGTAGAAAAAAACGGATACAATAAATCCTCCAAGTGTATATTGAACTAAAGTTCACTGAGGTCTGTTGGATCCCAAAATTCATCATGAAGGTGATTTTGGTAAGATCAGATAAGCAGGAATTGTATCACACAACGGGGAGGTCTAAGTTTAAGACGGTTGCTTATCGTTCACCCATTTTGAAAAGTACTCCACACAGTATTCTTAAACTTTAAAAATCCAAATGACAAGGTTCTAAAAGTCAGCAATCTAATCCCTCTTCCAAAATTTCAAAATATATTCCTATGACAGATGAAGAAACATGTAACTTGTCATGAAAACCCTGAGACACTGCACAAGCATATAAAGAAAAAAAATATAAACACACTTTTTTTTCCTTTGGCTTAAAGTTCATCTCATGAGAGGTATATTATTTGGAAACATAGCAAACCCTCTATCCACACATAAAATCTTTTTCCTTATGCCATTTCATTTTCTAACAAAATTAAGTAATTTGATTGAAAAAATTAAAAATACTGAAATCTATGATGTTTTTCCATTCCACTGTTAGGTTACTGTCTTAGTAATGTAATAAAAGTTGCCTATTTTTATTTCATTTAAAAAAAAAGAATCCATCTAAATTCCAGCTGGTCTGTGTGATCCATTCTGCTAAAGGCAAAACAGCAGTGTTTACTCATTCCTGTATTTGAATTTGCTTGTAAACCTGCACCTGCCTGAATTCTATCCACAAAAATACCAAGTGCTTTCGATTAAACATTTGTCTTTCTTTTGAATTCTCTGCATGAGCTGCCCATAAAAAAAAATAGTGCTATTAATCTGAAGATTATTAGGATTTCTGTACTATGAGCTGATTTTCTGGGCATTGATATTTGCAGAAAACATGCCAGCTTTGGATGGGGTGGTGTTCTTCCAGCCACAGAAACCTTTCATCAAAAAAATCACAAGAAAAGAGACTTGCAAATGACATAGACATGACATACTTTCCATTTAATCAGGCTCAAAGCTGGAATGTATGAATTATCTTTAGGCATTTAGAATGTACTGAAAATATTCCAAACAGTTATGTCAGGCTGAAACTCCTCCAGTTTTTTGAGATGTTTTGGTCAGATTTTTACAGTTATAGGCCAACATTTTCAAGAGTGATTAGTGAAAAGGAGTCCAGTCCTTAGAAAGTGTTGAGCACACATCCTCTGAAAATCAGGTCCATTTAAGGTTTCTCAAGTTGGACACTCAAAAATTGAGGTATCCAAAACCATTAATCACTTATGAAAAGCTAGGCCACATATTTTATCTTAATTGTTATGGTATGACTAGGGGAAATAAAGAGTACCAAGCAACTCACTCTACTTACTCCAAATCTGGGTGGGGGTTCAAAAGTCATAAACAACCTTAGAACAAAATCTACTCAAATTTATAGAGTTTTCACAACAAATTTTGAAAATTCCAAAGTAATTTGTCCCACAGATGTTGTAAGGGAACAAGTTTTTGTCTATTTGAAGTTTTTATCAAATTTTTAGTTTCAGAAATATTTGGGCTTTTAGTTTTAGCCCCTCTCTCTCCTTTTTTCCATTTTTCCACTGAAAAAGGGCCAGGAAGGAGAGAAAAAAAGAATATGAAAAAGATTTGGTTTGGGGTTTGGCAACAAAATATTTTTAAAAAATTACAAAAAAGTATACTGTACTATGAGGTTTACTATATTAAAGGGTATTTAGGATGAAAAAAATTAATTCAAAAAATTTCAGCCACTTACATTACCTAAACCTTATAGATTTAGATAAGTATACAGAAGAGTAAGTTTCATAGACACTTGGGAAAGGATAAAATAGCCCCAACTTCCTTGAATCTTCTTCTCCTTCATTAGTAAAAACCTTGCACATCACCGATGCCTCGTGTCATTCTTCTTTCTCCTTAAAGTGTAGGTGTAATATCCTCGTTATAAAATTGCATTTATTATGCTCTTTTCTCATCTGCACTCTGCCAACTAACCCCTCACCACTAGAATTTTATTCCAAATTTTTAATTTATTCCAGATTTTAAGCATTATCAATTAATTTCTCTGTTTTTAAAACTTCAGAAAAATGTTTTGCTTTCCCCCCAGCTATACTGGCTCAAGCCTTGGGAACATAAGAATTGTCGGATTAAATCAGACTTGAGGTCCATCTAACCCAGTATCCTGTTTCTGACAGCAGTCAGTATCAGATGCTTCAGAGGAAGGTACATTCAGGAGATGTGGGATAATCTGCCGTCCACATTCAGTCTCATCCTGATCTCTAATATTTAGGGATTGGATTAAACCTTGAAGCATGAGATTTACTATCCCTTCCCACATTTTTATCATTAACTATGCTAACTCTGGTTGTCCATATAAATGTCCAACCCCTGTGGAGCAATATTCAGTGCCTGAAAAGTGACAGGAAGTTTTCACAGAGCATCCACATGAGCATTGCCCCCAAAGGACAGATGTGTATATCTGCCACAATTTTACCCTTTAGGGGTAACTGTACCAACCAGCAGGGCAACGAGACGAGAAGATTTTCTTTTTTTAACAACTCATTTGCTCATTCCTAATCTAGAACCTGATCCAGAAAGCCCTTCCTCACGTATGCAGACAACAGGCCAGATTCTGCCCATAGTTACACTGATGACTTCAACAGGGCTGCTCCTGTGAGGAAGATTTTTCAGACTCGTCATTTTAATAATAAGTATCTTCACAATGAGAAATTAATTTCAGGGCAGGATTGATGGCATTCACTTCCAATCCGAATTGAGAGTTCCGCAATATTTTGTAACAAATATTTGAAGTTAGCTCCGCATTCAGACCAAAAGTTAATTTTCAAGAGAAATGACAGACAGTGGCTTCTCTTTCCCACTGCTGAAATTCAGTACACCTTGTTAGATTATCAGATGGCAGGTCTGGTTGCTGGGACGAAGTTGAAGAATTCAGCTGCATTACAGTCGAAGCCATTTGTTTTGTTAACTATCTGTGAATGTTCCCAAGTGATAATCTAGCTGAGGATACATAGAGTCATAGCCTTCTTGAATAAACACTGTATTTCCCTATCTTGAACTTCTAAAGGCACAGTTCAAAAGAAATAGCCAAGTTCATTTTCATATGCTGAAGCAGTCAGTAGTTAACAACATTTACTAAAACAGACAGGGCTTTGTTACAAACCTAGTTGCTTACTTGGCAGAATATATTCAGGCACCTAGCTGGTCGTGCTTATAGTTTTTGAGCACAATACTAAAACTGAAGCTCTACAACATACTACATCCTCAAAATCGGGCCATGTGCAACTTGAAAGCAATACACTCACTTTGTGCTGGCCATCTGCTCGGGTGCAAATTTTACCCCAGAAGAATATTTTCCAAGGGATCATACACAGAAAAAAAGGATCTCCTGGCCATCCCCACACCTAGATATTGCTGAATTGCCCCAACACTGTATGCTACTGTTACAGTCACACAGACACACCCCTAGAGCCCCAACCAGGGGTATTCTATCTGCTACCCAAGATCCATAAACCTGGAAACCCTGGAGGCCCCATCATCTGACATTGGCACTCTTACGGCAGGATTATCTGATTATTTGGACATTCTCCTCAGACCAGTGGCATAGCCAGGTAGAGGGAACAGGGGGAGCGATCAGAAAAAAAAGGTGCCACCCACTGCAGCGCTTGAACTCACCCAGGTCTTCGGCAGCACCTTGGCAGCAGGACCTTCACTCTCTCCACATCATCCCCCCACGCCAGAAGCACATGCACCCCCAGCCAGCCCTTCCCTCCCACTGCTCACACCCCGCCAGGGGTGCCCCTGGGCCAGACCTCTGGGCCCTCCTGCCGCTGCTCCCTGCAGGCTGTGCACGGGGCTGGCCAGCTCCGACTCTGCTCCTGCCGCTGCCCCCATGGGGCGGGGAGGTCCTGCGGTCCAGGGGCTTCCCCCCGCCTTGGCTTCGTGGCCACTGCTGAGGCAAACCACTTGGATCCCTCACCCCGGCCGGACGGTGGACTTCGTGCATGCGCAAGGCCCTGCCCTAATAAGGCGTGGCTGATGGCGCTGTGAGCGGTTTGCATTCTCCCACCTTCCCCTCTGGGCTGCTCCTATTGGTTCAGGGACTGGACGTGGGTGGGGAGGCGGGGCTCTCTTAAAGGGAAAGTAACACTCCTTCCAGTCCCTTCCTCCTCAGCCCTGCATTCTGTGGCACTTTTACTGATGGGGCGGTGCTCCGGATCTTTGGCGATGGGCCCTTCACTAGCTCTGGGTGTCTTCGGTGGCACCAAAGGACCTGCCGCCAAAATGCCTCCGAAGCCCCATGGACCAAGTGAAGGTCCCGCTGCTGAAGACCATGCCACAGTGGGTGGCATGTGTTTTTATGAGTTAAAAAGGCGCCACTTTTGGGGAGTGTGCTCAGGTGGAGTGGCTGCTCCCTCTGCTCCACCCACCCAGCTATGCTGCCTCAGACCCTATGCTACCAGCACTCCCAGCTATCTTCGAGACACCACCAACTTCCTGAGGAAACTACAATGCATTGGTGATCTTCCTGAAAACATCATCCTTGCCACCATGGATGTAGAAGCGCTTTACACCAATATTCTACATGAGGATGGACTACAAGCTGTCAGGAACAGTGTCCCTGATGAGGCCACAGCACGCCTGGTGGCTGAGCTTTGTGACTTTGTTCTCACCCACAACCATTTCAGATTTGGGGACAACTTATACCTTCAAATCAGTGGCGCTACTGTGGGTACCCGCATGGCCCCACAGTATACCAACATTTTTATGGCTGACTTAGAACAACGCTTCCTCAGCTCTCGTCCCCTAGCACCCCTCCTCTACTTGCACTACATTGATGACATCTTCATCATGGACCCATAGGAAGGAGGCCCTTGAAGAATTCCACTTGGATTTCAATAATTTCCACCCTACCATCAACCTCAGCCTGGACCAGTCCACACAAGAGATCCATTTCCTGTACACTACAGTGCAAATAAGTGATGGTCCCATAAACACCACCCTATACAGGAAACCTACTGACTGCTATACTTACCTACATGCCTTCAGCTTCCATCCAGGACACATCACATGATACATTGTCTACAGCCAAGCCCTAAGATGTAACCGAATTTGCTCCAATCCCTCAGACAGAGACAAACACCTACAAGATTTTTACCAAGCATTCTTAAAACTACAATACCCACCTGGGAAAGTGAGGAAACAGATTGATAGAGCGAGATGGGTACCCAGAAATCACCTACTACAGGACAGGCCCAACATGGAAAATAACAGAACACCACTGGCCATCACGTATACAGCCCACAGCTAAAACCTCTCCAGCACATTATCAACAATCTACAACCCATCCTGGAAAATGATCCCTCACATTCACAGACCTTGGGAGGCAGGCCAGTCCTTGCTTACAGACAACCCCCCAACCTGAAGCAAATACTCACCGGCAACTACACACCACACCACAGAAACACCAACCCAGGAACCAGTCTCTGTAGCAAACCTCATTTCCTACTCTGTCCCCATATCTACTCTAGTGACACCATCAGAAGACCCAACCACATCAGCCATACCATCAAGGGCTCATTCACTTGCACGTCTACCAATGTTATATATGCCATCATGTGCCAGCAACACCTCTCTGCTATGTACATAGGCCAAACTGGACAGTCCCTATGTAAAAGAATAAATGGACACAAATCGAACATCAGGAACGGTAACATACAAAAGCCAGTAGGTGAACACTTCAATCTCCCTGGACATTCTATAACAGATTTAAAAGTAACTATTCTTGAATAAAAAAACTTCAGAAACAGACTTCAAAGAGAAACAGAAACACTAAAATTCATTTGAAAATTTAACACCATTAATTTGGGCTTGAATAGGGCCTGGGAGTGGCTGACTTATTACAAAAGCAGTTTTGCTTCTCTGGAATTGACACCTTCTCATCTATTATTGGGAGTGCACTACATCCACCCTGATCGAACTGGCCCTATCAACACTGGTTCTCCACTTGTGAGGTAACTCCCTTCTCCTCACGTGTCATTATACAATGCCTGCATCTGTAACTTTCATTCCATGCATCTGAAGAAGTGAGGTTTTTTTACCCACCAGAGCTTATGCCCAAATAAATCTGTTAGTTTTTAATGTGCCACCGGACTCCTTGTCATTTTTGTGGATAAAGACTAACATGGCTACCCCCTGATTCTAAACGTTTCATCATTTTATACAATACCATCGTTCATTACTAAGGCCATGTCTACACTAGCGAGCTTCCAGTAGCACAGCTGTACCGATGCAGCTGCGATACTGTAAGATCACTCATGGAGCTACTCTAAGCCGATGGGAGAGAGGTCTCCCGTCGACATCATAAAACCACCTCAGTAAGCGTTGTCGTTATGTGGGCCGGCAAAACTCTCCCGCCGACATAGCGCTAGGCACGCTGCCACTTATGCCAGCAAAACTTATGTCAGTTGGAGGTTGTTTTTCACACCTCTGAGTGATGTAAGATTTGCTGGGATAAGTGGTAATGTAGAGATGGCCTAAGTCAGAGCCTTAAAGGATTTTTTTCCTATTATTAATTTTTTAAAAAACAACTATCATTATGCTACCAAACTCTCAGCAAATAATGCTGGTATAGAGCCTTCCACAGGCAGAGCTCAACCTCTTCATTGTCCTTCCCTAATGTTGTAACTGGTGGTCTCCTGGTGTTGGACTGTTTGCCAAATTAAAATCTTTTTTCTATGAGCAAGTTTTCTCTGCTGTGTTTGGTGTGGTGTGCATCCACCATACACTCCCAAAACACTTCTTTAAGAGTCTGTCGCAAAGCCCATTGAAGTCCATGGGAAAACTGATCAGGGCTAAGTCCCTGTCTCCAAAGGTGCACACATAGGCACATTTCTTCCAGTCAATGCAGATATCGTGTAATGCAGCCCCAGTAGAAATGGATACACTTCCTAGTTACAGAAGCGGTGACCGCAGCAAGTTTCATTTGGTGTTTCTCCAAACCAATATCTGAATAATCATTATTAAGGCAGAACTCTGAAGTAAGGAAATTCCCATTTCACAGCAGAGATTGTACATTATTTATTATTCTTATCTACCAGAGGCGCTGAACTTCTGACAGGTGATTGTATCTGTTTTACACTTGAAGAATCTCTGTCTGTTTCATTTCTGGCATTTTTATGGGTGATTTTGACCAAGTGTAGTCTATGAATAAAATTAGAGAGGACCATTTTCCCCCCTCTTTTGTGGTTGAGATGGTTCAACTTTGTTCACATTTATCCAGGCATTATAGTCCACCTCCCTCCTAACTTTTACCTCCAGTCCAGTTTCATGCATTTCCTTCATGTACACTGGTATCAAATTGATATTTTGATTTTCTGCATAGTGAAACTTGTTAAATACCATTCCAAGGAGTTGCGCTCTAGGAGCTAAGGTTCATTTCTGCTCTCCGAAAAGAATGCAGTTGCAGGAATGTTTTAAACTATGAATCAGAAAGGTTGTACTTGACTAGAGGGGCCAGAAATCCTGATATTATTGGGATCGTCCCAATATTAGGGGCTTTGTTTTATGTATGTAACTATAGCCCTCCCAACATCCCCCAAAAAAGTTTCCTGATTTTTCACACTTGCTCTCTGGTCACTCTATACTTTATTCTAGTTGCCTCCAAAGGCATTAGACTCCTCAGCATGTTCACTCCTGTGCTGATGACAAGTTAGTCCTGCCTAGATATAGGAATATGGCCGAAGAAGCCAAAGCATAGCTAAGCATGCACAGCATTAGCGAGACACACCTATTCGCTGCCTCCCTTTTTCCCTGAACACTTGCAAATAACTAAGTGAGCCTTTAAGGGGCTGGAGACTTATTGCAACTCAGTGCAGATGACCATCCTTAATGTTTAATCTTATGTGTGTCCACATGTAGCCTCTATTTGCATTTATGATGCAGTGCAGCAATCTTCCACTCCCTGCTGCACACCTCATAAGAATTAACAGCATCAGGCTTTTCCTTAGATGTAAACAAAAGTCTAATTTGTAACTTTATGAACTGTGGTGTCATCTCCTGGAACAAGATGTGTCACTATCAGGCTTATCAGGAACAGCATCAGTTTAAATCAATGTTCTTTGAATTCTACTATGATCACAGCTTTAAGTAAAGAATCAATCACAACTTCATCCATCATCAAAAATGTTTTTCACAGCATCACATCCTCAGGAGCATTTTCTTTCCTGAACAATTATCATGACTAAAACCTAATCTTGCATTTTTGTGCCCTTTAGTTTTAATCTTGGCTGCACTAAAAATAGCAAGATTAAGCCTTGATCTAGACCTCATAGAATTCAGTTTTATACAAAGATGCATTGAAAGATACTCGTATATAAGTGCCCATTTTGCAATTCTTTTCATGCATAGAGTCTTTCTCCCACTCCCAAGTTTGACTATTTAGTCAATGGGAATACTCATGTAAAGGTAGCAGGACTGGAGTACCCTTTTTGTGGCAATAATCTTCAACCTTTATTACGTCTCCATATCATGGGTACAGATGCAGAGACAATCATCATTTCCTGATATTTGCAACTCCACATGAAAAAGTTACTTTCAAGCTGACAGTATTTTATTAATCTGGTGGAAGTGGAATAGGGTAGAAATTAAAATAGTAGACTCATCAAGGAAAGCAAAGACAAATCAAGGGAGTGTATGCAATGAATTCGTCAGAGGAAGTAGATATAATGACCCAAACAAGGGGAGGTCAGGTCACATAATAGGCTGTTAAAGGATATCAGAGGAATTATAATAGGAATCGTCCCAAAGGAATTCTTAAATTGGTGTGGAACTTAAAAGAGATCAACATTCCTTGACAGAAGAGGTAGGTTCTGATCTGATCTGAAGTATTGGCATTTCCTTGAAAAACAGAGGAAAAATTACCCCAAGAGGAAGAGAGCCTACAGGTGATTACTGACGGATCAGGTGCTAGTGTCTGAACCAGAGAGAAGGAGCTGGAGGGAGGGAATGCACTTGTGATAGACTAAGTAAGATGTCTTATGGCCCCTGCTCAAAGAAGTGTAGGAGCATGGAAATGGAAAAGTCTGACCCAGTACTGCTGATAGCAGGCAAAGGAAGCTGAGGAAGAGTCTGGGGAGCAAAGTAGTAGCACTAATAATTCCTCATCAAAGGAATAGTTCATTCTGACATTCTGCAAGCAATGGGAGAGCTGTGACATGGATACTGTGCAGGAGTCACCAGCCATCAGGCAAGGAAGATGTCTCTGATATAGCACCGGGAGGCAGGAAAGAGCAGGGCTAACAGGGCTTTTTAAAACATTCTTTAAAAAATAGACCAAAACAAGCCTATCTTGTAATAAATGTGAATACACTTTTCAAATTCTCTTCTCAAATCTCTCTAGAAAGAAGTAGAGTGGGGAAATGGCTCATGTTTACATGTGGGCTAGAAGGTGCAGTGCTCTCAAATATTTCTTAAGCTCCTCAAATATTTGGTGAAGGTGACAGGAGTTGAAGCTCAGATTGTGCCTTGATTAGGTCCTTTTGCAGAGCCAACATGGTGCACAGAAACATTAAGCCAGCCCCAATGGGGCTGAAGTGCATCCCACCATCATGGGGTTAATTCTTGGCTTCCCCATCACTAACACAAGGTTCATGCAGAAGCCAGTAGGGGAAGAGGCATGGAAGGGCTGATGTAGTTTGGCCTGCAGAACAGTCCCTAGGAGATCGTTCTAGCCAGCACAAATTTGAGCAACCCTGTGGCTGCTCTAACTGGCTCCAGAGGATAGTTTTCTTTCCCTCATTCCCAGCCTCCAGCTGATCAGGGGAGTCATAAAAGGTAGCTTAGAGCCATCTCAGCTACCCCCCACCACTCGTCTGCCTTGAAAAACAGCAATTACTTTTTTTTATTAAGAATTAAATTCAACAACATAATCAAGTTAGAGACAGCATCTGGCTTATTCCACAACTCCATCCACACAAAGTTCAGCGGGCTATGGAGTTACACAACACACTCAGCCAATGAAAAATAACTTAGAAGCATTATGTCATCAGACCAGACCCTAAGGGCACATCACTGTTACCTAACAACTTCAGAGAGTTGATTAACCCTTTTGTGGGTGTCAGTAACATCACACTCTGCTTATTTGTAGTTATGTAGCTCAACAGGCGCAACAGAGGGAAAGGATGGCATGCAAGCCCTCCCACCATGCGTGCGCGCACACCCACACACCCACACACAGGCCGAAGTGTGGTATTTAATTTGTCATGCACTGAGCCAAGGGCACTTAAAAATCCCTCAGTAAATGAACAAGATAAACAAAAGGTCTTGCAAAATAACTGAGTGTCTTGGGTTTGTTATGAAATTGCACAGTGCAGTAATTTAAAATTTACTCATGTTACATCCTTTGTTTTGGAGAAAAGATGAAATTTAAAAGGAATAAGAGGGCAATTAGTATAAATATGACATTACTATCTAAGGCAGGCTCTATGTTGGGGGCATTCAACCTTGACAATGTCACTTTAAGATTCAAGGAATACACTGTGAAAGAGACTGGACTTCTTTTTTTCCAAATTCACTTGCTTATTCTGTTCTTGTGTCTTTGCATTATAACCACATTCTTTCTGCGTATCTTTAGGCGCATCTCATCATTATGCATGTGTTACCAGCTCTGAGGCATTTAAAGTGATCTTTTCTGTCTGAAACAGGATAGAGACTGCATACTTTCCCATACAACCTGTCCCTTCCATACGCCTGCTGGCAATTGATTTTCATTGTTCATAAATCCAAGTCTTGTTTACACTGGAATACAGGAAAAGCCAAAGGAGACTGCAAGTGTGTAAGCCATGGTGGCTTTTTTTTTCTTTTTTTTTTTTCTTTTTTTGGCTTTTGCTGTGAAGTGATAAATGATTCTAGGTCCCCTGTGGGTTAGAGGGCACCAAACTTCAAATAACTACAACATCCGATAACAAAGTTTTTCTCCATCATTTGCAATCAAAACACCAAGAACACAGCCCTCTGGACCCCTCATCCTTCATGTTCAATTGTAAATCCTGATTAAATAGCTTGCAGGTGTCAGGATTAGAGTATATTCATTGAGAGCCTAAACACAGCACCAGCTGGGTTCCTCATTTGCCAGTTGTAGTTGCTTCTTTGTTTTGAAACTGTTGACAGTACAACTAAAAATATTCCTTTGGGTAGAGACGGAGTTAAATAACAAGCAGGATGAGTAAGAGAACAGCTGTAGATATTTTTCTGTGTTTAACATACCTGCCTTGTTGATTTATAGTAAGTCCCCTATATAATGTACATTCTGTGTAATCCAAAACATTTAACCTTTGGAGGCCAGGCTGTGATAAAGCTATCAGACACAGGAAAGGGGCTTGACAGGCCTTGTATTACCAACATTTTTCTCAAAGGAAAATTGAAATATAATTGTACCCCACTTTCAGGATACACACTCAACACGCAATATTATGTTATACCTGATGCTATCAGCCTAACAATATGCTGGGCAGCTACATAGCAGCATGGAGAGGTAATTTTGTCAATCTTGAAAATTTTCTTCCTGTGAGAAATCCTATCGACTTTAAGGTGACTGGTAGCATGAATAAGGATTTTGGCGAAGAATACAGTGACTACCTTTGCTTTGTGCTCTTTACACACACAAGCACATTATCAACCTGTCAAAATGAACCCTATTAATCATCAGTTTAACTTTAAAATTCCATCTTACCAATGAGCCATCACTGAAACAATGTCCCACTGTGGTACTGGGGCACTGTTTGGTTGGTACTGCCATCCTGAGATACAATACCAAGGTCCTGACCATTTGCAGTCAAAGATCATGTCACTTTCTTCTATTTTGTTAAAGCCGGGGTATTATCCAAATTGCAGTTTGGAATTACATTTTAGCTACCTCAAATTTCCTGTAGTTTTCAAACAGTTTTTTGTCTTCCCTTCCCATCCTAAGCCCTCACGTAGAATAGTTACTGTGTTGTAACCCAAACTTTCTTTAATTTCAATGGTTGGTAAAGCGACTTACATGAACACGCGTAAAAAGGAAGGCATTATGTATACCAAATACATTACTAGTCTTGCTGTAAAAAATGGGGCGGGGGGGGGGAAGTGGAAAAAAGAAAACAGAAAAAAATTGTGGTTTTTTTAAATTACATTGCACTCAAAAAGAACGGTATTTTGTGGGTTTCAGATAATCCGTTCACGATAAACTTAAACAAGATATTGGACTTTTTACACATGTGTATTTATGCATGGAAAGGATCCTGTAAAGTAGACATGCACAGTAATGAGGCACCCACTTGCCCATGACTAGCTGGACTTGCTTTTCCCAACACCAATTGTCCTGCAGAACTCAATGCATACTTCAGGGATTATTTTTAATAGGAAGGTTTTTTAACAGGCTAAACTTGCATTGTGCTCTGATACATTCTTCCCGGTAAATAATGTAATAAAATAATGTCAGAACATAAGAGGGTAGGGTGGTAGAGAGAGTTAATGCTAGGGTTTAAAATAACATGGATTTTACCCTGTTCACATGTCTGACTGGCAGAGCAAGGAACCAATTTACAGCAAGGGCCAAAGATCACAGATTTTAGGGGAGCCTGGGGAATGATTCCCCCAACTGGTGCAGTAGGGTGAACAGATGAAAGAGCAAACAGTCGTTGTTTTTCTTTAATGGTAACACTGTATTCTGAAATGACACACAGCATGCAGGAAGAACCAGCACAGATTTCAGAGATATTGCAGGTTTGTGCGCTGAAATACATTTTGTAAGGCTCTGGCTAACATGCTAGCCTTTCACCTCCAGAGGCCTGGGTTCAAATTTAAATAAGGCAACAAGTGAAAGTGCATTTGGTAATTCCCTCCCCATCCTTACTGGTCGTTATTCCGCATCACAGAATTACATTCCAGTTTGTCAAACTCCAGGCCAAATTCTGCCCTCACTTACACCACTTTCAACCTCGAGTAACTTAGCCAAAGTAAGGGGAGATGCTCAAGATCTATACAGATTTTAACAAGAGCAGATTTTGGCCTTTCATCTTCACTTATAACAACCAGTTTTGCTCTTTAAGTTGCTTTCCACCATGTAAGCACAACAGAAGGAACTTGCAGCTTTTATTTTTCAAATCTCTTTCACATGTGAATTTACACCAGACTATCAACATTACTGGTATAGAACTAGAGTACAGTATGTGAGCACAGAATCAGGTGTCCCCATCTATACTCAATGTCCAGGACTGGAATCGCAGGGATGATGCAGGCAGGATTGTGAAATACTTGCTCAGAGCCTGCTTCCAAGTTGCCTAGCTCTGTGCTTTCTCATTCACGGACAAACAATTCGAACACAACCAGACTATAATTCTCCCATTTCAGATGAGGCTGCACCTTCCCCAGGTTGTACATGGGATTGGCTTTCACTAATAGAAATTATTTGTAACATAATTTTTTACTGAATTAGGTTTCAAAGTGTGCTAGGCACCTTCCAAACATATTGAAAGACAGTCCCTATCCTAAAAATCTAAGTGTGATTTAATATATAATAATAAAACAATAATATACATAATATATCCAAAAGGCACAGTGGGATCCTGGTCCATGACTAGGGCTCATGGCACTAGCGTAATACCAATAATAAATAATAATACAATGGAAAAAAGATAATGGTTTTTAAAATATTTCACTATTTGCCTCTCTGCTGCTCTGATGGATTGGTAACCCAACATGCCCCTGTCGAGGAATAGGAGTTCTTAGAACCACAGAGGAAAGAGCTGAAAGAGACCTATTAGAGCATTGAAATTCATCTCTGCGAGGTCAGTCTAGCATTGTTCCATATAGGGGATTTTCTAGTGTTTTGTCTAATCTCATTTTAAAAATCTCAAGCAAATGGGCTTCCACTACTTTCGGAGGGAGTCTATTTCACAGCCCAATACATCTCATTTGCAAGAAAATGTTCATATATCTTCACTCAAAATTTGCATTTTCTTAATTTCCATTCCATTGTTCTTTGTTACATTCTTGTGTAGCACATACATATTCCAGTATAGCCTTGGTATTAATGCCCTTTAACAAATCTGAGACTGTTACTTCCCCCTAACCCTTTGGTTATCTTTTTGCCAAACATGGCTGCACATATCAGACCCAGCTTTCGGAAGTGACCTCGGAGTTTGCACTTGGGAGTAGTCACAGGCACAATCTTGCAGGTGCAAATTGCTGTCTGTACTTTTTATGGTATTAAAATATTCCTGAGATGTATCTTGCAACATGCCATATGGAGTATAAAACTCAGGCTAAGCCTCATCTGCAGTAAAAGTTGTTCCACAGTCATACAACCTTTATTAGACAACTCTATCTCTGTCCTCCTCTAATAATACCCTGAGCTCTGTTGGCTGAAGTGTCTCAAACGAACACAGCTTCCAGACTGACTTTATTCTAGCACTGAGTTTAAACTCCACAAGGGAAAGGTGAGGATTTGATAAGCACACAGGTCTTCTTGCATCCAAATACATTCCCTTAGTAGGCACCCTACAGTCTTTCCCATAATCTCCCTGGCAAACAAGTGTCCCCTATTTTCCTCCAGTAGAGATATCATAATGATGTCTCACAGGCTGACGTGGTCAAAGCCTATTTTAATGCATTTCCACAGGCTAGACAGTTTCCTGTTGGATGGGCTTTCTGGACAGGAGGAGTAAGGCTGTAGGTTTTTTATATATTATGAGGCCATTTTAGGCAGAAATGCTTTTCCTCCCCTGCCCCCAAATCTTATTTCCCCTGATTTACAGGGTCAGCAAGACTTTACAGCAGCAAATGCACTTTATTCTCAGCGCCTTAAAGATCTGGCTAAAATGTACTTCTAAAACAAATTTCTAACAAATTCTATGTCTGTTCAAAAAATATGTTTACATTAAATTGAGAAATCTTAATTATTGTGAGTTAGAGACAAGAAGTTTTGCCAGCTAAGAATGATTCTTTCAAGGCTATATTTTTAGAAATATCTAGCTAGTGTCACTTAAACCCATTTGAGAAGAAGTTCCAATTTTAAGAGGGCTAATTGCTTTTTATTGTGACTCTACTTCATGTTTATAAATATTTCCTGAATACTAAATTGGAAAAAGCTATGTGTCATAAACCTCCAACAATATAGCCAATATGTTTCTTCCAGATGGGCAACAGAAGTATTTGGGGGAGGCCACAAAATGGACTTCATCACTGTGACACAGAGACCCCTGGAAAAAGGGTCCCCCACTCTTTGCAAACATCTCTCACCTCAGACCTGATAAAAAGTATGCACTGCACACTCCTTTCAGCAGTGAGTGCAGTACATACACTACACACTACCCCCAGCACGAATATAAATAGCAGTGTTGACTGTGAGGTGTTCCTTAGGCAAGTTGAGTAAAGACACGCCTGAATCCTGTGGGTATGTATATGTACATACAAGGCTCAGTTGTTTAGCTTTTCGCTATAGTAAGACTTTTAATGGGAAACCCTCAGCGACAAAGACAAAGAATCAAAACTACTTAAAGGTAAAAAGAAACTTTTCCGCATGACAGGGGTTTTGTTTCTATTCACAGACAGAACAAAGGCATTTTTCAAGGTTACACAGAGGAAGGAGAAGCACTCTGCAGACATTCACTGAGGAAACCCTTGGTGGAGCAGGGAGTACTTTCATGAATATTTGGATTCTGCTTCTTGAGATACCAGCGAGCTCTGCAGTGGAGTGAACTTTGTGAGGGAAATCTATTTTATTATATAGAAAAGGTAACTAATGATAAGCATGGACTCAGGTTTGTGGTTTATGATATGTTTTGTATTCTTTCCACTACACTCTCTTGTTTCTAGTTACACCTTCAGTATTTTTTACATAAACCTACTTTTGTTTTATTACAAGTGCTCACAAGTGTTATATGGTTTACAGGAGTGGTGGATTAAGGAAAACTGGAATACTGGGGAACACTCCACCTTTGGGTGCAGAGAATCTGGGCTGTGAGTAGCCAGTGTCAGGGGTTGAATATCACAGGGGGACAATTCAAAGGGAATCGGCAGCTGAGATGGACCTACTGTTAACATGCAAGGTGAAGTTAATGGTGGCATAGCCCAGAGGAGAGTGTTTGAGTGGCTGAAAGGCTGGTGGTGACAGGGAGCTACCCTAAGAAAGACCCCTCCTCTCTCCAGAGGCAGGACATAACAATGTGACTCAGTCTTAGATGCTCCAAGAACCATCACAATCA
The DNA here is from genome assembly GCF_025201925.1 of Gopherus flavomarginatus. NCBI lineage: Eukaryota > Metazoa > Chordata > Testudines > Testudinidae > Gopherus > Gopherus flavomarginatus. The sequence goes on from NC_066625.1 coordinate 66,021,292, forward strand.
CCCTTGTGAAATATTCCTGCTCCATGAAATAGTTCTGAGCATGAAATAGTTCCATGGGGATGAACTTCAGAAGCCCTTAACAGGTTGAGTATCGCTTACGAGAACCCTATCTGCATGCCGCAAGCCCACTGGTGAAATACTAATACTAGATCACTAGAGCCAAACACGTACCTTACATATTGATCACAGATTTTCTTCCCCTCCTTCCAACATTTTGAGCCAAAGTAGCAATGGTAAATCCTAGAGCCATGAGTGCAAAGCAGCCTAGCACAAGCTATGACATTCTTGGCTGAGAATTGTAGCCTGAATACACATTTGAAGCTCAGTGTTTGTTTGCTGGTCTTGCAAGTCTTAAAGGGTATTTTGCCTACACGTAAGACGGTAAACTGGTTTCAGAGATGGATTTAGAACGGGAACCTGAAAGCTGCTGGAGAGTGCCACCACTTCTGTAATGAAAAGGTCCCATATGCCTCTTTGCCAGATTTCACTCCAGGAGAAAATAATGTGTCAAAATTTACCAATTACACAGTAAAAGGGAGCCATAGGGGCCTCCATTACATATGACGACTAAGAGGACAGAAAAGGACCACAGCATGCAAACGTTTCGTACTACAAGTAGGCACCCAGTTTGCGGACAAGCCCCTACTAAATAATGGCAGAAAGAGATGAATGCAATAGACTCTAGGACTGGAAGGGACCTCGAGAGGTCATCGAGTCCAGTCCTCTGCCCTCATGGCAGGACCAAATACTGTCTAGACCATCCCTGATAGACATTTATCTAACCTACTCTTAAATATCTCCAGAGATGGAGATTCCACAACTTCCCTAGGCAATCTATTCCAGTGTTTAACTACCCTGACAGTTAGGAACTTTTTCCTAATGTCCAACCTAAATCTCCCTTGCTGCAGTTTAAGCCCATTGCTTCTTGTTCTATCATTGGAGGCTAAGGTGAACAAGTTTTCTCCCTCCTCCTGATGACACCCTTTTAGATACCTGAAAACTGCTATCATGTCCCCTCTCAGTCTTCTCTTTTCCAAACTAAACAAACCCAATTCCTTCAGCCTTCCTTCATAGGTCATGATCTCAAGACCTTTAATCATTCTTGTTGCTCTTCTCTGGACCCTCTCCAATTTCTCCACATCTTTCTTGAAATGCGGTGCCCAGAACTGGACACAATACTCCAGTTGAGGCCTAACCAGCGCAGAGTAAAGCGGAAGAATGACTTCTCGTGTCTTGTTTACAACACACCTGTTAATGCATCCCAGAATCACATTTGCTTTTTTTGCAACAGTATCACACTGTTGACTCATATTAAGCTTGTGGTCCACTATGACCCCTAGATCTCTTTCTGCCATACTCCTTCCTAGACAGTCTCTTCCCATTCTGTATGTGTGAAACTGATTGTTCCTTCCTAAGTGGAGCACTTTGCATTTATCTTTATTGAACTTCATCCTGTTTACCTCAGACTATTTCTCCAACTTGTCCAGATCATTTTGAATTTTGACCCTGTCCTCCAAAGCAGTTGCAATCCCTCCCAGTTTGGTATCGTCCGCAAACTTAATAAGCGTACTTTCTATGCCAACATCTAAATCGTTGATGAAGATATTGAACAGAACCGGTCCCAAAACAGACCCCTGCGGAACCCCACTTGTTATACCTTTCCAGCAGGATTGGGAGCCATTAACAACTACTCTCTGAGTACGGTTATCCAGCCAGTTATGCACCCACCTTATAGTAGCCCCATCTAAATTGTACTTTCCTAGCTTATCTATAAGAATATCATGTGAGACTGTATCAAATGCCTTACTAAAGTCTAGGTATATCACATCCACCGCTTCTCCCTTATCCACAAGGCTCATTATCCTATCAAAGAACGCTATCAGATTAGTTTGACACGATTTGTTCTTTACAAATCCGTGCTGGCTATTCCCTATCACCTTACCACCTTCCAAGTGTTTGCAGATGATTTCTTTGATTACCTGCTCCATTATCTTCCCTGGCACAGAAGTTAAACTAACTGGTCTGTAGTTTCCTGGGTTGTTTTTATTTCCCTTTTTATAGATGGGCACTATATTTGCCCCCTTCCAGTCTTCTGGAATCTCCCCCGTCTCCCATGATTTCCCAAAGATAATAGCTAGAGGCTCAGATACCTCTTCCATTAACTCCTTGAGTATTCTAGGATGCATTTCATCAGGCCCTGGTGACTTGCAGGCATCTAACTTTTTTCTAAGTGATATTTTACTTGCTCTTTTTTTATTTTATCTTCTAAACCTACCCTCTTCCCGTAAGCATTCACTATACTAGACATTCCTTCAGACTTCTCAGTGAAGACTGAAACAAAGAAGTCATTAAGCATCTCTGCCATTTCCAAGTCTCCCGTTACTGTTACCCCCTCCTCATTGAGCAGTGGGCCTACCCTGTCCTTAGTCTTCCTCTTGCTTCTAATGTGTTGATAAAAAGTCTTCTTGTTTCCCTTTATTCCCATAGCTAGTTTGAGCTCATTTTGTGCCTTTGCTTTTCTAATCTTGCCTCTGCATTCCTGTGTTATTTGCCTATATTCATCCTTCGTGATCTGACCTAGTTTCCATTTTTTATATGACGCCTTTTTATTTTGTAGGTCACGGAAGATCTCAAGGGTAAGCCAAGGTGGTCTTTTGCCACATTTTCTATCTTTCCTAACCATCGGAATAGCTTGCTTTTGGGCCCTTAATAGTGTCCCTTTGAAAAACTGCCAACTTTCCTCAGTTGTTTTTCCCCTCAGTCTTAATTCCCATGGGACCTTGCCTATCAGCTCTCTGAGCTTACCAAAATCCGCCTTCCTGAAATCCATTGTCTCTATTCTGCTGTACTCCCTTCTACCCTTACTTAGAATTGCAAATTCTATGATTTCATGATCACTTTCACCCAAGCTTCCTTCTACTTTCAAATTCTCAACAAGTTCCTCCCTATTTGTTAAAATCAAGTCTAGAACAGCTTCCCCCCTAGTAGCTTTTTCAACTTTCTGAAATAAAAAGTTGTCTGCAATGCAGTCCAGGAACTTATTGGATAGTCTGTGCCCCGCAGTGTTATTTTCCCAACATATATCTGGATAGTTGAAGTCCCCCATCACCACCAAAACTTGGGCTTTGGATGATTTTGTTAGTTGTTTGAAAAAAGCCTCATCCACCTCTTCTGCCTGATTAGGTGGCCTGTAGTAGACTCCCAGCACGACATCACCTGTGTTTTTTACCCCTTTTAGCCTAACCCAGAGACTCTCCACACTTCCGTCTCCTATGTCCATCTCCACCTCAGTCCAAGTGTGTACATTTTTAATATATAAGACAACACCTCCTCCCTTTTTCCCCTGTCTATCCTTCCTGAGCAAACTATACCCATCCACACCAACATTCCAGTCGTGTGTATTATCCCACCAAGTTTCAGTAATGCCAATAATGTCATAGTTGTATTTATTTATTAGCACTTCCAGTTCTTCCTGCTTATTACCCATACTTCTTGCATTTGTATAAAGGCATCTAAGATACTGGTTTGATTTTGCCTCCCAGCTTTGCCTTGACCCTCCTTCCTCTCTGCCATTATAGCCCGTGCTCCCTCCTGTTTCCAACCCATCTCCCAGGTCATGTTCCCCACTTACCTGTGGGCTTTGCTCACCTGTCCCCGTCGAACCTAATTTAAAGCCTTCCTTACTAGGTTAGCCAGTCTGTGCGCAAATAAGGCCTTTCCCCTCTTCGAAAGGTGAACGCCATCTGTTCCTAGCAGTCCTTCCTCCAATAGCATCCCGTGGTCGAGGAAGCCAAAGCCCTCCTGGCGACACCATCTTCGCAGCCAGGCATTCACCTCCACGATGCATCTGTCTCTGCCCGGACCCCTACCTTCAACAGGAAGAATCAAAGAGAATACCACCTGCGCTCCAAACTCCTTAACCCGTACTCCCAGAGCCCTGTAGTCACTCTTGATCTGCTCAGCGTCACACCTCGCAGTATCATTTGTGCCCACATGGATTAGTAGCATGGGATAGTAGTCAGAAGGCCGGATAATCCTCGACAAAGCCTCTGTAACATCTCGGATACGGGCCCCTGGCAGGCAGCATACCTCCCGGGATGAACGGTCAGGGCGACAGATGGGTGTCTCCGTCCCCCTCAGCAGAGAGTCTCCAACCACCACTACCCTACGTTTCTTATCAGTTGTGGCAGCAGACCTCCCAGCCTTAGGGGTACGAGGCTTCACCCCCTTAACTGTTGGGGGTGATTTCTTCTCTCCTGTATCAAGAAGAGCATAATGGTTATCTTTTACCACAACAGGAGGGTTCGCAGCAGCGGTGGAGCACTGCCTGCTGCTAGAAGTAACCAGCTGGCTGTGTCCACCCTGAGCCTCCTCCTCCACTGGTGTGTCAGATACAGAACATAAAATGCCAGTAATGCATTTGCATTGAGTGGGCCAGTAACAAAGGTATAGGTTACTAACTATTGTTTTCTTCTTCTGACAGGATTTTTTATTTTAGGGCATACTCCCTCGTAAAAGAGGGAAAGCGGAGATTTACAAACCTTGTCACCTTTGCACCGATGACAGTTTGCAACATCATCAGACAATGGATACAAGCAGATCTGCAGAGATTCTTATAATCACCATGATTTAAAGTCTGCAGCAAATGATGTGAACAATCATCATTTACAAAAACATTGTGTATTTCTACTTAAGAGGTTTCCTGTATGCATGGACAGTATGCAGCTCACCTAATTCACTTATAAATATGCCATCCTTGTAAACTACCCCTTTCCATATGATCAATGAGACAATTGGTTCATCAACACAGCCAGAAGAATATGTATTTCAGAGGTTTACTCCATATATCTGTACAACCCAAGCTTTTGTTCAACACAGTCTTAAAGGTGATAGAGCAAAAATATCATATACAAGTGTATAAACTATATTTGCCAAAAATGACATCAGTGTTCTATTCTAGCTCCACAGATTATGATTCAAAATGTGAGAAATAAGCATTAATTTTATTTAAAACAGAAATCAATGTTTAAACCAGGGGTGGGCAAACTTTTTGGCCTGAGGGCCACATCTGGATATGGCAATTATATGGTGGCCCATGAATGCTCACGAAATTGGGGGTTGGGGTGTGGAAGGGGGTACAGGTTCTGTGGTGGGGATGAGGGGTTTGGGGTGCAGGAGGGTGCTCTAGGCTGGGACCAAGGGGTTTGGAGGGTGGGAGGGGGATCAGGGCTGGGGCAGAGGTTCTCAGCCAATAGGACCTGCAGGAGCGGCATGCAGAGCCTCCCGGCTGCCCCTACACATAGGAGCCGGAGCGGGGACATGCCACTGCTTCCAGGAGCTGCATGAAGTTGCATGGAGCCACAGCATGTGCAGAGTGGGGCAAAGGGAGACAGAGTAATCTGATAGGACAAGAATTATTCCCACTCTGTCAAACTGCACAACTACTTCACCTTCCCTTCTCAGGTGTATACGAGGCTTTGTGTGGTGTGTGTTTCCTGACTCTTTAGGATCACTAAAGAAACCAAATAATATAGTGGTTTCCCTACAGTGCATGCCATTAAGAATAAGTCATTCACCATCAGCCGTAGTTAAATGTACCATGGTATTTTGTATTCTCAGTATAGGGAATACCAAGGCTAGGTAGTACAGGTAAATATCACATTGCGGCACAGAAAATACTTGCTATAGTTCATATTGTACCTTGTATCCCCCCCCTAAATAGCCACCATGGGCAAAATTATTTTCTCATATCTGCACTAACAGTCTGCATGTATGGAACTCCCTCAGAATTCCCACCAGGACTTCCATGCATCTAAAAAGAGCAGAATATCAAATTCTAGATCAGTTATAAGGATCTTAGTAAGAATTTTGCCCTTAGTCTGTAACAATATCTGGTGATTACTTTATATACTGTAGTACCCTCAGTGCTACTCTCATAAATCAGACAATACACTTTACTGGTATACTGTACACGCCATATATAGGGAACCTTCAATTAACATGATGTTACCCTCCCTTATCAGACTGAATATGCAGATAGCATGGTAAGAGGTGGAACAATTTTGGAGCATAAGCTATTGCCATACAACTTCCTGAACCCTCTACTTACATTAAATTGCTACAGTAGTTACCTTCTGTCTGACAAGATGATGACCACAAAGACTATTCTGAGGCAACCATCAGTGTTACTCTGTCTCTGAGGTTCCAGATACAGAACCTTAACTCAAGTTTTAAATAAATAATTGGCAAAATGAGTATTTGCTGATTAAAGTGTGTCAAGTATTTGAGGTCCCATCACTACAGAACTGTCCTCATTTTGAAAACTCTTTCAGACTGATAGCTGTGCTGGTTGGTGCTGGACCTGGTGCACAGAGTTTTCTGGATTTTAGGATCAAGAATGGTTGAGTCCTGACCTGTCTACACAGGCCAGAAAAATGGTGTTGCCAGATCAGTTCTTGAAATTCTTTCAGTTCACGGGCAATGTTTGTATGCTAAAGAAGGCTGGCCTGATCTCAAATGTTTCTAACAAATATATAGATTACCCTGCGGCAAGACCCTAATCTAGCAATACACACGCGATTAACTTTCAGCATGTGAGTAGGTCTATTGAGATCTCTGATTGCCCTGTTTTTCCTGTTGTTCTCTCTCCTGTCACTTTGATTAATTATCTGTTTTTGTAATAGTTGACACTAGACACCTTTTATGATAACATTTTTAGCTCCATCACATGCACGTGTTAAATTTGCAAGGAACGCCTAGCACTGTGTATCCCTCATTCGATTCCTCATGTTTGGCACCTTAGGTTGTCACTTTCATTCTTACATCTGAATGGCTGTGGAGTTGTCATTAGAATCTGAATATTCCGTCAGTAAGAAAACATCAGTCAAAGCATGTTCTGTCAAAATCAAAGGCAATCCATAAATGATGGCAGTAACTCTGTTATATGGTCACTGATTTTTTGTGCCAGCTGATGGAAGACAATAGGGAATCAGTGGCTGACAAGCAAATAGCACTCACCAATGACAAAATGACCATGCAATGAAAAAATTAGAGAGTTATAAATGGTATCAGTCAATGTCAATTTGTATATCATAAGAAAATGTTTAACATGACCCCAATTTGTATAAGTTTAATGCCAGCACAAAATACTACGCATCTGAAGAAAAAGGTGACTTTTAGCACTGACAACATGAATCTCACCAACTTTCACAGATGCAGTAAAATTAATTTAAGACTCAGATCCAAGTTACACAGACTGAGTCCAATGGATTTCTCTTACTTTGTTAACTTGTATTAATTTCAGCAGACTTTGCCTTACATTGGCAAATTGCTGCTGACCAACATAGGTCATTATTTTGTGAGTTAACACAAATGTATAAGAAGTTCATATTCTGTCTTCCTGAATGTATCACAAGATATGGTGAGACTACTCTAAATTACTTATAAAGTCACAAAAACAAACTATATAATCTCCCAATATTTAAATCGATGAGACTTAAAAGATGCTGTTTCACAGCATTTATGCCCGATTTGCCTTTGAATATTTTTATCAGCTATGATGGCCAATTTTATTTAATGCAATCTAAAGCTCTTTCATGTAGCATAATTTAAAATGACCACATTTTTCAGTAAACGAAATGAGAAGCCATCAATGACATTTAAGCAATCTCAGGAGTACTGTTGAGGTTTGGCTAAATAGTGATCAGATGAAAAATTTGTTGGTTAACTCTTACCAAGGATGTCCACACACAGTGAAGTCTGCACTGAAACATTGGATAATACTTGTCATTTTTTTTTCAAATGAATGTTTTTCATTTGGAGATTATATCATGAACAGATGTACAGATAATGTTAATAGTCCCTTCTGGAAACATTAATCACAAAGTTTTACTTATTATTTGTTGTAAGTATTTAAAAGTTGAAGTCTTTCCAGAACTGTCATCATTGAAATATTCCTTTTGCTAAGAGTTAAGCTGCAAAACTGTGATTATTTTACAGCACTAGTGTCTTTTTTGAGGTTTTTATTTAAGGAGGAAAATGGTAACAGCATGGTAACAATGTGGACCAAGAGCAACAATGTGTTTCTACTCTAAGAAGTCACACAACCCAACTCTACCAAACTGTTTTAATGCTTCAGTAAACAGTTAGCATTCACAGAAGAAAGATTTTGATTGTCAATATGATATTAACATGATACTTTCCATTCCCAGGTGACTGAGCAAACATTAACCAGATTCAGAGTAAGTGAAGGGCAAGGCCCTATGACCACAGAGACTGCAGTCTCTACTCCACATGGATTCCCACATGTAGAAAGAATACTTTGCAGGTGAGCTGCTCTACTACCACTTTGAAATACCTGTGTATGTGTGCCTAAATACTTAACAGCTGTGCAAAAATGCTCAAACAGCTGGATTAAAAAATCCTAAAACAGTCTAAAGCAAGTCCATTCATTCCGTCTAGTCTCAGACAATGGCTTATTGGCCATTTTGCTCGCCTGGTCAGGAGTTCCAAGTTCTTTTCCCATTTCTGCCATAGACTTGTTGTACCACCTTGGGCAAATCACACAGGCCCCAATTCAAAAAAGCATTTAACCACATTCTTGGGTCCATCCCTATTCAGGAATGCATGCAAGCATGTGATTAAGTGCCAAGCACCCACAACTCTAAGTGAAATCAATGCAGGCTGCACTTGCTCATCATCTCTGATAATTAGGCCCTATTAGCCTCTCATTGTGTCAGTTCCACACAAGTTAAATGGAGAGATCTACTTCACCTGAGGCGTAATTAATGTTTTTAAGCCATTTGATAAAACAAAGGTTATTAATTTGTTATAATAATACCATAATGATGAGCTTCTAGATAACAAGAGACTTTGCAATAACATGCCTTAGTCATCAGTTCTCTTCAAGAATAAATAGATTGAACACTGAATAAAGGAAGACCTGGCCATAAGGGGACGTTTCCATTACTTGATTTTCAGATGATCTGTTTTTAGGATCAAAAGAGCTCTCTGAATATAGCGTATACCGTATTGAATTTCAGTGAAATGGATATATTCTGTACTCCATGCAACAGAATGCATTAATTTGTTGGATAACTCAGATTGTTCCTTGCCAAACTGATCCTCTATGTAGATCCTAAAGCATAATTTAAACTTGAGTGTGAAAGTGCAAACATGCACTAAGGATTATTTTGACACATGGTATCCATCATTTGGATTTACTCCTTTTCCAAAATAAACTTTCGTCAGTTTCCCTCTGTGTGTGAATCTTCTGAACAAAGGCAGAGTGTAGTGTCATCAGATACATTTATATACAGACCTTTGAGTAAACCAACATTATTAATGAAGTAGAGTTGGTGGGAAGCTCTCCATTTTTATTTTGGCCACTAGAATCCCACTCATGTTTTAAAAGGGAAATTGACTTTATGTGATTTACTGCCTGGTTCTGCTATCTCATAGGAGTAATCCTACTGATATCACTGAGACCACTTGGGTGAGTAAGGACTACTCACATGAATAAGGATTTGTAGAATTAGGCCCTCATTAAGAGATATGCTGCATGGTAGAACACAAATCACATACATATATTGCACCTGTGCAAATCACAGGACATGCAGTTTGCAAGGATTCATGTGAACTTTTTCTTCAGCGCTAATTCAAGCGGATTTACATACCCTAGGTTTTGCGCAAATATATCTCATTGTGCCAAAACTCGTAATCCCTGTTTAAAGCAAAACAACCTGTCATTTCCCATTCACGGGCTATTTATACACATTGGTTTTATTGCTAGTATGAATTCTTCCATAGCTGATAGATTTTTTTAAAACACAGCTACAGTATGGTGCAATTTGGATAAGAAATACATTTGATTTGAATTTGATTAAAAAACAAAACAACTCCACACCAGAGTGCATCCATCCACAGCTCTAGGGCAGTGGTTTTCAAACTTCTTAGGCTACGCCCCCCTTTCTAAATAATATAGTCTACTGCGTACCTCTGTCTGAGATTGACAGAGGTGATGTGTTGAGGAGGAGAATCCGGGGTCACATTTCGGTTTCCCATTTAGCAACAGCGTGTAGAGGTTTTCAAACTGTGGAGTGCATGCTCCCTAAGGGGCACAGAGGAACATTCAGGGGGAGGAGTAAGCAATGACATCAGATGGAGCTGCCCAAGCTAAGCCACCTGACAACACTAGCGCAAGTCACCTGTCATTGCTCCCCCCAAAAAAATGTTCCTCCACACCCTCCGAGGGGGGCATGCCCAACAGTTTGAAAACTTCTGAATCACACAGCAGAGAGGACACATACACCAATGCTGTTGCAGTTTTAATTGAAAGGAAATTATACGCTCATTAGAGTGCCATGTCTCCCTAAATAAAATGCATTGTCTGCTATTTAAGGATTTTTATCACGTACCCCTCGAGGTATGCGCATCCCAGTTTGAGAACCACTGATCTAGGAGACAGTCTCACAAAGGGGCTGTAGGCATTGCAATGCCTAACTTTTCTGTGTCCTACAAAACCCTGAGTTAGGGGCCCAAGCTCCCCATACAATGCATAGGGTGAATTAGGTGCCTAAAAGGGGATTCACAGAAGGCAACACACTGTGTGGGGAGCTGCCTAAACTAGCGAATGGGAAACACCAAGAAGAGGGGTGTGGCCTAAGCCCCACCACTCACAGAGAATTAGGTGCCTGACTCTGAATTGGGGAAGGCATCTATCTCCATTTGGGATTCACAGCTGTGAACCCTTTCCTGGAGCTAAGTGCCTCAACCAGGTGAGTCTTTGCTCAAGAAAAAACAAGGCTGTAGCAGTGCTAGCCCTATAGCCAATGGCCCAGTGGTTAGCACATTCACCTGGAAGCCAGGGGATCAAATCTCTCCTCTGCCTGATATGGAGCAGGGATTTGAACCCAGACCTCCCATATGCCACTATTGGACTGTGGTCTTTATCACGCTTTTGCTGGAACTGTTCCACTTTGTATAAATAGCTAAATATTCACTGGAGCAGAGATTAGAACCTGAGTCTCCCACAGCCGAGATGATTACACTAACCACTAGCTTACTGAGCATAAAGGGGGCACCTATTTTATCATTTTGTTAAGGATGCCTAATTCCCCTTGTGACTTTAGCCCCCAAAATCAAACCGTAACATTTCAGTATGTCCAACACTTGCTGTTTTTCCTTTCAACCAAAACAATTAGCTGAAATTGACACAAATTCACAAAACGTATCAGTCGACCCACACCTGCATTTTTGGGGCAAATAAATGTTTCAGCCAAAAAATTTGGCCAAGGCTCTACTCCAGATTGTGGTTCAATCAAGCCTCCCATTAATCCAGCCCTGTTTCAAGTCACCTACACAGATAGCATGACAATCACATTTGCCATACAGCTGCCAATTCTTTCTACGATATTTCCATAGAACACATCTGTCGATCTAAATATACATTCAGCCCCTTTCCATTAATTAGCTTAGCAAAGCAAAATCACTACTGGACTTTCTGAGTCCTCTGCTCTCCCCCTTTCTGGTGAGTATGGGGGCTTTGTTGTGTTAGCCAGGTTGTTCACTCATGCCAAAAAGTTATTTTGTGTGCCCCCAATTTTGGTTGCCCAACTCCAGTCACCTTGTGCCTGATTTTTAAAGGTGTCAGTGAGCCACATGAATGGAGGCACATAATGAGAGAGCGTTTCTGAAAGTGTGGCTGCAAGAAAAAAATTGTAATGGTGAGCAGCTTTTCCTCTATGACTCCCTCATTGGGCTAAATGAAATCCTTCCTCCTTCCCCTGTAACCTCATCCTTATTTGCAATCTGAATCTTCTCTCAGCAGCTGCAAAAGTCCCATGGACCCAGTCTTGCATGGACAGTGAACTGCTGAAGATCAGAGCTAATACACTGGTACATTATTGCTGTGTCCAAATCCGATTATCCTTGAGGACTCACAGGAATTAAAAATAAAGTGTATGCCCTTGTTAATACAGATGTATAATGAGCAAAACATCAATGCTCCTTGAAGTGCTGCTAGCTACATTAAACAGTACTGGTTTCAAGGAAAAACACTTATTGAAACTGGGAATAATTAACCCATTTTAATGTATCTACATATAGAAATAAAGGAACTATCATTACACAGTCTAATCAATCTTTCTGACAACAGGCAATAAGCTCTGGAAGGACGGCATTTTAACTGCTGTAGAAACCCTTCAGTTTCATTGACTGAGGCAACAAATTGCTATTCAGGAAATTATTCTTCAGTCAAAATATGTGATCAACACAGAGCTTCACACCTGCACAGTCATAGAGTGTGCTTGTTATAATGACATTTGACTTTGTGCCTATTATATTACGTGACCCAGTAATGAGGTTTTAGTATTTTCAGTTTGTAATGTCTGGCAGGAGTCCCAAAGTAATTTTCAATTAAAAGGTTAGGCCCTGGTACTTGTCAGATGTGACGACATACAGTGCCACAACAATATGAAATCGCTTCCTTACAATTAAACTAATTTCATCAGGTCTTTAAGTTGGGCTTGCAAATATTATGCCTCTGGGCAACACTTCTCGACCAAATACATACATGAAGTGTAATCTTTTTCTGTCATCACCACAGCTACACAGGAATATGTGTGTGGGGTTCAAGTCCATTTAGCTGAAGGGACTCAAAGGGCTGAACATTCCACCCACATTACTAACAGTATGTGTTGTGTTGACAGCGCATTAATAGACTGACTTTTCCTGAAAACATAAAACAGACAAAGAATCGTGCTTACAGATAATCCCACGGAGTCTGAGTGGTTTTACTAAACAAGCAATATGTGATATTGAACCTGCTTTAAATTAGCTTTCCTCCAATGGGATTGTAATAAGAATTTGGGGGCGGGGAGAACAGTTGTGGGTCATTCCTTTAATTTAATTATTTATTTTTACAGCTCTGTAGGAAGATACTTAGGAAACAGAATCTGCTTGACAACAAGGACATGATGTGCACATCCTGGAAATCTAGGGCCTGATCATACTTCCACTGAACTCACTAACAAAAGCTTTGTAGACTTTAACACATACATGACTGGTTACCTAATCCTTATATCAAGAGCTTGAAGTAAGAAGAGGCACTTGTGATGCAAACAACTATTCATAGGGTACTCTGACGCAGTATAGCCTAGTGGACAGAGCACTATTAAAAGGTTAGCCCAAATTGCACTAACCGTATGAGACTCCCGTGAGGACCATGGAGAAGAAGGCGCATGCTACATATTCCTTCCATCTCCTGCTCACTGCACCACAGAAGCACAAAGCTGAAGAGGCTCCTCTCACCTTTGCAAAGCATTCCACTGAACAAACAAACACTGCAGGTCTTCCGGGCTCTTTCTGCTGACTCATAGGAGATGCCATTTTGAATCATGGAAGCAAACTGGGCTATGGTCCTCAGGTATAGCCTCTCACAGCACTTACTAGTGGCAGAATTTCAGTACTGCAATCTTCCATTGAAATTAATAGGAAACCGCAAAAAGAAACATATGTTTGTCCTAGTTCTTTATTTTTTCTGCTCATTTCTGCTGCAGACTCTTCACTTTTTCTCCTTAGAAGTTGAGGCAGCCGGTATCCCCTTGTTTCCTGCTGGCCAAACCAGATTAGGGGGATATAGCTAGTTTGAGTGAGCTTTTAATAAACAAAGCTCATGGGGATGGAGGGAAGCATAGAAAAGCACAGGGGAATAAATGGCTGAGACCAACAGGAGACAGAGGCCAATAAAGCTGGGTTGTGAGGTCTTGTGGGCCTACTTCAAGGGCTTGAGAGACATCTTGAGCAAACGGCCAGTCTTATTAAAATGCTACTAGGAGATACCCTTGCTGCTACTAGCAACCTGATCGTGTTTGCTTATTCCTTCCACCCATTTGAATTAGTGCAAGTGTATATCTAAAACCTGCTTTTTTTTCAAAAGTTAAAAAACCCTATCATGACTGGCCTCTCTTCTTCCTCCTCACACTGAACCCGTGCAAGTGCCCAGCCCATGGCTCCCACACATAGCTGTCACGCAACAAAGAGGCAGAGTTGATGCTAATACTGTCCCTACTACATTCCAGTCTAGGTGTTACTTGCAGAGCGATGAGATGATATCACTACTAGGAATGTGCAAACATTACAGGCATAGATAGGCCCCTTAGGGTCATCCCTGAGCTCTGCTGCAATCAGTTTGATGATTAGCGTTTTAATACAGTGCTATGGGTATACAAGGACCCTGCAGAGATCAGAGGCATATAAAATATCCCAGCTACTTCCAGACTAGGCATGTGCAGAGTTACATGGGGATGTATTATATTGTGAAACAACTCCAACCAAAGGGAACAGCATGGCAGAAAGTGTGAGGATAATGAACTTGAAGATGATGCAGAGAAAGAGAGGAAGCTGATGGAGGGGTCTGAGAGGTAGGCTGACGAGGTCTGAAGAATGGGAGAGCAAGGTTATTTTAGCAGTAGCATTGGAATAGATTGATAATGAGACAGACAAGAAGGTAGGCCAGAGAGAAGGAGTCAAGAGAAAATAAGGCCAAAGTTAAGGCCTTTGGATTGGAAGGTTAACTCCAATGGTCTGCTGCAGATTTGATTTAGAACTCTTGGATTAAAATATATTTATCAGGATTAAAAGCAGAGTCAGTGTTTCAATGTGTTAAGGCATTTCCATTCAGGAAATTCATAATCACAGCTTTTGCAATCAACTGAGAGGGAGAACGTGTGATAACATTCTTTAAAGATTGTGCAAATGTACCAATGATTTCAGGAGCTGATTTTTTCCGGGTTGGTTTAAACTGAGGGACAAATGAACACTCTAAAAGCATTTTCAGGCACCTTTTGGTTTTAAATCAGCAAAAGGAAGAAATAAGAGCTATTTCAAAAGGTATTTAACACGTGGACTTTCCGTATCCTGACAGGAACAGAACACTACAAAACAAAATAAAAATGCTAATAAGCTACACTACAGGCTCCTTTATTGGGCAGTTCAGACCTACCTAGACCCATCCTTCAGTCAGTGGCTGCAGACTTTTCCTTGGCGTTACATTCTTTTAACTTACCGAAACAAATTAAAACATGAGCTGTGCTGAACACCCAGCCAGTTCTGAGACTGTGGCTCAAATGGCGTTCCATGCCCTGACTTGCCATTTTCAGTTAGTATGATTCTATATCCATTTAGCCTTGATTCTTCAGAACCCACCTGTCAAAGATGAAACCTAAAACAGAAACAGGTGCATAATGCTGTTGATTTATTTTGTTAGCCGTTGTTGGCTATTTAATGGTAATTCTTGAGCTTGGCTAAGCAACAACTAAAGGAGCCCATACTATTCTAGCAGTGCATCAAAGAGGAACAGGTACAAAGAGGATGAAATCCTGGCCTCATGGAAATCAGTGAGAAGAATAATCAGGAGAAATGGGATGAACGTAAGAAAGGGAATATTTAGGCTGAATATACCGTGAGGAAATATTACCACACAGCTGCACGAAAATACTCAAGGTACGCACAAGATAAGATAGATGTGTATGCACTGGTCAATTTAGGACGCAAGTGGAGAGATGTGTATAAAAATAGCAGATTGCATAAGACTGCAGTGTGCATAAGTTAGGTACATATAAATATGAGGACATAGTTGTATGCATATAACTTTGATCATCTGGCCAATAGTGTAATGCCCACTTATATGGGTGCACAACTTTCTTCTATAAGTTCTAAAATGTTTATGTTTCACAGTCCTGTACTTCTCAAACCTGCAGCACCCAGACACAAGAGAAATCTCACATAAAAAGATGTTACTGTGCTCAGCCAATATGTAAACTTTGTGACTGTCGGTTCCACAAGTGCTGTAAAAGAGGAAGCATTATGAAAAACATTGCCATCCTCCCTCTGAATTAGCAGCATGTTCAAGTCCATGAACAAAAGCCCCTCTTTCCAGCAGAGTCCTCCCAAAACCACAAGGAGCATGGAAATATATCTTAAGTAAAGCATCTTAAAATTTTCAGGGTATATTATAAACACAGTTGCGCAAATATTAGCATATGAAAAAAAGAATTTCAGCCAATTAGCATGCATTCCACCATTTAAAAGCCCCCTTGGTGTCATTTTTGTTTCAGTAGGAAGAACTTAAATTTCAGTTGTAACTACTCTAGAATTTTTCTTTAATGGTAATCTGCTTTTCCATAACTTAAATCTATTTTATTTTCATTGCAATAGAGGTTTCTAAAATGTAGCATCTGACTAAAAACAAAGGGTTTGGGCATTGTTTGGCTTTGTCCTCTGTTTATAACTGCAAGGTGAAGTACATAGCAAAAGGAGAAAAGTTGTCATTGGTTTAATTCTACCTGCAAAGTAATTTTTTTCTGAGGTAGAAATAGTGCACTAGTTTTCTGTCGGATTCAAAGGTACAACTCTTCCTGACCAAAGAACATAAAACATTGATTGATGTATATATACATTTCCACGCAGCATATTTATTTTCATACACTGCTGAATTCCACTATTACAAATTAGGAAATATTTATTGTAAGTTCCTCTTTGAATAATATTTCATTCTGATTACACTAGTAACATGTTGACATTCTATCAACAAGATTTTCACCATGTGTATGTTAAGCAAGTCTTTTTAACAAAAACTATCATAGTTTATGAAAGATGTCTCCCTTGGCTGAGTGTTCAGAGTGGAAAGCAAATGATAAGGGGACTCAAAAAGGATTTTAATAAATGTGTTTGTGGGAATGTTAAGAAGAATGAATTAAACTGCAAATGTCAAATATTCCCTTTATTTCGGCAGTGCCTGGGCCAGCTAAATGCTTTATTCAGAATATTTATATTATTTCTGCTTAATTGTGGAATAAACTGATGCTAAAGGAATTAGAAAAATAAATATAAAAAGATTATGTGAAAATAGCATTGGCAGTTTGAAATAAATGGAAAAACTAAAGCGACAGCTGGCACTTCGTCCTAACATCTAGTTCTGTAGTTGATTTATTACAGTCTTGCAGAGATGGTAGCAATAGATGCCCTTTAATGGGATGTCAGTGCCTCCACTTCCAAAAATATTGAGATCTATAAAACTTTACAGGTATCTAGAAAACATGTTTTTCCCTAGTGCATCAGAGATTGATCTACTGCAGTAGAAATATCTGAAAGCGTCATCAGGTTTTAAACTAAGCCTATTGAATCAAAAACACCACTTTATGCAGCACTTTGGTGTTCTTTAAAAGACTCCCATTTCAGTTCTGACCAAGGCCATGCATGTGATAGGATCACAAAAAATGATCGTGCTAACCTCTTATTGTATGAGGATATCACCAGTGCTTGGCTGCAATGAATGTGTTTCCTCAATATGTGCAGGATGTTTAAGGTTTTGAAGTTAAAAAGAGCCTCATGTCTCAGATTAGAGATGCCACAAGAAAATTCAGCACTAGTAGAAAAATCTTGTAGAGGCCTAGAAGAAGCAGTGGATGCCTTTGTACTAGCCAAAGACCCTGGCTACTGAATAAAATGGTACTTTATGGCCATAAAGAAATCCTTTACTAATCTGGGGAGCTTTCCTTGATGATTCTCAATGCCACTTTAGGCTTGGTCAAAGAAAGCTGCATTTCTTGGGCTCTCAAAACTGCTAGATTCTCGAGTCCAGATTCTCTCTAGAAGGGTGGGCTCCTCAGGAGAAATTGGGAAACTTTGTCTGAGATCCTGCACTGTATTCCTACAGACCAGCTACTGCCTCTTTCTTTTGCACTACAACAGAGTCACATTCTTCACTCTTTGCTTTTGAGGCCCTAAACAGTCTTGCCACACTTACCTCTCTGTTTTTATTTCTTCCTGCTCCCCCTCTACACTCCTCTCTGTTCCTCTCATTTTACTGCTCCCTTAGTCTCTGTCTCCTGCTTTGTTCCTTCTATCCTACTGACCATTATAGTAGTGAATACAAAGCACCCATCCTCTGAAAATCAGGACCCTTTACTGTGGGTATGTCTACACTACAGGATTATTGCAATTTTACAGAAACTGGTTTTGTAAAACAGATTTTATAAAGTCGAGTGCATGCAGCCACACAAAGCACAATAATTTGGCGGTGTGCGTCCATGTACCAAGGCTAGCATCGATTTCTGGAGCGTTGCACTGTGGGTAGCTATCCCGTAGCTATCCTATCGTTCCCGCAGTCTCCCCTGCCCATTGGAATTCTGGGTTGAGATCCCAGTGCATGATGGTGCAAAAACAGTGTCGCCAGTGATTCTGGGTAAATGTCGTCACTCATTTCTTCCTCCGTGAAAGCAACGGCAGACAATCATTTCGTGCCCTTTTTCCCTGGATTGCCCTGGCAGATGCCATAGCATGGCACCATGGAGCCTGTTTTGCCTTTTGTCACTGTTCACCGTATGTGTACTGGATGCTGCTGACAGAGGTGGTACTGCAGTGCTACAGAGCAGCATTCATTTGCCTTTGCAAGGTAGCAGAAACGGTTACCATCCCTATTGTACTGTCTGCCATTCCATTGTAAATTGGCGATGAGATGACAGTTATCAGTCGTTCTGTACCATCTGCTGCTATCATGGGTGCTCCTGGCTGACCTTCGCTGAGGTTGACCGGGGGCGCAAAGACAAAAATGGGAATGACTCCCTGTGTCATTCCCTCCTTTATGTTTTATCTAAAAATAGAGTCAGT
The DNA here is from genome assembly GCF_025201925.1 of Gopherus flavomarginatus. Taxonomy (NCBI): domain Eukaryota; kingdom Metazoa; phylum Chordata; order Testudines; family Testudinidae; genus Gopherus; species Gopherus flavomarginatus. The sequence goes on from NC_066625.1 coordinate 66,039,961, forward strand.
TCTGCCTAGAATATGGGGCAGCTGTACTAGAGAACCAGTGTACCAGAGAACCAGAGAGCACAGCCGCTTCGTGTCAGATCCCGCAGAAATGATGAGCTGCATGCCATTTATGGGGGTGTCCCTGCAACAACCCCACCCGTTGCTTTCCTCCTCCCCCAACCCTTCTGGGCTACCATTGCAGTGTCCCCCCATTTGTGTGATGAAGTAATAAAGAATGCAGGAATAAGAAACACTGACTTTTTAGTGAGATAAAATGAGGGGGAGGCATCCTCCAGCTGCTATGATAGTCCAGAAAGGGCATTAAACAGTGGCAGGGAAGAGAAGCCCAGCCTCCCACTGCTACGATAGTCGAGGTAGTACAGAATCTTTTCTTTAGACATGAAAGTGGTGGGGGGAGGGGGCTGTTGGAGCTCAGCCCTCAGTTGCTATGATGAAGACGGTTACCAGCCATTCTGTACCATCTTCCGGGAATGACCAGGAATCATTTCTATTTTTACCCAGGCGCCCCCGGCCGACCTCACCGAGTCCAGGCAGGAGCACTCACAGGATGATGAGGACGGCTATCAGTCATTTTGTACTGTACTCTCTGCCACCGGGGAGGGGAGGTGAGAGGATGCTGCTGTTCAGTGCCGCAGCACCGCGTCTACCAGCAGCATGCAGTAGACATATGGTGACATTGAAAAAAGTCAATAAATGATTTTTTCCCTTTTCTTTCACGGGGGGGAGTAAATTGACGAGATATACCCTGAACCACCCCGGACAATGTGTTTGACCCTACAGGCATTGGGAGCTCAGCCAAGAATGCAAATACTTTTCGGAGACTGCGGGGACTGTGGGATAGCTGGAGTCCTCAGTACCCCCTCCCTCCCTCCATGAGCGTCCATTTGATTCTTTGGCTTTCTGTTATGTTTGTCACACAGCATTGTGCTGTGGCCTCTGTCTATCATAGCCTGGAGATTTTTTTCAAATGCTTTGTCATTTCGTCTTCTGTAACGGAGCTATGATAGAACAGATTTGTCTCCCCATACAGCGATCAGATCCAGGATCTCCCATACGGTCCATGCTGGAGCTCTTTTTGGATTTGGGACTGCATCACCACCCGTGTTGATCAGAGCTCCATGCTGGGCAAACAGGAAATGAAATTCAAAAGTTCATGGGGCTTTTCCTGTCTACCTGGCCAGTGCATCTGAGTTCAGATTGCTTTCCAGAGCGGTCACAATGGTGCACGGTGGGATACCGCCCGGAGGCCAATACAGTCGATTTGAGGCCACACTAACCCTAATCCGACATGGCAATACCGATTTCAGCGCTACTCCTCTCGTCGGGGAGGAGTACAGAAATCGGCTTAAAGAGCCCTTTATATCGATATAAAGGGCCTTGTTGTGTAGACGGGTGCAGGGTTAAATCAATTTAACACTGATAAATTCAGGTTAAACACGTAGTGTAGACCAGACCAGTGTCTCAAACTGGACACCCAGAATAACTTGTCATTTTTGAACATTTAGGCTGTCAATCTCCCCTTTCCCTGCAATACTCATTCTCCCTTTCTTGAACTATTGTCCCATGTCTTGCACTGGTTTGTCTTTGTCCTGTCTACTGTAAACTGTTTATGGCAGAAAATGTCTTACCCTGTGATTTTTAAGGGCTATTTATATTTACAATGCTCTATATGTGGATCTTATTTATAAATAATTACACAGAATATCCTATTTGCTCCAGCAGATGCTGCAGCTATGTGAATATGAAAGCACATTATTACCACACAATGGATGCGAGTGTGGGGCATGGTGAAGAAGTCATATTCCTTATGAAGTGCTGTTTGACCTATGAGGAGAGCTACTAAACAGGCACCAACAGACACCACAGTTGAGCCTGATCTGAAGAGAGAGTAATTTTTCCACCTTTTTTCCTTGTTCTCTTCTTGTCTACAAGTAGCTGTTCCTATTCATCATTTGAGAGCCCACTGAGAATTTCAGAGATATTGCCCAACCTTTTTCTGACTTGAAGGATGTCAGCTGGTGAGGATCTCTACCTGCAGAGCATTATTGACCAGGACATCAAATGTGAATAATTTATCATATGACCTCCAATTATAATATTCATTTCTATAAATGGATCTCAGGGCACACCTTCTGTATACAGAAAACACCACTTCAAAGTTAAGAGACCAGGTTTCCCTACCTTGCTTACCTATTCACATAAAACTCTAGAAGGCTGCAGAAACAAAGGAAATGAAGACTTCTTTATAGTGCTTTTCTCTCAACAACCTGCTCTGGCCTCCACTGAACTGAACTGAACTTGGTCCCACATTCACCTTCCACAGCTTGGGAAGTACATTTTTCCTTTATGTTTTCACTACCAAGGGGAGTGTTATGAAGTTACAAGGAGTAAATAACAAGCAACGTAAGAGGAAGGGTAACAGTTATTTTTATAAGAAGCTTTAGAATTTAGTACTTTCCCTAATTAAGCATCTCAGCTCCACTACAAACCCTTCCTTTCACTATACCTGTCACGTCTTACACTCTAGGGATTTCAACTCAGCCAAAAGCATGTTTACAAGATGAAGCATAATGCAAGGTTGTAGCCCCTGGAAGGGGTGGGGGATGGACACTGAATCATCTTCAAAAATTTTCCTCCTAAATCCAGGAATTATTTTGGTTTTTTCTTTGCTGAGGTCATTTTGTGTTTACACTGATAGTATGAAATAAAGAAATCTTCATGGTGGACTTGTAAGGCAGCTGAAGCAGAGTTTTCTGGGCTGTTATGAAAAATAAGATCAATGAGTGGGGGGTTCTTTTGATGGATCACAGCATTGGGTGTTTGAAGGCCCTCAGAGCCCAATAAAGTCCCCTATTCCTCCTGATTTTTAGGGAACACCTACAAACATAGCTGGCCTCACATGTGTCCAGCATGCCCAGCTACACAGCATGCCCACTTTGCACCATTCATAAACCGTGCGCAGTGGCTGCATATGGTGCTGACAAAGTGGCACCTACTCCAGGTAATTCTCACATGTGCTTGGAGATCAGCTGTCTGCAAATATTTTCCTCACTGCTTTTCTTTCATAAATTAAAGTAACATGCTGTTTTCCCTCCCTCTACCACTGACTTATCTGCTCTGTCCTCTCTCACTCTGTTTCTCATGTGTTGTGTTTCAGGCCCTATAGATGCCTACATCTACAGTACAGTAAATAGGTCCCCTGCAGGTAGATCACTGCAGGAACAAACATCTTTATTTTTCCTTAAAGGAAAAAGTTCTTAGTGTGGTACCTTAAATTGTATTTATAGTCTCTGGAGCAGCTAGTTAGCTCTGCCTTCAAGACCCTGGCTGCTTCACCTACGTAAACCGCTCTTGTCACAGCTCTGCAGAGCTTCTGTAGGAGGAGTGAAGGGAACCACTGGAACAGCCCTGGTTTAAAACATTACAAAATAAGAAAATAACTTCCTGGACTGGGCATGATGGGTCCCATTCACCCATGTGCATAGTGCCTGCATAAGGCCCACATCCAGCAAAGTCCCTCTGAAACCCTTCCAACAGGCTTTGTGCAAGCTCGTTACATGGGGTGATCTTCCTCTTACTCACATACTGCTGTAAGCCACTAACATGGGGTTATTTCAGCATGGATTTCTCACCCAACGCTAGCTCATTCACATGAACCAACAGTGAGCGTGGCCATTTACCCTAACACCACATATCAAACAGGCATACATCTCATCCGTCCCGGCTCAGTTCTTTGCCACGATGTTTGCCCACCCTGAACAGTAAATTTACTTTCTCAATGTATTTCGTCAAATGGTGGAGGAATATCAAGCTGCTGGCCTTCTCTGGCTCCTCCAGTGGGACTGGGGATTGAGCCCATGGCCCCATTCTGGCCCCCTGGGTAGCTAAGGCATTAGCAATCATAACGATACCACCATGAACATATCACTTATATGCAGCCACACACCTGAGTTTGCATGTTAGCCTGGATTCTGTCACAACACACGCATTATATAGAAAATCGCTGTCCACAAGAAAACCCCAGGCTGGCTCATGAGGAAGAATTGAACAAGTGAAAGGAGGGGGATAAATCCTCTGGCAACATTAGTGGCAACCTTGCAGCGTTCTACAGTTAAAGCTGAGAAAATCTGGCTTTAGAAAATGGCTTTCTAGTGCCCCCCTGAAAGGAAGGGCCGGGCAGAGGCACTCCTGTCAGAACGAGGCCTCAATATTCTCCATGGCTTGCATGCTGAATTTCTTTGCTTTTCAGAGTTGCAATCCGTGGTGGCCTTTTAACACTTGTCAATTTGCTTAATATACATCACTTTAGGTGACCTTACTGTGTTATTTTTATTATTAATAATAGTCATGCTTATTACTTTAGTGCTTATTGAGCAACCAAGGTCAGAACCCCACTGTGCAAGGCACTGTACAAATGCAGGGCAGCAGACAGACCCTGCACGGAAGAGCTAAATAGACAGACAAAGAGGGAAAAGATATAACAGACACACAGAGCGATCAGTGTAATGGTGGCAAGCGTCACGCTAATTTCACTAATTCGGAGGTGGGGGGGTTAGGGAGATGGAATGTAGTTAGGAGAGGATGACGTAAATGGAAAGACAAGGGATAGCCTTGCATTCCCTACACTTACTACACAGAATACCTTGAATATGACAAATACTGAAGTTATCTAATTACAATACTTATTTAACCATAAGTGACATTTCCCAAGTTTGTAAGTGTAGCAACAGCATATTGCACAAGATGGGTGAAGTCCTGGTTCCTTTGACATGAATGATAGAACTCCCACTGATTTCAGTGGAGCCAGGATTTCTCCTGTGAGTTCACAAGAGTACAACTAGTGCTTATAGGGTGACCAGATGTCCCGATTTTATAGGGACAGTCCCGATTTTGGGGTCTTTTTCTTATATAGACTCCTAATATCCCCCACCTCGGTCCCAATTTTTTTACATTTGCTGTCTGGTCACCCTAAGTGCTAAGCAGGACCTGTGTGAATTACAAACAGCGTATATCAAAAACCCTTCAATTTGCACTTCCCCTCATTTGCATATGGTGGTTTTATAGTTTTGCAGATCAAGAAGCCACTACAGCTTTCTGGAGTTTGTTTAGCTCGTGCAGCAATGAAGCACACTTAGTGTTTGGTTTTTCAACCAAAAACACTGCAGGGGTTGAAATTAGATAACCTCATAATTCACCAAGTTTTTCCCCTTACTCTCTATTGTAATTACCTGTTTGTTTCAGTTCAGTTACTAATATTTTTCTCAGTTCCAAAAAGGTTTCAAACTCTGTTTCCTCAACTTCAGTTACACACACAGTTTAAGACCTGAAATTCTGTCTCTCTTATTGGTAGAGCTTAAACTGCCACCCCTCCTCCCCTCCCCTCCCCCCCCCCCCATTTGTAAGGAATCTTTCAAACCTGTATTTGGATAGATTGCACCCCAGATAAATACAGCAGCATCTCCCAGTGTTAAACATGGAAGGGCTTCATTAATTTTCTTGAGGCAGCACACCTAACTGGCATCAAATTCAGGCCCTCCTAGCCCCAGCTACATAGCAAAGAGAAGGAGAAGAAGAATTCTGCCTATGGACTGTGTGGATAGGCAGAGCCTGACCGGGAGCTGTGAGAAATCTCACACATGTTTGGTTTTCAGGGGTTCGTGTGAACCTTTCCTTTGATTCTCGATTTTACATGGTTTTGTCCTCCCTGAGTTTCACTTTGAGTTTGAGGTTTGAACAAAAAATGTAAAAGCTCAAATTGAAACTCAATTGAAACCACCACGTTTCATTTTCAAAACCATAAATGTGCTCCAAGTTACTTGAAAGGTGCAGATTAAGGAATTTAAGTGGAACCGTCAACAGCTCTGGGTTCATTTTTGAGTTTATAACAAAATTTGAAAGCAGGCAAGTTTCATGTGGTTCTGTCAGGAACATTTCACACAGCAATTCTCCAGGCTTATTTTTGGCAGTGGGGGGGGGGGGGGGGAATTTTCTCCCCTCACTTGCCAAAGATGTTGCAATCCCCTCATTTGCCAAATTATTTTCCTTTAAAATTTCTGCTCAGTGGATCTCCTCCTTGCTCTCTCTGGAACAGGAAAAGTATAAGACCTTGAGGCCACAGATCTTTAAAACTCAGTCCTCCGAACTCACAGTTTTAGAACATCAGTGACTCCTTGCACATACTAACACGTCATGTCGTCATCGCCAAAGGTCTCATTGCAGAAGCTGGCAATCAGTTGGGACTCTGCCACTCAGAACAGGGTGCTACAGGATGCCTGGCTTAGCATTCTGCAGGCACAGGAGATTCGTACACTCAGAACAGGGAACAGCCTCCACAGCTGCAGAGCACAGGAGGCCCAGAGAACTTCCTAAGGCCAGCAGCTGTGGAAGGAAATTTTGGCTGGATTGATCCATTATTGTTGATGCACACGAGGCATGAAACTCATATTCAGGAAACAGTGCATGAGCTGGAAAGACTTGCTGACTTAAATCATATGTTTAGTTATGCAACTGTATAGTAGTTGGATCTAGCTTTGATGTGGAAACTGTTATATCAGTATTGTTGGTATAAGTAAAAGCTTATGCCAGCCTTTCCACTGAATTGTCCATTGTATATATATACACACATACGCGCACGCACACACACACACATCCTCTCCTCACAGCTGTCAGAACAATTTCCCACCTCATCTACATTAAGCCATTAGTCCGTAGTCACTGCTTGCAAAAGTTGTTACAAGCACAATCTATGTAAAGTTAAAGATCTCCCCTTTCATATTATGAATGAAGTAGACATGGTCCAGCATTTACTCTCACAGGTAAGCTATTTGCCATTCCAGACCACCCGCCAATATGGCAGTCTGCCTGGCATCATAGCCAAAGTCTATCTTCCAGAGGTATCTTAGGTGAGCAACATGCAGATATCGAAACAGAATCATAACTGTGCAGCATCTTTGCACTTTTCAATACTTTTGGCTCAGTCATGAAGTGCATGAGAACCAGGAGATCTGTTATCACTCTACTTCCGGCTTACTCTGACTTCTTGTGACACTTGTGCTAACTCACCTAATCTCTCTATGCCTCAGTTTCTCCTTCTGTAAAACAGGAATAATCCTTACCAACTTCATAGGTGTTGTATGGTTTAATTCATTAAAGCCTGCAAACCACTTTTATATGCTCCAATGGAAAGTGCTATGGAAGTTCAAAGCATTAAATATGATCGTTAATGGCATCAGCACAGCTACTAGGAAGGTTGGGAGGATATTTGCCCCACAGCTTTCAGCGGTGTCTTTTCCCCCTTCATCTATGGTGAAGAAATAAAAGAAGGTCAGTTCCTGTCCCATATTTACTGCTGTGTGAAGCAGCAGCAGCAGACTCGACACTCTGCATTCCCTCCCCTGTGGAACCACCCACCAGTTCATGAGTAGAGTTGCTCACCAGCTGAAAGACAGCAGTAGACGTAGACTTAAACTTAAGGTCAGAGGGACCATTATGGTCATCTAGTCCGACCTCCTGCACAATGCACCAGACTCACCCAACGGACAGAGCCACGTAGGAAGAGCAAGCTTCCCTCCTGCTGCCTACAAAGGAAGGGGGAGAAAAACTCCTCTCCTCACAACCCTATAGCACTATCAGAGGCAAAGAACACCCATCAGACCCACTTCCAATGAGGATGAGGAAGGAACTGCTGGGAAGGTGAAAGATATGCCCCTATCGGGAGACTGGACCCTCCCTCCCCCGAAAAGAGAGAGGAGTGGGACAAAGAGCATTGGGGAGAAATGGGAACAGAGGACACTAATGGGAGAGACACAATATTAGGTACTGTGGGAGACAGGACACTAGAGGTGTCAGAACTCCAGGGAATGAGGATAGAGGGCAGAGCACTATGGGGACAGCCAAGAGCCACCAAGCATGGGGAACTAACACAGGAAGAAATAGAGAATGGAGAGACTGTGGGATACAGCCCTGATACAAAGAACTGGGCGACACTATAATAGAAAGATATCTACATGCGTGCACACACAGGTGCATATGACTCCATGGTGTAAGTATATACAAAGGTGATATGGGGGCAGGCTTTTGGGAGGACAAGAACTGAACTCAGCTGTGGAGGCAGTTCTTTGTATATTTTGGGTCAGAATTACTCCACTTGTTCACTCCCCCCACCCCTTCTTTGTGATTGCATCCATGTTTAATGGGGTCTGGAGCTGTTTTACCCAAGGTCATCAGTTTGGCTCTATCCACATCCCTAGTGAACAAAGATTGTTACAATCTGATGGTTTGGGGATGGCTAGTGAGAAGTGAATTTGGTGAGTCAGGTGGTCTCAGCCCACTTACCAGTGAACGAGTGTCCACATCACAAGAAAGCAAACACCACCAATGGACTAATTAGCAACCCTGCACAATACAAGCAAGGTGTAAACAAGCCACAGAGACTCGGCTATTGTTCATCCATAGAGGTGATTTCTCCAGGGTATGGTTGAGGGGGCACATTGGCAGGGCAGTGTAGGAAAGCTTTCACTGCTGCTGCCTTTGCTGTACATGTTCTGTGACAGAATAAGATTTCGTTCTCCAGAACTGCCAATCCAGTTCTTCATCTCACCTTTCAAAACCTCTAAATTCTCCCCAGAAACTGGTGAGAGAAAAGGGGAGTGGGAAAGAGAGCAATGTCCGAACCAAAGAACACGGAAACACACAGTGTCAAAAGACGGTATGAAGGAAGGTACTATATTCAGGCACTCCAAGACCCTTCCAGTCACTCACTCAAGTAAGTAAATATCAAAGCAAAAGCGCTCTCCTTCCCATTTAATATAAAAGATACATTTCTGAATATCTCTGCTTATCTCATAAAACTTAAGTGGAATTAAATGCTTCTGTTAAGCAGGAAAAAAAATTATACCAATAGGATTTCATTCCACATCCTTCTTTTGCAATTGTGTAGTCCCAAGGGACCAATCCTATTCCTAATGGAGTCAACAGGATATTTGCCATTGACTTCACTGGGAATAGGATTGGGTCCCTTTTTGTAGCAGAGGGTTAACTGAACGTAGTTGAAGCTATAGCGTAGGAGACAGGAGTAAATCAAATTATGTGAAAACATTCCCACGGTTTTGATTTACTTCACAGAAAAGCAGCAAAATATTAGACATCTTATATTACTTCACATTTGCCTTGGGGGCAGTATGTGAGGTAAACTTGCAGAAAATTCTAAAAATGTAGCAATAAACCCTTTCCACCAAGTTCTGTATGATTGCTGCTTTATGGAGAATATATTTTTTTCTTCTACAATGTCAAGTTGTAATTTCTAATCCCATTTCTTTTATACATAGAGGCCAATGGATTTGACTGGTTAGATTGCTACTCCTATGCAAAAGTGAAATTACAATTTTAATTATTTTTACAAACAGAAGGACTTGCTTGAAGTAAGAATACTTGGAATGGTTGTAGTGTTGCTGACATCTACTGAGGAAAAGTGAAATAGCACCTCTTAAAGAGTTGATTAGAGGGAGGGAGTTGGACTCTGCTCTTTTTTTTTTTAAAATCTGCATTATATTATTTATCATCATGTATTTATTTGACATTTATATTCTGAGCACTCAGATGTATCAATCAGGATCAGGTCCCATATAAACACATACTAAAAATGACCCTTACACTGAAGAAATTACAATCAAAGTCCTTGATCCTACAAATTGTTCTTCTGTAGGTGCAGAAGTCTGAGTGTCTAGAAACAACTTGGGGTATGGCTACACTTGCAGCTGTACAGCGCTGGGAGTTACAGCTGTCTTCGTACAGCTGTGTAGGGAAAGTGCTGCAGTGTGACCACACTGACAGCTACCACCGCTGCAGTGTGGCCACATTTGCAGCATTTGCAGCGCTGTTGGGAGTGGCTGAACAGGCATTGTGGGATACCTCCGAATACCTCTGGAGGCCAATTACAGCACTTTTGGTGGCCACACTGGCAGAGCAGCGCTGCATCACCAGCGCTGCAATCGTTATACCTCAGGCAGAGCAGGAGTATAGCCAGCGCTACAGCGCTGCATCTCCCTGGCTGCATGTGCCTTGCAAGTGTGGACGGTGAGTAAGTTGCAGCGCTGTAAACCCACCACCAGCGCTGCAACTCTCCAGTGTAGCCAAGCCCTTAACTTGCAGAGTATGGGCTTAAAAAGACTAGTGCAAATGAAGGCAGAATCTGGCCCTGAGTGCAAAACAGTGAATGCAGAAAACCATGCTGCACAGCTGATAATAACTGTAGAACATAATGGACATTCAAATATAATTTGCCTCATTGTGAAAAGGGAATTTCAGATAAACTGCACCAGAAACTAAAAGGGATAAAAATATCCTCATTGTAAAAATGTTAATTCAAATATGAAACAAAGGGGACCTTTTGGGTGGAAAATAATTGCTTGCTGCTGTATCTGCTGCTCGTGATACATGATTATTAAATGCCTTGAGTCAATTCAGGAAAGTAGTAATGTTTTTTCTAGGATTATACATCTGAAAGTTCATTTTTCCCAGTGTGAATATGGAACAACTTAGTATTATCTATTATTACAGTGCTTATCTAGTTATGAAATTCATTTCCCAAAAGATAAAACAAAAGGTCTATGTATCTATCTCAGTATGTGATAATGATTATGAACCCTTGTTTTAAAAAATGACAACTACATTATGCAAAAGTGTAATAGCTCTGAAAAGTCTTTGAGAATCTTGATGACTGTGATCAGACTTGTGTTTATCTCTTCTACTGGGCAAAAGTCTTATCACTGAAGTTATTATGAACTTGCAGGAGTGTGGATGAAAATAGAATTTGACCTAATAAGTGTTTGCAGAACAGAGTGACATGTCACATTGTTAACAAAACAGCTTAATTAATCTACCTTTTAAAACACACACACGCTAATTTGAATGTGTGATTATTATATTTATTAGGAAAAAACCCAGCCCTACTGAAGTGAATGCCTAAATCCGATTGCCTTCAATAGGGCCAGGATTTCACCCACTGAAACGTATATTTCTCTATATGTGTAATTCTCTTTTGTTCCTGCATACTGGTTAATGGAAATATACATTAATGGAGATCCATATCCTATTTGCATAAATGTATCACTCAGAGATTTTTAGTCATGCAGAGCCAAATCTTGCTTGCCTTTTTCACATATGTAGTTCCAGGGACTGACCGAAAGCCTCTAAAAGAGATACTATACAGCTATACTCTTAAATCCATCCAATTTTAAAGGACAGCCCTTACATTCCAGAGCACTTAAGTATTTAGTGGAGTGAAATCCTACAGCCTGGCCTTTTAGCTTCTATAACGTTCCAATATAATGTCTCATATAAGAATTACATTGATTAAAAATTAAAGAAAGAGAAAGATGAAGATATAGCTGAGCAGCCCTTCATTATACACTGAACAAAAATGACTTCCTTATTGCGTTATAAATCAATTTCAAATTACCTAAAGAGAATGTTGAAAGATTGGCTTGTTAGAAATAACCCAGTTCTAAAGATGCGCCCCTGAAAGAGCTTGTGCTGGACTGGGCTCAGATTAATATCAACATTTTGGCGATTCTAATAACAAAAGACTGCCAGAAATATGTTATCTATCAAATGTACACACAAGAAACATGTGAGAATATTAAGACCAGATGTCACAGATATCTTAGAAAATACTTTTACTCTCTCAGTCCTGTGCAAGGCCAGACGTATGAAAACTTATACAAGATAAAATTAATGTAGCTTTTTTCAGATTCCTTCCAAATAACTGTGAGTTGTTATCAAACAATTTATGCTTGATGACACCATTGTGGAAAAGAAGGTTTGTATCTTTTCTTGGCAGTGGCTCTAACCCTTAAGAGTCCTGAGCGGCAACAGTTCAAATAAATAAACAAAGTCACCTTTCCTTGTCTGTTATTCAAAACATCAAGCTCTGTTTTAGAGAAAATGTATCAGACTCCTCAACTATCTATCACCATCCAGCTGTTTAAATTCTAATTACTCCTCTAATGACCAGGAGACAGTTTTTTTCTACATACCTAAGTGAAAGGGGCCCAGTAGAAGAGTGACTGCAAACCTTACTCATAGTAATTAGTGCATTAAAAAAAATAATAGAGGCTAAAAACGAAAGGCCATTTAGACCAGGGTTTTGTGACCCAAAATTGGATTACCAGAATGCATCAAGGGGTCGCAGTATTGGCTGGGCTCATCGCTCCGCGACAGGCAGTGTAATCTGGTCATGGGGTCAGAGCACCATTTAGATTTAGCCAAGCTGCCCCTCCATCTTGATGACGTGGGGGCTGGCAGGGGTAAATTAGAGTGAGTGGTGCTGCAATCCCATGCACCAGGTCACAATGTCACTTACACAAATGTGGCCTAGCCAGCCCCGCCCTCCAACAGGAAGGCTGGGCCAAACTTCATTAGCAGTGCAACCTCCGAAGCCACAACACCGGGGTAGAGAGGCCCAGCCAGGCCCACAGGACAGGAACTAGGAGGGAGTGGTGGTGTCCTGTCCTCCAATGAGTACCAGCCCCTTGATTGGTCCTCATCCGCAGCAAGGTGTCACCCCATCTTCCATATTCCAATACTGCAAGACAGTAAAATCACCAGAGTGGGCAGCACTGTATTTCTCATTGGAAGAGGTTTTTTAAGTCAATAACCAATAAATAAACCCAGCACAACAACTTGGCATGCTTTTGGCCTGCGAAAGATTTGGTGTAGATTACAGTAAGCAACAAGATTGTGGCCATTTTCAGCAACCTTATTTAGCAAAATCTCCCACTGGCTTCAATTTTCACTCACTCACTCACACACACACGCACGCACGCACAGACACACACACACACACACACACCCCTTAAACTAAATGAAGGTTCTGATACAGAAAAAAAGTCCACCATTTTAAAGTTAAAGCTGTTGTTCCAGCCTTAACCGTATACCACTGTGAGTAAAAGATACAGTAACAATATCACTTCTATCTGTAAAACACCTCAATCCTCCTACCAGAAGCATTCAGGGGTCTGCACATCACATTAAAAACTGTTTACAGAAACACAAGGGCCCGATTCAGAGAAGCTTAAACACAAATTAAATCCATCCCTAGTCAGAAAAGTACTTAAGCAGCAGTTTAAATCAGGTTGAAGGCAATAGAATTTGAGAACATAATTAAGTGCTTCGTTGAATAGGCATGGATTTGAGCACATTCTTCAAATTAAACACATGCTTAAGGGCTTTGCTGAATCAAGTCCTAAAATGTTACAACTGAAAAAAATGCATCCTCTTCACAATTATAAGATGTGAAGGCACACATGGCATGTATTAATGGCTTAGTTTCTTTCTTTTGAATAATCTGATACCCAATTTCTGTAGCAAGTGGAAGAGGGTTGACATTGTTTTTTAATATCCTTTGTTTAATAATAAAGAGCTGTCAGTGTGTCTTATTTACCCTACAGACTATAGCAGAGCAAGGAAGGGCTGCTTCAGCCTCCATCAGTGGAATGTGCTGATGGGAGTAGAAGGAGGTGCTGAGGTTTTATTTACTTCTTTTGTTAATATCTTTAGGCCCCAGGGCCCCATTCCTAGTCACCTTGGCTGAAATTCAGATCAGGCTGTCAGCCTGGGAGAGCATAATACCTCCAGGCTATGGGCCATTTAGAAGTTTTTCTCAGCTCTCACTGAAATTTTTTCCTTGGTTCAATCAGCCAGTGAAGGACCTAGTGGCTCCCCAGGTCCCTCCAGTCATTCCCTATGAATTCAGGTGCCAGCTATGGCGTCCACTTCAGAGACTGCACCCTGAGAAGGAAGCTGTGCTTGAATGCCTCATGTGGGGTATGATCCTGCAACCCTTCCTCATAGATACAGTCCACCAGTACGAGTCTTCCTGTGAGTAAAAGGGGCAGGGCTTGGGTCCTTTGGATTTGGGTGTCTAGCCTGAGTTCCGGCCTATGCTGCAACATCCACACTGCTATTTTTAGCCACTTGCTGGAGAATGAGCTACTGTGAGTCTGTCTACTAGTGCTGGAAATCCCAGCTGCAGTGCAGACATACTCTAAAAGGGCTTGTCTACATCACAAAGTTGCAGCGCTGGTGAGGGGGTTACAGCGCTGCAACTTAGGAGGTGTACACATCTGCAGGGCATCACCAGCGCTGCAACTCCCTGTTTGCAGCGCTGGCCGTACTCCCGTTTTGTCTCGGGTGTAGAGGATCCAGCGCTGGTGATCCAGCGTTGGTAATCAAGTGTAGACACTTACCAGCGCTTTTCTTGACCTCCGTGGAATAAGAAGGTATCCCAGCATACCTGAGGAAGCCTCTCTGGTAATCAAGCAGGTATCCTTCCCCGCGGTTTGCTCTGGTGTTCTCCGAATCCCCCCCCCAGCGGGTCTCCTTCCCCGCGGTTTGCAGGGGGGTTCGGGGAACGCGAGAGCAAACCGCGGGGAAGCAGGTCTCCTTCCCCGGTTTGCTCTCGCGTTCCCCGAACCCCTGTGCAAGCAGGTCTCCTTCCCCGGTTTGCTCTCGCATTCCCCGAACCCCCGTGCAAGCAGGTCTCCTTCCCCGCGGTTTGCAGGGGGGTTCGGGGAACACTGGAGCAAACCGGGGAAGGAGACCTGCTTCCCCGCGGTTTGCTCTCGCGTTCCCCGAACCCCCCTTGAAGCCGCCCAACAGCGCTGCAGTGTGGCCACATCTAACACCACTTGCAGCGCTGGTTGCTGTAAGTGTGGCCACTCTGCAGCGCTGGCCCTATACAGCTGTACTAATGCAGCTGTAACAACCAGCGCTGCAAAATTGTAGATGTAGACATACCCAAAGAGAGGGAAGCTGCAGAGCCAGTGTCAGATGAAGGGATTCTGGTCTCTGTGAGGGACAGGAGCTGGAGGGGGCAGCAAGATACAGAGAGGTCCTAGATGGCTGTGATCTTTTTAGAGATGGAGTGGGTGTTCCAGAAACAAGAAGAGGAGGGAAGTAGCAGCTAGATGTGAGGTTAGGAGTGATTGACTAGAGGGGCAGAGTAGTGGCACAGATGGGTGTGGCAGGTGGAGAGGATGAGGAAGGAGCAAATCTCATCAGAGATGAAGGGGAAGAGGCAGAGGAGTGTGTGGACGTGAAAGCTGGATTGGTGCTGGTGGGAAGAGGGGCGGGGAGAAGAGGAGCAGGTGGAGTTGGTAGAAACTGTAGACAGGTGATGGTAACAAGGATGGGGAAATGGAAGCAGGGCGGGGGGAGGAAGAAAGATCCTATGATGCAGAAGGGTGTGATGGGAGCCTTAGGTGGCAGATGGACAAGGTTACCAAATAAATAAATAAAAAGATACAGGGGGAGACACTGGGCCAGGAGATGGCAGGGCTTGGATCTTTTGTGTTCCACAGATGGATTTCCCTCTCATGCTGGCATAAATCCATTGACATCAGTGGACTTTCACTGATGTAAAACTGATGTATAACATTCAGCCTCTTAGTTGGCTGCCTGATCTCAGGCAGCCTCAGAACACACATTATTACTATAAAGATTTAATCACCATAGCTTCTAACAACGCATGACTTTCACATCAAGTTCCAAGATGAAGAGCAAATTGACTCAGTGCTCCCGAACTTCAGCAATAAAGCTACTTACTTAGACCTTGATTCAGCAAGGAACTTAAGCAAATACTTAACTTTAAGCATGTGAGCCATCACATTGCTGATTCATGTCCCTAACATATTTTAAGAGAATGCCAGCTAGACGAGATGCCCCGAAGATCGCCTTACTCAGGCATAGGCTGGTCTCTGGCAGTACTAAATTGCACAACACCAGAACCTTTTGGAGTTGCCCTTTCCTGTACCTTGATTTATCAACAGCTTTATAATTAAAAACAAAAGGAAAGGATACTTTTCTGCTTGTTACATTTGATATAATCAGACATATCAGACCTTAACCTCCTTCCCCTTGCAGAAGGACTCTGGCATCTGTGGAATGCTGTGGTCATACAAGGTTAGAACCTGAGCTGCTGTTCCCCCCTCCTCCCACAACTGAAGGAGTTCAACTGACCCTCCATGTGCCTAGAACTAGGAATTGCATTTGGGAGCTGGAAGAGCTGCAGTTCAGGTTACAGTCTATGTGACATCTCCATTTGGATCCCTTCATGGATGCCAGACTCCTCCAGCAAAAGGCGGGTCCGATATTTCTAATGAGAAAGAAGCAGACGGAAAAACATTTTTGTGGAAGAAAAGTGTGATACTTCATAAAAGAACTCTGGTGGGCAAACCTTGTAATGTTGCTTTGCCAATTCCCTTTATGATAAAGGCAATAGACTTTATGGGACAAATCCTCAGCTGGTGAAAGGGGAAACCACTCAACTGAAGATCCTGCTGAGGATCTGGCTCACTTTATTTTATATAAGAACTGTGGTATCTTAAGTATAATATTGGTTTACAACTATGATTTTATAAGACAAACATTTTAAGTTGCATTTAAACACTGAAAAACTGTAGAATCTTCTCTTGATTAAATCCTTGATTTACATCAATATTAACAAGGTTAAGATATTTTTCTGCATCTTAACTTATACTGTATGTCAAGCAGCTTTTGAAAGGCATATATGGCAAAGCAATATATGGAACAGACTGCTGCATATTTTTAAAGTAGTTAATTAAAATTACACCCCTGCCAAACTTTAAATATCACTTTAGAAATGAAAAATAGAAACACCACATTTAGGAATGATTTAAAAATGTAAATATGCTTGTATCAACTATCTCAATATTTGTCAGGCTGAAACTATAAAGCATCATTAAACCCATGTACACTATACTACATGGGAGTTTGCAGGTCAAAAGAGGATCAAGGTAACCAATATGAACAGTTTTCACCTATATATATACACAAAGAGAGCATTAAAAGAAATGCATGTAAATTATTTGTGCTACAAACAGTTTGAATTGGGTCTTTTACTATTGTTTTCCATCAGCCCTTTTCACTGAATTATCTTCCTTTTCTTCAGGAATGAGGAATTAACACTTGGGAAGAATGCTATTGATAAGTAAGAATTACCCAGAGAACCCAGTCCCTGTGGTGAGATTGGATGGCAAAAATGGCCAGGGTAACTCTGACAGTTAATGCATTTCAAATTAAGGGCTTACGGTGGCAGTCCTCATTTAAGCACAACTTCCATTAATTTCAATAGGAGTTACAAAACAAGTGATCAGGTCCTAAGTTTTCCCCTACATACAGAAGTGAAGAGTATTGGTGCCTCATAGAGAGGAGTATTTTACAATTATGGAATGAGACATATATAGAATTATAGACATCAGCAATAGGAAACATTGGTTGCCTCCTCCAGTCCTACCCTTTACCAATGCAGAATTGTTCTCTACAGTGCATTTATTAGTACTTAGTCTAATTTAGTTTTAAATATCCTGCATCTGCACAGGGGGCTGGACTGACCTCTCAAGGTCTCTTCCATTCTCACATTTCTATGATTCTATGAAAAGGTGGGACTTTCGCTTAGGAGACTATTCAACAGCTAATATACATCAGTTAGGAAGTAATGCTTAATATTCAATCTATATTTTCCTTTTCTTAATTTCATCCTCTTGCTCTTATTTATTCCTCCTCACTCCCCAAATACCCCACTCTCAATACTTCCTTTCCCTCATTAGTGTTTCTACAAGAGTGAAATAAATTACAAGGCATCAGCTACAATGCTGACAGCCTCTGGTGCACAGCTTTAGCAGTAAGAAATCAAGTATTCTAAGGGTTATAATTAATTTCCCCTACTTACAAGCTATAGATCAATTGGCAAGAAGTGAAATTGCAAGAGTGAAGCTTTCAGATTATCATACTTAAGGTTGATTTGTAGCTTTCTATACTTCCCTAGCCATCATTTTTATAGTATATAGAAAAGGTCTACAAAGCACAAATTGCATTTTTTTTAATTAACATGGAAATTTTAAACAGAGATTCAGGTCAGAATAACCAGGATATTGGTTATTTTTAGGATATCAAAGCAGAAAATGTATTTTGCAGATTTTGGAGAGTTGTGATAACATAGAACAAATTCTCTACATAGTACATACATCTGCAAACCTGCATTTCACTAATTCACCCCCATGATTGGCACACACAAGACACCAGACTTTTCCCTCTTTTCAGCACACCTTTGATGGCAGAGGGCCACTTTATGCATCTCTACAAAGCAGCTGAGAGGCATGATTCCCAGCCTGAGTAGACAGATTCGTTCTAGCTCTGCTAGCTTGGGCTAGCCATGTGAGCACAGACCATATTCTTGTAAAAGTAATCGTGTTAAAACTAAGCAAAAAAAGAAAAGACCTTTTTAAAAAGATATTGGGAAACAGTTTGCCTTTTTTTTTTTTTTTAAACTGTAATCTTCTTTCACCACTATTTTAGTGGGCTGCATGGCTGGAATGAATTATAGTGCACGGCCAGGGTTTTCAGAAAAGGCCCTTCCACCCAAGGAAAAGTTCAGTTGCATTCTGCTTTAATAGCATTTGGCAAGCTTACACTATTGTTTTTGTACAAACAGAAGTAAATTTGATATGAATAAAAAACTGCATTTAATGTGAACAAAACAAAAATCAAATTCTGTAATCTTCAAAAGAAATTATATACTTGAATGATTAACTATGATGTATTTATAAAACTAGAATAATTGAAAACAGGATTTTAAGGTGATTCATGTAGACTGTGCTGAAATATTTATTATTGCAAGTCCAGAAGATCTGTCTGGGTTTTGTCACTGGAAATGTCTAAACTCAGTGTCCAGATGTTTATTTAAGTTGCTCCCACATAGTTCTAATGTCAATTACCAGAGGTTATCAGAGAGCATCACTGTGTATCTTCCTTGACTAATATTCTCATTTCTTCTGCATCTTTGATGTTTTCTTTCATTAAAATTCCTGGCCTACAGCCACAAAAATCTGCTCTTCTAGCAAAAAAATGGTCTGTAGACATGACATATGATGATGCCCTATGTCTGTGCAAGGATAATATTTATCATCAGCTATCATTTAAGTAGTATTATAATCAGTACAGTGCCATTTTGAAACAGCTAAGATGAATAATATGAAACTAGGGGCTGAGAACTTATAACTAATATGAGACAACATAAGTCAGTAAAGAAAATATTATTTCACATAATGAGGATTTGGGGAATCCATATATTTATCTTTTTCCTTACATGGGGGAAAAAACCAGCTGAAGACAGAGACATTTCACACATAATTAGGAATGGATCTGATGGCTCTGTAACTCCAGAAAACACAATTGCACCAAGATGCTCTCCTGAGACACTTAGGAAACTGTGGGACTTTCATAGTAACCAGGAGGCAACAGAGCATTCATAATCTACCAGAGACTTGAACATGTCTGTCATCTTATGCACAGTCCTGAGGTCTTTCCTAAATTCAAATGCAAATATGAATAATTATTGTCTTGCTGGCTAACAGTGTTCTTTGAAAGCTCATTTATGCTCTTCTTCCCCTTGGAGATCAGCTGGTTCCTTTGGCTCATGTGAGTTATGAATAAGGCCTTATCAAATTCACAGCCATGAAAAAGGCATCACGGACCATGAAATCTGGTCTTTTGTGTACTATTACCCTGCGCTACACAGATTTCACAGGGGAGACCAGCGTTTCTCAAACTGGGAGTCCTGACCCAACAGGAGGTCATGGGGGAGGCGCTGCAAGGTTATTATAGGGGGATCGTGGTATTGCCACCCTTACTTCTGCACTGCCTTCAGAGCTGGGTGGCTAGAAAGTGGTGGCTGCTGTCCAGGCGCCCAGCTCTGAAGGCAGCACCGCCAGCAGCACCGCAGAAGTAAGGATGGCAATGGGCAGCCAGAGTGTGGCAGCTGCTGGCCTAGGGCCCAGCTCTGAAGGCAGCAGCACAGAAGTAAGCGTAGCAATACCATACCAGGCCATCCTTATTCCTATGCTGCTGCTGGCAGTGGTGCTGCCTTCAGAGCTGGACTCCTGGCCAGAAGATGCCACTTTCCAAGCACCCAGCTTTGAAGACAGCACTACCGCCAGGAGAAGCACAGAAGTAAGGGTGGCAATACCATGATCCCCCTACAATAACCTTGCAATTCTCCCACTACCCTCTTTTGGGTCAGGACCCCTACAATTACACCACCATGAAATTTCAGATTTAAATAATGACATTATGATTTTTAAAATCCTCTGACCATGAAATTGACCAAATGGGCCATGAACTTGGTAGGGCCCTAGTTATGAAAAATGAATTACAATTAAGGCTGTCAAGCAATTTTAAAAAATTAAACATGCAATTAATCACGCTGTTAAACAATAATAGAATACCATTTATTTAAATTTTTTGATGTTTTCTACGTTTTCAAATATATTGATTTCAATTACAACACAATACAAAATGTACAGAATTCACTTTATATTTATTTGTATTACAAATATTTGCATTGTAAAAAACAAAAGCAATAGTGTTTTTCAATTCATCTATTACAGGTACTGTAGTACAATCTTTTTACTGTAAAAGTGCAACTTACAAATGTAGAATTATGTACCAAAAAACCTGCATTCAAAAAGAAAATGTAAAACTTTAGAGCCTACAAGTCCAATCAGCCCTACTTCTTGTTCAGCCAATTGTTCAGACAAACAAGTTCATTTACGTTTGCAGAAGATAATGTTGCCTGCTTTGTGTTTACAATGTTATCTGAAAGTGAGAACAGGCATTTGCATGGCATTGTTGTAGTCCGTGTCACAAGATATTTACATGCCAGATGCGCTAAAGATTCATATAACCCTTGAGACTTCAACCACCATTCCAGAGGACATGCGTCCATGCTGATGACAGGTTCTGCTCGATAACAATCCAAAGAGGTGCGGATTGATGCATATTCATTTTCATCATCTGAGTTAGATACCACCAGCAGAAGGTTGATTTTCATTTTTCGTGGTTTGAGTTCTGTACTTTCTACATCAGAGCGTTGCTCTTTTAAAGACTTCTGAAGCATGCTTCACATCTCTTTCCTCTCAGATTTTGGAAAGCACTTCAGATTCCTAAATCTTGGGTCGAGTGCTGTAGCTATCTTTAGAAATTTCACACTGGTATCGTTTTAATTTTCTCAAATTTGCAGTGAGAGTGTTCTTAAAATGAACAATATGTGCTGGGTCATCCGAGACTGCTATAACATGTAATATATGGCAGAACGCAGGTAAAACAGACCAGGAGACATACAATTCTCTCCCAAGGAGTTCAGTCACAAATTTAATTAACCCATTTTTATTTTTTTTTATTGAGTATCATCAGCATGGAATCACGTCCTCTGGAACGATGGCCGAAGCATGAAGAGGCATATGAATCTTTAGTGCATATGGCACATAAATATCTTGCGACAGTCATAAATGTAAACAAACTTGTTTCTCTTAGTGATAGGCTGAACAAGAAGTAGGACTGAGTAGACTTGTAGGCTCTAAAGTTTTACATTGCTTTCTTTTTGAGTGCAGTTATGTGACAAAAAAAATATATTTGTAAGCTGCACTTTCATGATAGAGATTTCACTACAGTACTTCTATAAGGTGAATTGAAAAATGCTACTTTTGTTTATCATTTTTAGTGCTAATATTTGTAATAAAAAATAATATAAAGTGAGAACTGTACACTTTTCTAAGTCCCATTCAAAGACAACAGGATTTAGGCTCCTAAGTCACTTCAGCACTTTTGAAAATTATATCCACAGTCCCTATGACAAGGAGCTTACAATACAAAGCAAGTGACAACTGCAAGGACAGGGATAACAATCACAGACAGATTTTTTTTTAGCAAAAAAATCTTATATACAAAATATCATCTGCCCCTCAATCTGTGCTCACCCACTTCACAATCGAGGAGGTATTGGAGCTCTACACGGCTGCCACAGCGCATCAGCTCAGCCCCTAGCTGTTGCCAGCCTTATACAGTCTGGCTCAGCCCCTCCCATCACTGCCAGTCCTGGAAGGACAGAGCTTTACACTGGGCACTGTCTATACAAGGACCTTGAACATCAAGCCTTAGTAGGCATAAATTTCTCCTTACTCAGGCCTTTCACACAGCACTTCCAGGGAGGACTCAGCAATGTATTATGAAAAAAAAATCACCAAATCATAAATCTAAGTAACATTGTCATGGAATTGTGGGTTTCCTGCCACAGAATTGGAATTTGTCATAGATTTAGATAGGGCCTGGGGTTTACTATAGTAGTGGGGGAGATGGTAGAGCTGCAGTTCAAATATTGATAGAGAAGAGGAGATTATATTATAACCAGCTCTTGGCTAATCCTATCGCTACTGGGCAGTTTTTTAAGTAAATAAAAGGGTATGAGATCACCACTATGAGGGTTTCTCTTAAAAGACATTTTATGATAGACAGCAAAAGAAAGGTATAAACAGAAATATTTCAACGAGGTGGGCAGTCAGCAAAAGTATACAAAGGGAGTCTTATAAAGTGTTCATCTTTAGATGAAGGCTAGATTTTGGATTGCAACTATTTAAATCCTGTTACAAATATACCATTATATTGGATACTTTGATCTAATAACTAACTACATTAATACCATCTGTGTACACAGAGAGGGAAGAAATACAAATATCTAAATTAAACATTATGGACTTCAGTGACCTCAGTGATGACGTCAATGGATATGCACTGATTTATGCTAGGTGAGGACCCAGTCCATAATGTCAGATTTAAAATGTAAGCTGGAGGGATACTACTTAGTACAAATTCCTGTAACTTCCCATGGTAAGAAACAACTCTCACCATGTACTGGTATCAACCATGCCAGTTGTATTTCACTGTTTTAAATATGAATATTTCCATTTTCCTGGTGAATTTTCATCCCAAAAAGACAAGGTGGGTTAGGTAGTATCTTTTATTGGACCAACTTCTGTTGGTGAGATACACAAGCTTTTGAGCTTACACAGAGTTCTTCTTCAGGTCTGGGAAATGTATTTAGCTGTGACACTGAGTACAAGGTGGAACAGATTGTTAGATTTTTGTAACAAGCCAGAAATCCGGTGTGTCTATTCAGTCCATGATTTTTAGTGTCTTGCAAAGTTATGAATTTAAGCTCCCAGGCTCGTCATTTGAAGGTGTAGTGCAGATTTCCTTTGAGACGAGGTCTGAGGTCAGATGTAGAGTTCTCGCTTTGTGAAAAGTGTTCACTCACAGGTGATCACTCAACATCTGGCCACTCAGACTCAGAGAACAAATCTTTGAGGAAGGAAGTCAGCCTGGTCACACCTGGGATTTCAGCCAGAGACACACCACAGTGCAAGAGCAGGGCCTGTGGAAGTGGATGTTGAGAGTAAGCCAGGCGAGGAGTTCGCAGAACAGACCTTGTGACGGGAGAGAGAGGAGCAAAAGAGTCAAGAGTGGAGGAGAGTGAAACATGGAGAGAATCAACAACCATATCGACAAAAGAAAGATGAGAGGGCAAGGAGGAAAGGGCTGAAAGCAGACGAGAACTCATTGAAGCTGATGCACTGGATATCACAGAAAGGCCAAGAGACAGGGCATGCTGGGAGAGCTGATGGGCGATCCTGAGACCAGATGATAGTCATGTGGGAAATCAGCAACAGAGAGATCAGAGCAAGAGCACTGCTAGTGGAAGACCTAGGCAAGTCAACAGCCTTTTTAGTGAGTGAGAAAATTGAACCAGGGCTGCATGGTACAATGAAGAGATGAGGTTGAGGAAACTTCCAAATAAGGGACCAGGTGGGTCATCAGTGTGGAAGCTGAAGTCACCGGAGAGATAACAGGAGTCAAAATTAGAGAAGCAAGCAGATGGGAAGGAATTGGGTGGATGGTAGATGACAGGGAGAGGGGAGAGTCAGATGCAGGGCTGTTCACAACAGAGTGGGAAGTAGTGAGAAGTTGGAAGCAAAAGGAACAGAAGAGGAGAAACTCAGCTCCCTCACCATGTCTGATCCAGGGCAGGAAGTCAGAAAGGATAGACCTCTATAGCTATGTCTGCACTGCAGCTGTGAGGTGTGATTCTCAGTGCTGGTTGAGACTTGTGCTAGCTCAGCTCAAGCTAGCGCACTAAAAATAGCAGTGTGGATGTAGTGGCATGGGTGACAACTTGGGCTAGGTGCATGAGCTTGGACCAAGGGGGTCAGGTGGGCTTGGATTCAGGTGTCTAGCCTGAGTTCCGGCCTATGCTGCAACATCCACACTGCTATTTTTAGCCACTTGCTGGAGAATGAGCTACTGTGAGTCTGTCTACTGGTGCTGGAAATCCCAGCTGTAGTGCAGACATACTCTAAAAGAGAGGGCAGCTGCAGAGCCAGTGTTAGAAGGGATTCCGGTCTCTGTGAGGGACAGGAGCCTGGAGGGAGCAGCAAAATACGGAGAGGTCCTAGATGGCTGTGATCTTTTTAGAGATGGAGAGGGTGTTCCAGAAACAAGAAGAGGAAGGAAGAAGTAGCATAGATGTGAGGTTAGGAGTGATTGACTAGAGGGGCGGAGTAGTGGCACAGATGGGTGTGGCAGGTGGAGAGGATGAGGAAGGAGCAAATCTCATCAGAGATGAAGGGGAAGAGGCAGAGGAGTGTGTGGACGTGAAAGCTGGATTGGTGCTGGTGGGAAGAGGGGCGGGGAGGAGGAGGAGCAGGTAGAGCTGGTAGAAACTGTAGACAGGTGATGGTAACAAGGATGGGGAAATGGAGGCAGTGGCCGGGGAAGGAAGAAGGATGCTATGATGCACAAGGGTGGCAGATGGACAAGGTTACCAAAAAAAAAAAAAGGAAAAAATACAGCAGGAGATACAGATCCAGGAGATGCTCCCCGGTGCTTGCAGCAGCTCTCCCTTCCAGGCAGCTATACTGTGTTGTCCAAGGGAGAGGGAAGAAGGCAAGCCTGTTGGGAGCTGCATAGCTGG
This sequence comes from Gopherus flavomarginatus, assembly GCF_025201925.1. Classification (NCBI taxonomy): domain Eukaryota; kingdom Metazoa; phylum Chordata; order Testudines; family Testudinidae; genus Gopherus; species Gopherus flavomarginatus. The sequence goes on from NC_066625.1 coordinate 66,064,841, forward strand.
GAGAGTCAGGGTGGGACAGTGGTGGTGAGGAGTATACTGGGACAGAAGCCTCTTCATAGTGCAAATACTTAATAGGGTGCAGCTGAGGTTTAATAGGTTAAATTGAGAACCTGAAGTGATGAATATTGTTTCCATCTGAAACTGAAGAGGGACTTTAGATATGCAAAATCTAATATCAGAGCATCCTTACTCTTAAGAGAGACCTGAGATCTACATTGACTAAGAGTTTGGCATTTGATGTTGCTGAGCACCTGCCACTCCCCATTGACTTCAACTGAGGTTGCAAAGTTTTAACATTCTGAAAAATCAGATGTTAAATGGTCAAGACTACAGGATGTTCCACCTAAAAGATGAAAACTTCAGCACTATCCCTTAATAGCACAGTCAGACATTGATTCATGAATGAATGAGTGCCACCTATGAGCCATCAGCACTTCCTACACCACCTGGCTTTGTCCTTGGGAGAGTCTCTGCCTGCCCCTCCTCACCCAGTCAAGAACTGAGCTTTGAAAAGCAAACAAGATCACAGTTTAAAGTTGTATGGTTGCAAGAATCACCAGAAACTAATACATAAGTAGGTTTAAGATTAGGGTGGGTGGCGCTTACATAATTAAACAGGAGCAAAATCCAAACTCTTCTGGCAAGTTTGCTTTTAAAACCCACAGGATCACAAAGTAGACATGCTTCCACAGTTTCATCTCTTTAAACATGAGACACTGAGGAGCAGAGTGTCTGCTATTCAATCTTTCAATATACAGGATTCCCCAACTTTTAAACAAATATAACCAATTTCCAGTCAGTTTGCCTTCTAATATAATCTTCAAAACCTGAAGATTCAACATGTTTTCCTAACCAGTTCAACAGGGTTATTTTTGTACTAAAGGTTAACTGTCACCAGCAGAATCAAATTTTAAAAGCATGCATAACAGAAGTCAAAATGCTGAAAGTTTCTAATCGGATGCTTCATTATTCCAGAATGTACAAAACTACTATTCTCACTACATCCTGCAAGCCAAGGCCCTTTTCTTCTTTTTAATTAGCATCCTCCAGTTCCCTAATACAGCAACACAATTTCAGAATTATCCTTTAGACAATAACCTCGCTAGCTATGATTTAGCTTGTTGTTTATGTTTGGAAGCTAGAAAGGAATCTGATGTTCAGGGTCACATATTTGAAGGACACAATGCTTGAGGCTTCAGAAACAAGCATCTGTACACAAGACAGGTAGCTATGTATGATTTGCACAAAGCGTGTTTTATGGGTGTGAGCATACTTTTACAAGTATGGCACTTCTATGGAAAGGCCCTTAAGTTTCCAGATGTCAGTCATTCAAAGCAGACTACACTATAGTATATTTAACGTTAGTGGACGAACGAAAGTCTTTTTACCTGCCATGGCTTGAGTTCTCCTACAACAGCTAATGCTATTGCCAATAACTAAGTCAGCAGCAGGGAGCTGTATTCCTTATGATGCAGAGGAATCTCAGAACCCAGGTCTTGGCAAGTAAAATAAAGAATTTTCTATTTTTTTTTTTATCTGAGCTGTATTTCTTTGTAATTAACAAAAGCTTTTCACTAGTGCTCTCCACCTTCAAACTTCAGTTGAAACAAAGAAAATGCTTTTGTGTTTGAGAGATTTTTGATCTTCAATGGTTGGCTAGTTTGCATTACTGAAAAAACACCCAAGACTTTATTTCCTCTAATGAAACTAGAGGAAGGATCTGTTCTATTAATTTCAGCAGACAACAGTATTCCAAAAGTATAATCAATGTACAAAAATAGTATGAAGAAAAAAAACACACCAAGGCCTTTAATAGAAAATATTAGTCTTCAAATTAATTAAATCTCTAGATTTGCTCAACAAGGAGAGAACATCCCTTAGAGCCTGAAGAGGTTTTTAAGTTATTTTAAAACTCAGAGTTCTTATCTATTCACAATAGGTTTAATAAATATTTATTTCTTTTATGTTCATTTTTCCCGCCAACTATAACCATCTCCTTGTAGACACTCTGTCACCGCTTACCACAGTATGCTGAACAGCTACTTTAGCTAAGCTACATAAAGCCCAATGGGCAATTTTCAGAGGCACTGAGCACATTGTCTGTCTGTGAAAAATCAGGCCACAAACACCAATATCATTTGTACTTAAACTATTAATCCCTTCCCAGAGCTGCAGTGCCACATCTCCTCTAGCAAACACAGCAATCTACATGGCCAAGAATCCTGGTTATCGAGTTTTTAAAAGGATAGCACAAGAGATCAATTACACTGTCCACTGCCAGATATTTTCCTTTTTGAACTCAGTCTTCCAATGAATGGTAGTCTTCCTCATCCCTCACTTCTCTGTACTTCATTGAGGTTTCCCCTTCAGGTTCATACCGGACCATTTTAATATTCAACATTTCTGCGAGTTTTTGGGCAGCAAGTTTGGCTTGCATTTCCTAAAACAAACACACAGGAAAGAGAGAGAGACATAAGTTAAACTACAATTTGTTATTCATCCTGGATATCAGAAATCTACTAGTTGAAAAACAGAAACATTACAGAGTAACTGGCATGATCACATTAAGTCTCATCCCAGCAATTCCTAATATCTGCAAGAAACAGTGGACAGTTCCTTAAATTTGAACAAAAATATCTTTACTATTTTGATTTAGAAATGATTTCATTTTATTACTTGAGCAACAGCTTCTCATGCTGCAATTCTTACATAAGACCTGCTTCCACTTGAGCAAGATCAGGCCTATGTAGATACGTGGCCTACCAGAGTCATCATATGACTGAGAAACAGAACTCCCATGCTCCAAACCCAGCTCTGACAAAGACTGTGGCCTTTGGCAACTCCCATAATTGTTCCAGTTCCAGTTTCCTGCTCCATAAAAAGGGGAAATAACATTTACCTAACTCTCAGGAATGCTGAGATTATTAATTAGTAAGGGCTTATAAAATATTAAGCAGCACCACACTGAAATTAAATAGCCGAATACCAACAAGTTTTTACTAGTTGTCTAGTTTTAAACATTACCAGTCTGTGATCATATGGAATTCAATGCCAACATCCAGTGCCAGATCTCTGTTCAAAATGAAACTTCCTTAACCTCCAGTGACTACAAAGAACTTGGTCATTGCCAGTCACAGTGCAAAGAAAATCAACTGTAATTACATGCATACCTTTCAGATCTATAACACTGGATACTTCTTTTGCCTTCATTAGCCTGAATAGGTTATCCAGCATAGGCTAGTGACTGGTAAGTTTGTTACTGAGTATACTTTTTGAGTTCAAATCACAGAAGTGACAAGTAACACTGTAATGAACTGATCATTATTACATGCAAAGAATAACGCTAAATTTTATTCACTGCTTGATAAACAGCTCTAAAGAATGAATTTGAAAAAAAAAAAAACACTGACGGAATCAAATAGAAAAATTAATCTGACTTTATAAAGAGCCTGGAAGTCTCAACTGACTAACATATGAAAGGCATAGCTTTTCTACTGTGGCTTTCCAGAATGGTCCCAGCAATATAATTACATTTTCCAGACCAAACAGTAACACTGATTCATACCCCATAAATTTCTTTTTGCTGTGTCTGAATTGCCATTGATTCTTCTATGGATAACAATTGGGTAGGTGCATGATGAAGTGGTGGCAGCCGGGCTGCTGTGATGTCATCCAGATGTTTCTTATCTCTAAGACGTCTTTCTTCTACAGAAATTGAAGACCCAAGTCTCCTAGGTGAACGACTAGGTGAGGAATCATGAGATGAGCCACTCCACTCAGCTGGTAATCTAAAAGGGATCAAATGTGAAGTTGCGAACCATATTTGCAATGTGAATTTAAGATTGTTTCTAGAATTAAAAACTGTCATTTCTGATACAGAAAGACTAAGAAAGAGACAGTATAAATCAGGTCATATTATAATACACCACATAAGTGAACAATAAGCCAAACTTTCATAGTGCTTCTTCATGTAAAAAGGTAATTAATTTTCACAACACTTTTATAAGGGTATGTCTACATCTACAATTTTGCAGCGCTGGTTGTTACAGCTGTATTAGTACAGCTGTATAGGGCCAGCGCTGCAGAGTGGCCACACTTACAGCAACCAGCGCTGCAAGTGGTGTTAGATGTGGCCACACTCCAGCGCTGTTGGGCGGCTTCAAGGGGGGTTCGGGGAACGCGAGAGCAAACCGGGGAAGGAGACCAGCTTCCCCGCGGTTTGCTCTCGCGTTCCCCGAACCCCCCTGCAAACCGCAGGGAAGGAGACCTGCTTGCACGGGGGTTCGGGGAACGCGAGAGCAAACCGGGGAAGGAGACCAGCTTCCCCACGGTTTGCTCTCGCGTTCCCCGAACCCCCCTGCAAACCGCAGGGAAGGAGACCTGCTTGCACGGGGGTTCGGGGAACGCGAGAGCAAACCGGGGAAGGAGACCAGCTTGCTCGGGGGTTCGGGGAACGCGAGAGCAAACCGCAGGGAAGGAGACCTGCTTGCACGGGGGTTCGGGGAACACGAGAGCAAACCGGGGAAGGAGACCCGCTTGATTACCAGAGAGGCTTCCTCAGGTATGCTGGGATACCTGCTTATTCCACGGAGGTCAAGAAAAGCGCTGGTAAGTGTCTACACTTGATTACCAGCGCTGGATCACCAGCGCTGGATCCTCTACACCCGAGACAAAACGGGAGTACGGCCAGCGCTGCAAACAGGGAGTTGCAGCGCTGGTGATGCCCTGCAGATGTGTACACCTCCTAAGTTGCAGCGCTGTAACCCCCTCACCAGCACTGCAACTTTGTGATGTAGACAAGCCTTAAGAAAGGAAACTTTACCAGTGAGAAAAAATTCATGGAGAGGCTAAGTGACTTCTTTGAAGCCACAGGGTAAATCACTGCTTTAGCAAGGATTAGAATGAAGGAGTCCCGAACTCAGCAATGAGTCCATTAGAATATGCTGCCTCTCTCAATCTACCAAACACTATCTACTTCAATTAACTTCCCTGAGGTTGAGGACATTCATTTTCTCACAGGAAATGCTCCAGCACATTGAAGGATTGTGCCTTACTTAAGTACAATCTCTCTCTACACACAGGTTTCTAATACTAACCACAACATCACATACTACACAGACACCTGGAGTCACCCTTTCCTGCCTTCCTCTGTGAATATCTTAAGTTTTTAATCAATGGAAAAAATGAACTAGCGATTTTATACAGCTTATAAGCTACTAACACTTTCAATATACTTTGTAGTGATCTGCAGCTACAATAGGTCCATCTTCTCAAGTACATGAAGGCACTGCGATGATGCTCCATCATGCATATCAATTGTATCCAGTATAGAACCTAGTAAAGGTGCAAAACTCTATTATATCACCAACTTGTAACAAATATTCTTCCAGGGAAAAAAAAATCTCTGCCAGAAGTTATACTTCTAGTTCTCTGTTTCTGCTTATTTTGTGTCCATAAAATGGTAATGGCTGGGAGTCAGGGAAACTTCGGGTAGTCACTGTTGAAGTTTCCAGACAATTTTGCCAATACAGAAATTAAAATTCAGAGTGATCCTGAAAAGCCACCAACTATTACAGTTCAGTTGTAATCCTAAAGGAATATTTGCCAGTTAACTAATAGCTTTGTAGCATGGACCAAAAAAAACACAAAAAACCTTTAAGTATTGATGATGATTATTTATTACTTGTGGAATCAGGAGACTAAGCGACACATTATAAGATAACTTTTGAATCAGGATTTTAGCCCCAGTCCCCAGATGTGGGGGACTAGCACATTAAACTAGCATGCCACAAAATGCCATATGTCTTTTTGATCATCTAATACTGTCAAAACGAAGCAAAAGCAAAAAGCATTTACAGTCACCAGTTTTATATAGATAATAGTTAGGCCTCCTATTTATGAGAAACTTCTCTATTCAGCAATACTTACACGTTGGTTTTAAATTTATGTTTAGATCTTGGGTTCTTAGCTCTTGATTCTAGAACTTCAATATAATGTGGCTTTTTTGGTGCTACCGTGGGAAGGCTTCCAAAGGGATTATTCTTAAATTTAGCAATGTTCTGTTCTTTTTCTGATTTTCTTTCACTGTTATTCCCATCTCCAACTGCAACTCTTTCAAAGGCCTCAACCAGCATGTCACCATTGTTGCCTGAAGCATCCACTGCACTTTCTGTTTCACCCAGGTATTTAGGTATCTGCTGATCAATTTTCATCAGGCTGAATGAGGATGAATTTAAATTGGATTTACTTTCGTGAGATTTTGCATGGTCTTCGATCATACTCTCTATTTGATCACGTTTTTTATGGCCCTTTGCAGAAGCCGTATGTGTCTCTCTTTTCTCAGTACATTCAGCTTCCTTGTCTTGCACAACAGTTTTAGAAGTTTTGTTTACATTAGTAGCAGAGTTTTCATAAATAGATGAGAAAACTTTATTTGTTGATTTGTCCTCACTCAGGGCAACTCTTTGCTTGTTTGTATTAATCTCCTGTTGTTTTGTCTGAAACTCCAGTCTAACAACAGACAACAGTTCAGTTGTCCTCCTTAATTCTTCCTGTTGTGCTATGGCAAGCTTCAGCTTTTCAACAAAATCAGAGATCTTTTTACCTTTATCTGGAAGTCTATAAATAAAAGTCCTAAAAATAAGAAAGAAAGAGTTACATGAGAAGCCTCAGTCTTATTTCTGATATTCACATATGTAATAGCCGATGGATAAAGTTAATAGTTTCATGAAAATATTAAAACATTGCTGGTTCCATGACACAAAACATTCTGAAAACATTAGAATTCTGAAGTTTGCATAAATGCATGAAATCTGTAGTTTTATACGTTCATGACAATAGCAGAAAAATAGTGATCATTTTATCAAAACAAGTGAAGATTATTCTGAGCTGAATTAATGGTATGGCAAATATTTTACAGTAATTTAATTTAAAAGATCACAGAACTTGGAGGGCAAAATACAAGATTGAAGTGAACTGTGCTATGATTACTGAAGATATTTATCAATTGACTTTAGAACTGTGAACATATGTAAAATTTGAGTATACTTCTTAAACTGTTGTCTTGACAGCCTTACCCAGAATAATCTTCACAACTCTATTATGTTATCAAAGCTATCTGTAGCAAATTAATCAGAGAAGTGTGTGTGTGTGTGTGTGTGTGTGTGTGAAATCCAACCTAGAAATTGATGTGATTCTGACACAAATGAGTAGCATTCACAACCAGTAAATTGGGTCCAAGGAAGTTTTACTAACAGGTAAGCGGCGCCGGGCCGGAGCCCAAACTCCTCCTGCACCCCACATCACAACTCCCTGCCCTGAGCCTCCTGCCAGACCCGAACCCCCTGCCCTGAGCCCCCTCCCGCACTCTGCACCCCTGCCCTGAGCCCCCTCTCGCACTCCGCACCCCTCCCTGCACCCCTGCCCTGAGCCCCCTATACACCCCACACCCCTCCTCTGCCCCAACCCCTTGCCCATAGCCCCTTCCTGCACACCGCACCTCCTCCCATCCCTCACACTCCCTCCTGCACCCCAACCCCCTGCCCTGGCCCTGCTTGCAATTTCCCCACCCAGATGTGGCCCTCGGACCAAAAAGTTTGCCCTCTCCTGCCTTACAGAATAGGTTTAAAATTGCACATTTGTGCAGGATGCATGTTTGTTCTAGTTCTTCCTTTTCCCCACCCTTTAGGCTTCCTTCACTGAAAGGGGGGGGGGGGGGAATATGTTGTTATACTAAGTTAGCTACCTCACTGTCATTTTTTAGAAGGGAACAGGCACTGGAGTTTTTACCTCAGCACAGCTAGTTGTAATCAATCATAGCCCCACTAACTGGGGTTTACCTCAACTAGCTATGCTGAGGTATAAAACTACTTGTGTCTTGTCTCCACTACAATTTTACATCGAACTAACTATCTCAATGTGAAACAAGACATATCTTTTTTACAATGAAGACATAGCCTAAGATTAGATACTACCTCTCTATATTCCCCACACAAATTGCGTTCCCCTCCCCACTTTGGCCTTTACTCATTAACTCGCTCTCACACACACTCCTTTTATTGAAACCAAACTAGAAAGCCTCCTTAAAAACAATGCATTTCTGTAGGTAAAGTCAGATTTGTAAATCATTAAAGTCTTGACCCCGCAAACATGTAAACATATGGGGTGGTTTTACTTATGTGAAGAACTCCATTGACTTTGAATAGAGTCACTCATGCTTAAGTGCTTGCAAGATCAGGCCCCACTAAAGCAAAAGCATCACTTATTTATTGTTCTTCACTGGTTCTTGCTCCCAGGCTCAGGAGCTAAGTGATCACCACGTGTTGGGTCAGGAAGGAATTTCCCTCCAGGTCAAATTGCCAGAAACAAACCTTTTCACCTTTCTTTGCAGTGTGTGGGTGCAGGTTACTTGCTAGGATTAACTGGGTCTACCTAACAATTATTTCCCTGTCACTGCAGGGGCTTTGGGCACTGGTTTACCCCAGTCCCACCTATTCTCTGCCTGTGGCACCTAACAGTCTAGTTTCCTGTAGACTGTAATACTTTGGTCACTGGGTTTAGCGTGTGGGTGCTGCATGGTGTTGGTGGCCTGTGATACACAGGAATCAGATCAGATGATCCGGTCATCCCTTCTGGCATTGAATTCTATGATAGTCTAATCCTGTAGTGCTTGGACTCCCAAATCCTTCTGTCCCTTATCACGGCACTTTCTGTGCTTGGCAACAGCCCCCGTGAGGTGGCCCTTTCAATAGGGGAAAATGATTATGACTCTTGGGCCTGTTCTGCTCACTGAGTCCGATCTGTGACCTGGTTGTTATCCTTCTCAAAAGGACACAGCTTCTGCCACAGCGGGCAGTATCCACTGTCCAAAGTGACAGCGGACAGTGGGGGGACGGGTGCTCATGTGAAGTCACTGGCAGGATCAGGCTTCACTGTGTCATGTCTGTGTGTGTTGGAGGTGCTGGCGGCTGTGGGCCAGGGGGAGAACAGGAGGCATGCAGCTGTGTGTGTGTGTGCGCGCACGTGTTAATGTAGGGGGAACGATAGCGACGTGTTAATCTTGTGGTAGTGGTGTCTCTATCTGTGTGTGTGTTGGAGGTGGTGGAAGCTGGGGGCTAGGGGACAGGACACAGGACTGCTCCGTGTGTGTGGGCGGGGGGGAGCGGATGACAACAGTGCTGGGGTAGTAGTGTGTCTATATGTGCTTGCAGGAGGTGGTGGTGGCTGGGGCGGGGGAACAGGAGGCAGGACAGCTCTGCGTTTGTGCACACAGATGTAAGGGAGATGATAGCGATGCATTGGTGTCGGGGTAGTGGTGAGTCTTGGAGTGCGCACGTGCGTGTGTCTGTGTTATAGGTGGTAGGGGCTGGGAGAGGCAGGGCAGCTTTGTGTGTGTATGCAGGTGTGGTGGGTATGACAGAGGTGTGTTGGGGTAGCAGTGCATATCTCTGTCTGTGTGCGCATGTGTGTTAGAAGTGGTGGCTGGGGGCGAAGGAGGCAGGGCAGCTCTGTGTGTGGGGCAGGGATGACAGCGGTGTGCTGGGGTAACAATGCATCTCTCGATGTGTGTGTGTTGCCTTGGAGAGGGAGGGTGCATTAGGAAGCAGGGCACCTGTGTGTGAGAGGCGGGTTGTTGGTGTTGGGATAGCAGAGTATGTGTGTTGGAGGTGGTGGCTGGGAGGCAGAGCACCCGGGTGTGTGGGGCGGGGATGAGAGCGAGGTGTTGGGTAGCAGTGTGTGCGTATGTGTGTGTTGAAGGTGGTGGCTGGGGCGCAGGAGGCATAGCACCCGTGTGTGGAGCACAGGGATGACAGTGAGGTGTTGGGGTAGCATGTGTGTGTATGTGTGTGTTGAAGGTGGTGGCTGGGGGGACAAGAGGCGTAGCACCCGTGTGGGGGGGGGGCAGGGATGACAGCAGGGTGTTGAGGTAGCAGAGTGTGTATCTTGGAGGTGGCGGTGGGGGGTCAGGAGGCGGGGCAGCTGTGTGTGGGGCAGGGATGACAGCAGGGTGTTGGGGTAGCAGTGTGTGTGTTGGAAGTGGTGGCTGCAGGGGCAGGAGGCAGGGCAGCTCTGTGTGTGGGGCAGGGATGACAGCAGGGCGTTGGCGTAGCAGTGAGTGTGTGTATTGGAAGTGGTAGCGGGGGGCAGGAGGCAGGGTAGCTCTATGATGTGTGGGGTGGGGATGACAGCGGGGTGTTGGGGTAGCAGTGTGTGTGTGTTGGAAGTGGTGGCGGGGGGACAGTAGGCAAGGCAGCTCTGCGTGTGAGGCAGGGATGACAGCGGGGTGTTGGGGTAGCAGTGTGTGTGTTGGAAGTGGTGGCGGGGGGACAGTAGGCAAGGCAGCTCTGCGTGTGAGGCAGGGATGACAGCGGGGTGCTGGAGTAGCAATGTGTGTGTTGGAAGTGGTGGCGGAGGGGGAGCAGGAAGCAGGGTAGCTCTGTGTGTGGGGCGGGGATGACAGCGGGGTGTTGGGGTAGCAGAGTGTGTGTGTGTGTTGGAAGCGGTGGCGGGGGGAGAAGGAGGCAGGGCAGCTCTGCATGTGGGACAGGGATGACAGCGGGGTGTTGAGGTAGTGTGTGTGTTGGAAGTGGCGGTGGGGGACAGTAGGCAGGGCAGCTCCGTGTGTGGGGCGGGGATGACAGCGGGGTGTTGGGGTAGCAGTGTGTGTGTGTGTGTGTGTGTGTGTTGGAAGTGGTGGTGGGGGGCAGGAGGCAGGGTAGCTCTATGATGTGTGGGGCGGGGATGACAGCGGGGTGTTGGGGTAGCAGTGTGTGTGTGTGTGTTGGAAGTGGTGGCGGGGGGACAGTAGGCAGGGCAGCTCTGTGTGTGGGGCGGGGATGACAGTGGGGTGTTGGGGTAGCAGTGTGTGTGTGTGTGTTGGAAGTGATGGCAGGGGGAGCAGGAGGCAGGGTAGCTATGTGTGTGGGGCGGGGATGACAGCGGGGTGTTGGGGTAGCAGTGTGTGTGTGTGTTGGAAGTGGTGGCGGGGGGACAGTAGGCAGGGCAGCTGTGTGTGTGGGGCGGGGATGACAGTGGGGTGTTGGGGTAGCAGTGTGTGTGTGTGTGTGTTGGAAGTGATGGCAGGGGGAGCAGGAGGCAGGGTAGCTATGTGTGTGGGGCGGGGATGACAGCGGGGTGTTGGGGTAGCAGTGTGTGTGTGTTGGAAGTGGTGGCGGGGGGACAGTAGGCAAGGCAGCTCTGCGTGTGAGGCAGGGATGACAGCGGGGTGCTGGAGTAGCAATGTGTGTGTTGGAAGTGGTGGCGGGGGGGAGCAGGAAGCAGGGTAGCTCTGTGTGTGGGGCGGGGATGACAGCGGGGTGTTGGGGTAGCAGAGTGTGTGTGTGTGTTGGAAGCGGTGGCGGGGGGAGAAGGAGGCAGGGCAGCTCTGCATGTGGGACGGGGATGACAGCGGGGTGTTGGGGTAGTGTGTGTGTTGGAAGTGGCGGCGGGGGACAGTAGGCAGGGCAGCTCCGTGTGTGGGGCGGGGATGACAGCGGGGTGTTGGGGTAGCAGTGTGTGTGTGTGTGTGTGTGTGTGTGTTGGAAGTGGTGGCGGGGGGCAGGAGGCAGGGTAGCTCTATGATGTGTGGGGCGGGGATGACAGCGGGGTGTTGGGGTAGCAGTGTGTGTGTGTGTTGGAAGTGGTGGCGGGGGGACAGTAGGCAGGGCAGCTCTGTGTGTGGGGCGGGGATGACAGTGGGGTGTTGGGGTAGCAGTGTGTGTGTGTGTTGGAAGTGGTGGCGGGGGGACAGTAGGCAGGGCAGCTCTGTGTGTGGGGCAGGGATGACAGCGGGGTGTTGGGGTAGCAGTGTGTGTGTGTGTGTTGGAAGTGGTGGCGGGGGAGCAGGAGGAGGGCAGCTCTGTGTGTGGGGCAGGGATGACAGCGGGGTGTTGGGGTAGCAGTGTGTGTGTGTGTGTGTTGGAAGTGGTGGCGGGGGGGCAGGAGGCAGGCAGCTCTGTGTGTGGGGCGGGGATGACAGCGGGGTGTTGGGGTAGCAGTGTGTGTGTGTGTGTGTGTGTGTGTGTGTGTGTGTTGGAAGTGGTGGCGGGGGGACAGTAGGCAGGGCAGCTCTGTGTGTGGGGCGGGGAAGACAGCGGGGTGTTGGGGTAGCAGTGTGTGTGTGTGTGTTGGAAGTGGTGGCGGGGGGGCAGGAGGCAGGGTAGCTCTGTATATGGGGCGGGGATGACAGCGGGGTGTTGGGGTAGCTGTGTGTGTGTGTGTGTGTTGGAAGTGGCGGCGGGGGGACAGTAGGCAGGGCAGCTCTGTGTGTGGGGCGGGGATGACAGTGGGGTGTTGGGGTAGCAGTGTGTGTGTGTGTGTTGGAGGTGGTGGCGGGGGAGCAGGAGGAGGGCAGCTCTGTGTGTGGGGCGGGGATGACAGCGGGGTGTTGGGGTAGCAGTGTGTGTGTGTGTGTGTGTTGGAAGTGGTGGCGGGGGAGCAGGAGGAGGGCAGCTCTGTGTGTGGGGCAGGGATGACAGCGGGGTGTTGGGGTAGCAGTGTGTGTGTGTGTGTTGGAGGTGGTGGCGGGGGAGCAGGAGGAGGGCAGCTCTGTGTGTGGGGCGGGGATGACAGCGGGGTGTTGGGGTAGCAGTGTGTGTGTGTGTGTTGGAGGTGGTGGCGGGGGAGCAGGAGGAGGGCAGCTCTGTGTGTGGGGCGGGGATGACAGCGGGGTGTTGGGGTAGCAGTGTGTGTGTGTGTGTGTGTTGGAAGTGGTGGCGGGGGAGCAGGAGGCAGGGCAGCTCTGTGTGTGGGGCGGGGATGACAGCGGGGTGTTGGGGTAGCAGTGTGTGTGTTGGAAGTGGTGGAGGGGGAGCAGGAGGCAGGGCAGCTCTGTATGTGGGGCGGGGATGACAGCGGGGTGTTGGGGTAGCAGTGTGTGTGTGTGTGTTGGAGGTGGTGGCGGGGGAGCAGGAGGAGGGCAGCTCTGTGTGTGGGGCGGGGATGACAGCGGGGTGTTGGGGTAGCGGTGTGTGTGTGTGTGTGTGTTGGAAGTGGTGGAGGGGGAGCAGGAGGCAGGGCAGCTCTGTGTGTGGGGCAGGGATGACAGCGGGGTGTTGGGGTAGGAGTGTGTGTGTGTGTGTGTGTTGGAAGTGGTGGCGGGGGGACAGTAGGCAGGGCAGCTCTGTGTGTGGGGCGGGGAAGACAGCGGGGTGTTGGGGTAGCAGTGTGTGTGTGTGTGTTGGAAGTGGTGGCGGGGGGGCAGGAGGCAGGGTAGCTCTGTATATGGGGCGGGGATGACAGCGGGGTGTTGGGGTAGCTGTGTGTGTGTGTGTGTGTGTGTTGGAAGTGGCGGCGGGGGGACAGTAGGCAGGGCAGCTCTGTGTGTGGGGCGGGGATGACAGTGGGGTGTTGGGGTAGCAGTGTGTGTGTGTGTGTTGGAGGTGGTGGCGGGGGAGCAGGAGGAGGGCAGCTCTGTGTGTGGGGCGGGGATGACAGCGGGGTGTTGGGGTAGCAGTGTGTGTGTGTGTGTGTGTTGGAAGTGGTGGCGGGGGAGCAGGAGGAGGGCAGCTCTGTGTGTGGGGCAGGGATGACAGCGGGGTGTTGGGGTAGCAGTGTGTGTGTGTGTGTTGGAGGTGGTGGCGGGGGAGCAGGAGGCAGGGCAGCTCTGTGTGTGGGGCGGCGATGACAGCGGGGTGTTGGGGTAGCAGTGTGTGTGTGTGTGTGTGTTGGAAGTGGTGGAGGGGGAGCAGGAGGCAGGGCAGCTCTGTGTGTGGGGCGGGGATGACAGCGGGGTGTTGGGGTAGCAGTGTGTGTGTGTGTGTTGGAGGTGGTGGCGGGGGAGCAGGAGGCAGGGCAGCTCTGTGTGTGGGGCGGCGATGACAGCGGGGTGTTGGGGTAGCAGTGTGTGTGTGTGTGTGTGTTGGAAGTGGTGGAGGGGGAGCAGGAGGCAGGGCAGCTCTGTGTGTGGGGCGGGGATGACAGCGGGGTGTTGGGGTAGGAGTGTGTGTGTTGGAAGTGGTGGAGGGGGAGCAGGAGGCAGGGCAGCTCTGTATGTGGGGCGGGGATGACAGCGGGGTGTTGGGGTAGCAGTGTGTGTGTGTGTGTTGGAGGTGGTGGCGGGGGAGCAGGAGGAGGGCAGCTCTGTGTGTGGGGCGGGGATGACAGCGGGGTGTTGGGGTAGCAGTGTGTGTGTGTGTTGGAAGTGATGGCGGGGGGGCAGGAGGCAGGGTAGCTCTGTGTGTGGGGCGGGGATGACAGCGGGGTGTTGGGGTAGGAGTGTGTGTGTTGGAAGTGGTGGAGGGGGAGCAGGAGGCAGGGCAGCTCTGTATGTGGGGCGGGGATGACAGCGGGGTGTTGGGGTAGCAGTGTGTGTGTGTGTTGGAAGTGATGGCGGGGGGGCAGGAGGCAGGGTAGCTCTGTATGTGGGGCGGGGATGACAGCGGGGTGTTGGGGTAGGAGTGTGTGTGTTGGAAGTGGTGGCGGGGGGCAGGAAGAGGGCAGCTCTGTGTGTGGGGCGGGGATGACAGCGGGGTGTTGGGGTAGCAGTGTGTGTGTGTGTGTTGGAGGTGGTGGCGGGGGAGCAGGAGGAGGGCAGCTCTGTGTGTGGGGCGGGGATGACAGCGGGGTGTTGGGGTAGCAGTGTGTGTGTGTGTGTTGGAAGTGGTGGCGGGGGGGCAGGAGGCAGGGTAGCTCTGTGTGTGGGGCGGGGATGACAGCGGGGTGTTGGGGTAGCAGTGTGTGTGTGTTGGAGGTGGTGGCGGGGGAGCAGGAGGAGGGCAGGTCTGTGTATGGGGCAGGGATGACAGCGGGGTGTTGGGGTAGCAGTGTGTGTGTGTGTGTGTGTGTGTGTGTTGGAAGTGGTGGAGGGGGAGCAGGAGGCAGGGCAGCTCTGTGTGTGGGGCGGGGATGACAGCGGGGTGTTGGGGTAGCGGTGTGTGTGTGTGTGTGTGTGTGTGTGTGTGTGTTGGAGGTGGTGGCGGGGGGGGCAGGAGGCTATCCCGGGGCCTTGCCCCCCCCCGACCCGGGGCTCACCGAGCGGCCAGCAGCCTCTCCTGGCGTCTTAGCATCTCCTGCAGCTCTTGCAGGCTTCGGCCACGCAGATCCCCGCCTTCCCCTGGCGGCGATGACATGCTACCAGCCGGCCAGGAACGGGCACGTGCCACTGCGGGGGGTTCCCCAGCGCCGACTCCACCAGCCGCTTCCGTTGCCCACAGGAGGCCGCCATGTTACCGGAAGGGACGGTACGGCAGCGGGGTCAGAGTTTGTTGAAACGCGCGTGTGTGCGCCGCTGAAGGCACCGCCCCTTCCCTGGGCCCTTAGCCTGTCGTCCCGCCCCTCTGTAGGTCCCGTCCATCTAGTGCGCGCACACCTTCCCTGGGCCGGATGGGCCCCGCCTCCCGCCTCCGTGGCGCGTTCAGTGCTTACCGTCCACACGCCATCACGCCACCGCCAGTCGTGTCTCCCCCACCATCCCAAACGTGCCCAACCCCGCCTCCTCTGCGAGTCTGCCCCCTAAACCTCCGCCCACCTTCCTGCTGCCTGACCAAACACCCCCCAATAAAACCCCTGCATCCCCCACACAGACATTATAACCCCCCTCAGTCCCTTCCAACGCAGAAGCCCCAGGCTCCTCCCTCCGCTAAACTTCCCGCACAACCCTTCTCCAAACCCTGATCACCTCCCCCTCTACATGCCCCTGCTGGATCCCATATACACAAATATACCAGCTCATGACCAAGCCTCATCCACCTCCTCCTCCCAGGCCCCTTATCACTCTACCCACAACTACTTTGGGGTCTAATATCCCACATCCCTGGCACCTGCACTCCCGCTTTGCACAGAACTTCACACTCACCTTTCAGATAACTGTGTATAGGGTCATACATTGTAGGGCACTGTATCTTAAAAATAAACGGTCATAGATGATGTTGGAAGCAAAGCCAGTTGTGAATGCAATCCTAAGTCACCCAATTGTGTTCTACCTGTTCAGACCAATGGTGCGGCCAGCTCAAGCTCTACAATATTTTTTCTGCTGAGATCCTGATGTCTCATTTTTCAACCTAGCCCATCAACTATTAGATATTCATGCAGTGTTTTAATTCATTAGGGACAAATCCTGTTCATTCCTCCATGACAGCAGGAATGAAGACATAGAAGAATCAGTGTGGTGGTTTCACTGCTCAGAGGGCAGGATCAGGCTGCTTACTCAAGTCTGAATTGTGGAGACTTTTACAAGTCCCCCCACCTTTCAAATTAGCTCCTGGTAATGGCTGAAAAAGCGAAAAAAAAAAATGGGAAAGGACAGCATCTGTACCTTCCGTTCAGCACTCTTAGCAGCCTGCATGTATCAAAGTTGAAAAGTTGTTCCTTTCGCTCCCCCAACCTGTGTGCTTCTGCAGTTAGAAAGCAGACCCTACCGCTGGATAGAAAATTTCCTAATTCCTGAAGCAAGTCATTTTGTTAAACTTTCTAGTAGTACTTTAAATAAACAAACAAGAATAATAGAAATTAGCTGTCTACCACCCCAGAGCAAAATTTATATAATGGTGTCCTACTCAATGATTGTGCAATGGGGCACCCCTTGTAAAGTGACTGGTGTCTGAGAACATACCAGGATGAGACTCAAAATGGCAATTTTCAAATACATCTATATTCCCACAAAACATTAACACAAGACAACCAGCAAAATAGGAGAAATGCACTCAAGACTACAGGGAGTGAGACTTAAACAGCAGGAACCAGGAAGAGAGGGATGGATTGAGAGTAGAAGGAAGGGAATTGAACGGGGATGGTAGGGTGGCGCCAGTTTCCTATTTCAAGCTGAGCGGTGCAGATGTTTGAAAAGATCTGTGGCTTGTGAACCACAGGTTGCTGACTTCTGCACTAAATAAATCAAGCGACCAAATTGAGGCAAAGGGCCCTGAGCCCATCAGAGTTCAACTCAAGATGGATCCCCATGTCACAAAGTCTGCATTCTTGAAAGTGGTCATGATGTTCATTGCAAGAAACACATTTTGTAGTAAGCTGGATGAAAGAAATGGTAAAGAACAGAAGCAGATACTTGTGTCCAGTATTCAACAATCAGTTTACTGAGAAAGTAGTGAGGGTCTAGATTTCTCACAAAAATTGATTATTTGCATTTTTCATTGGTAAAAATCTAGCCATTTCCATTTGTTTCAATGGACATTATCTTTTAGCTGACTATAGGACCTTATTAGGACTCAAGATTTTTAATTGTCAGGGATTGCTTATTAAGGGTAAAGGTGGAGATTATAGGGATTTTTGCAAATTGACATTTTCTATTGACTATTTTTAGTTTGGCCACAAATTTACATTTTGAAAATACAGGTTTTTATTAAATGTAGTGACAATGGATACATTTCTACCTTTTTAAAAAAATTCCCAAACAAGAACAAAGAATTTGAAGTAAACAAACATTCCTCTTCACAATGCAAGAGCTAAACCTTGCAACACTAAAAAAGCCAAAAGTGAAACTGACTCCATGGACTTTCAAACAGAGAAATGCAAAATCTAAACAAAGAACACAAGACAGTGTCCTTGTTATGTCAAACTTGTTTTAAAATATCTTTGTGCATAATACACAAGGTAAATACAGAACTTCAGACTCCATTGGTTTGCTTATTTTGTTTTTTCTCAGCTGGTTGTTATGAGTGCCATGATCTTTATTAAACCCACTCCATCTAGTAGAAATAATAATAAAGCCATTAGCTGAATGGTGGTTCCCAGGTGGCAGATTTGGGTCTTTTAAAGTTTATCCCAATAGAGGCCGCTTGGTCCAAGTACTAGTAAAGAGACACATTTCTCAGAGATTGTTAAAACAGTTGTTTTATGAACAGGATGAACTGAAGGCCAATCCCAGAGGGATTGAGGGAGGAAGCATGTTAAAATGACTATCCACCCCTTTGTTTGCTCAGCTGGAAGGTGAATGGAAAGGCTGAGGGCCAGGGGAAATGAGATTAATCAAGTCGGCAGCTACCCACTGGAAAAAAAAAAACATGATCATGGTGAGAAAAACCCAACTAAATGAGTATTGAGTGGATTGTATCAGTGCCTGCTGCCTCCAGCCCAGATCATCCTCTCCTGCAGAAAATCCTACAGGAGAAGGGAAAAAAAAAATCTGTTTGCCCCATTTCTTCTTGATCATTCTGTCAGGGGAGGCAGGTTTTGCCCCTGACAAATAGGCAAGAATACTCCCCCCTCCCCAATTTAGATGACCCCATGGAAGCTGCAATAGGCCAAATGAAGACTCTATTCCCCTGCAACTGCTCTGAATTCTAGCCCCTCCTCTGGCCAACTCCCAGTAACTCTTTAGACCTATAAGTGGAACTTTTTTAGCTTACTCTTCACACAGCCAGAGGCAGGATGATGAGTATCCCTCAGCTCACCCCCTGCTGCCCTATCTCCGCCTCTTCTCCTTGTGCAAACCACAGAGAAAGAGGTGGCAATGTCATGGAAAGAGAATTACTCTTTTTTCTGTAGGGGAACCGGGAGGCACACATACAGAGGATTCTTTTAATGCACAGGTCTAGGCAGGATAGTCTACAGCTCTATCACTATTACACTTTGAGTTGCTGCTGTGTAACTTCAGTTCAATCATTATTACATGTGCAGAA